>NC_057397.1:14969321-15273757 GCF_019320065.1 Cervus canadensis | reverse complement strand
CCCCATAGACTAGCTCACCAGGCTTCTCTTTCCATGGAACTTCCCAGGCAAGAATACTGGAGTGGGTTGCCATTTCCTCCTTCCCCATTCAAGGATCAAACCCGCCTCTCCTGCATCTCCTGTGTTGACAGGTGGATTCTTTACTGCTGTGCCATCTAGCTTGTTTCTAAGGGGAAATAAAATTTCATACACACAGAGCAAATATAATGAAAGGTGGCCCTGTGAAGCACTGACAGTTGGTCAGTATTCAAATAAAGCAGATGTGTGCAGGTGTAACTCGAGTGCTCAAAGAAATTGGAGAAGTCAGATTAAAGCCCTGAAAGTGCAATGATGATAGAGGAAAGGATGTAACTAATACAACTAATATTCATGAAGTACTTAACTGGCAACAGAGGATGAGATGGTTGGATGGCATCCCTGACTCAATGAACATGAGTTTGAGCAAACTGGGAGATTGTGAAGGACAGGGAGGCCTGGTGCGCTACACAGCCCTTTGGGTCACAGAGTGGGGCATGACCTAGCGACTGAACCATGACAACAGCACTTAAGTGGGAGTCTCCTAAATTCCATTGCCTAACATGTAAAGATAAACCAGATCCGTGATGTCTGTCCTCCAGTAATTTACTTTCTAAAACTACTTACTACCAAAAAAAAAAAAAAAACACTTTACAAGAGGGAATTTAGAATTGTGATAGGTGCAGTGAAAAATGTGCTGGGTGTTGGGAGAGGATCTCTCTCCATCAAGTCAGGAAGGCTTCCTGAAGGTGAATTTATGCTGAACTTTAGAAGAGGTGGAGGAGAAAGCCAGGTGCTTTGGAGTGCACACAGATTATATTATTTCAGGGAAGAAGAATGGGGAGTGAATAAATGAACATTGAGTGCTCTCAAAATGTCTTTGCTTCATGCTCCGGTGATAGCCATTTCTTCTTGGGGTTCCCTTCTGCAACCTGTTGTCTAATTCAGTGTATCTGACATTTAACACAGGAACAGGCAGAGATACTCAGTGTTTTGAGTGAGTGAATGAATTTGGAGGTTGTGATTTCTAGACTGGAAAACTTAGTTGTTCAGTCGTATCTAACTCTGACCTCATGGACCATAGCCCGCCAGGCTACTCTGTCCATGGGATTTCCCAGGCAAGAATACTGGAGTGGGTTGTCGTTTCCTTCTCCAGGGGACCTTCCCAACTCAAGGATCAAACCCCAGGCTCCTGCATTTCCAGTCGCCTGCATTGCAGGTGGATTCTTTACCATCTGAGCCACCTGGGAAGTGCTAGACTGGAAAGCCTTGTTATCGCGAGGTGATGTCAGGACTGTGGTTTTGGAGAGGTAAAGTGGCAGAGGCTTTTAGGATGGATTAAAGGGAGAGCAAATGTGACTCTCCTCCCACCTCCCAGAACTAGAGGTTGTGCTGCTCATACTACTGATGGCTCATACTGCCAGTTAGGTAGTGATGTGGAATTTGAATTCGGGCCTTTGTATAGTGCAAATGAAAGGAGAAGTGGCCAGGCCAGGCTAGATGGGAGCAGAGGTAAGTGGGAGCAAGAGGTTTTACATCCTGTTTGTCATAGCCTTGGAGCCATGATTGAGAAAGAGGTTCTTCTGTATAGTAAACCAACACAAGCCACTACTATAATACAGTCTCTCTTGCCTTGTCTAGTGTGGCCATAATAACTCAAAGGATGAGCTCTCTGCCCTTTTCATTTGGGAAACTAGTGCAGCAATGTAATTAACTCCCAAAGTTGGAGTATCAATTTTCTGCACATTCTTTTAAACCTGACAACTTTGAGTCTTCTCAGTTGTTAGGCTAAACTGGAGGCAGAGGGTCTGATCTTAGGCCCATAGAATCAAATAGTGGTTAAGGCTTAACAGTCAGACTGCCAGAGTTTCTCTACTTCTGGCTCTGCTGGTAGTCTTGGCAGAAATTAGACAGCCCCCCCTTGGAAACAGTTTCTTTCTATCTGCAGTGTGGCTTTATTTTATTTTCTTGGACTCCAAAATCACTGCAGACGATGACTGCAGCCATGAAATTAAAAGATACTTGCTCTTTGGAAGGAAGGAAAGTTATGACAAGTCTAGGCAGCATATTAAACAGAGACATCACTTTGCCTACAAGGGTATAGTCAAAGCTGTGGTTTTCCAGTAGTCATGTACAGAGGTGAGAGTTGGACTATAAAGAAGGCTGAACTCTGAAAAAATGATGCTTCGGAATTGTGGTGCTGAAGAAGACTCTTGAGAGTTCCTAGAACTGCAAGGAGATCAAACTAGTCAATCCTAAAGGAAATCAACCCTGAAGATTCACTAGAAGGACTGATGCTGAAGCTGAAGCTCCAATACTTGGCCACCTAATGCGAAGAGCCAACTCATTAGAAAAGACCCTCATGCTGGGAAAGATCGAAGGCAACAGGAGAAGGGGTCAACAGAAGATGGGATAGTTAGATGCCATCACTGACTCAATGAACATGAATTTGAGCAAACTGGAGATTGTGAAGGACAGAGAAGCCCTGTGTGCTGCAGTCCATGGGGTCGCAAAGAGTCAGACACAACTTAGCAACTGAACAACAACAACAACAGTGTGATTATTGCTTTGGTCAATTCACTTAGCTCACTGTAAAATAAAATCAGTTTTATTTGTAAAATAACATAATTAATATATGATAAATATAGTATGTGCACATAATGTGTGCTCAGTTGTGTCCAACTTTTTGTGACTCCATGGACTGTATGTAGCCTACCAGGCTTCTCTGCCCGTGGAATTTTACAGGCAAGAATGCTGGAGTGGGTTGCTATTTCCTACTTGTATAATATAAGTTATAATATAACTCAAATGGCTGTTTTTGAGTTCAAAATGAAACAGTGCACATAAAGCCCAGATCAGAAGCTCCAGAGATTAACTAGAGAAAATCTGGGATATTATACGTATTCAAAAGCTTATTCAAAGTAAAGTTACTGTCTGGAGGAGAGAAGTCTTCCCTTTACTCTTGGAGACTTTTTAACTAAGTACAAAGAAACTGGTAAGAGAAAGAAATGACTCTAGTTAAACCATTAGTTGTTTAGCTACTGCTATAGTGTTTGAAGTATTTCTTGAACTTTGATTTTTAGTAAATGAACCATTTAACATGTTTCTACATGTTATATGTTTACTCATTAATTCAACAAGTATTTTCTGAGAATTTTTAAGGTGCTGGAGAGCCACGAGGGGATAAGAAGAGAGATTGCAGTAATAATATGGACAATGGTGAGGTCACCTTGCCTGCTCAGTTCCATTTTAATAATCACAATAGCCTTTCTGGACAGATGCTAATATCTTCATTTAACAGTTGAAACAGATTTAGAAAAATGAGGTGATTTGTACATGGACACACAGCTAATAAATGACTGCTGGTGGCCTGGAAGACTTCCTTGGTGGCTCAGCAGTAAAGAATTCACCTGCAATGCAGAAGACACAGGTTTAATCCCTGGGTCAGGAATATCCGTTGGAGAAGGAAATGGCAACCCACTCCAGTATTCTTGCTGGAGAATCCCATGAACAGAGGAGCCTGACGGGCTACAGTCCATGGGATTACAAAGAGTCAGACATGACCCAGAACACACACATAGTTACAATTGTGGCCTGGTAGCAGGAATGCTGGTCTTCAAAGCCCCAGGCTATGGCTCCTCCACCAAGAGATCATCTGATCACTCCCACCCCTTGGGCCTCTCCTCCCTCCTTACCCTGAAAGAATGCAAGGCACTTTATTCTGCTGCAGCTTTTAGCATGCAGCATAATCTGAATAGCACATGAATTTTCACTCTTGTAGCAGCTCGGGAGGCAGTGACACTGGAGGCAAAAAGAGGCAGGAAAAAGAGGAGAGGCAACTCTCAGCCAAGAGGAAGTTTGCATTCTTTTCCTGCATCACAGTGACAAGGCTATGGTGAATGTTGGCCAGCCCCTCATTTCGCCCCCTCCTTGTGGCTGGGCACTGTGAAAACTCCTCAAAATGCCCCTCTTTTCTCTGCCCTTTTGTGTGACTCCCTTTGACTTAAGCACTCCCTTTGATGTAAGCTAATGAAAAAGCTCTATGTTGGAGGCACTAATTTTTAAATAAGTCAAGGTGGCTTAAAGAAGAACCTAACTTGGCAAGGTCACACAGCAGTTCAGCCAGAAACAGGCCTGTGTGACTTGACCTCTGTCTGAAAGGGGTAAAGGGCTTACATGAGACCAGGTAAATCAAGTTCATATAGAACACTTAGTTGGCTTTGCCACGGATAACTCTGTTAAGAATATGTGACCTTGAGGAAGTTTTTCTGCCTTCTAGGACCCTGGATCCATGTTTCTGTGTGTGAGGTACCAAACTCCAGCAGGAGTCTATGATAAGGTTCCAAGTACAAGTTTATCCTTAGAGATGGTTATAGTAGTTGTTAGTTGATCTACTTAATTAATTATAATTAATTAGTACTAATTCATACTGGTTCCTTGGGATAACCCTAAACCTCATTCATAGAAAAAGTTAATATATAAAATGTAAAACAGTTAATAATGATAAAGTGAAAGTCAAAGTCACTCAGTTGTGTCCGACTGTTTGCGACCCCATGGACTATACAGTCCATGAAATTCTCCAGACCAGAATACTGGAGTGGGTAGCCTTTCCCTTCTCCAGGGAATCTTCCCAACCCAGGTCTCCCGCATTGCAGGCAGATTCTTTACCAGCTGAGCCACAAGGGAAGCCCTAATAATGATAAGATGGGAGAATTTCAGGGAGTGCTTTTATTGTGAAAAGCAGGAACTGTCCACAAAACTTTTGCTTGAGAATTAGCAAATGTTGTTACAATCTTTAACACTGGAAATTCAAATCTGGGTCATGGATAAGGAAAAAGATGGTGATAGAGATAAATTAATCCATATCTCCTTTATTTTATTTAGAATTTTTGTTTGTTTTTGCTTTATGAACACTGATTCCCAGCCCCCCCCACCCCCCCACCCAAACACACACACACACACACACTTGAATACATTTCTGTTTTCTTCTTGGCTCTACTCTTGGCCAATACATCATACTGTGAGAAAATTCTGTATTTCTATGGATAGGCATGATTTATTCTACTTTATTTTAATCGGGTCTATTTCTTTTTTTATTTCAGAAAGAGCAAGGTTGTTCATAAAGCCATAAAGCATCACAGGTTGGCAGTTCTTTGTGCTGACATCTATTTTACTACTTAAAAAAAATGCTAACAGACTTGTTTTTTTGGAGTGGCTTTAGATTCACAGAAAAATTCAGTGGAAAGCATGGAGTTTCGATATAACCTCTCTCCTAGCCACACAGCCTCCCCTTCTATCAACAAGGGTATCAGAGTGATGCCTCTGTTACAGTGGATGAACCAACATTGACTCATCACTATCACCCACAGTTCCACTAGTTTTCACTCTATGTGTTGTACATTGATTGGTTTTGACAAATGCATCCACCATCATAGTATCATACAAAGGAGTTTTACACAAGAAGTATTCGTTATTTCTTTCCTCTCAAGCTAAGAACTGGACTATTTTCAGCTGCTCTTATCAAACCTTTAGAGACACTTCTCTGCTGGGCCCTTCTACTTTCTTTGCCCTTCCAAATGACATTCCTGCCTGTTCATTCTTTAAGTATTTTGGGGGGACTACCAGGGACTAGAAAGAGGAATGTAGTGACAGCCCTATGTTACAGGTGCCTGCCCATGTTCTGCTGAGGAAAACAGACCCGCAAGTAATGAATGCAGTATCTTGTGCTTAAAGTGTGATGTAGAGGACCAGCAGGCATCAGGAATTATAGCCTTGGAGGGCAGGGGCTCTAGCAGCTAATCCCACATGGCAGAGTGGAGAAGGTCCAGGACAGGCTTCCTGGGGAGATTTAAGCAGGTAGGAGAAGGTATTATCAGAGAAAAATTCTGGCATCATCCTCCCATCTCATCGATCCTTTATTTTAGTGGTAAAACACACATCTGTCTGTCTGTGGCTAGAGTGAGGGTAGGGGGAGCTGTTTTTGAGAACAAAATTCCTTTTTTTCTTTTTCATAGTGCTGATACAGATTTCAGCCAACTAGGGAACATTATCAAAACCTCTGGAAGCATATTCAGTGTACTGTAGTAAAAACATCCTCTTATCTTTAGCACCGTCATCCAGCTGAAGTTAGGCATAGCCCAGCAGTTCCAACATGGTCAACACTGAGCCTCCTCTCTCTCTGCTTCAGGGGAGCTGAGAAGCACTCAGGAAAACATCCCAGCACCGCCCTAGCTATACCACCTATGCAGATGACCTCCTCTGGCTTGGGAAGCTGCACTGTATTCATTTGTAAAGTGGGCATAGTATGTCAGCTACCCAGCAGGGTTATGGAGTTAGTAGTAATATACATAAATCACCCAGAAGTGGTCCTGGTAGGAAGATCAATGCTCAGGGATTGGTCAGTGCCATTATCCATTTTCCCATTTCCTGTTTTGTCCAGTGCTCATGACTCAATTCCAACATCTCACAGATGAATTTCACTCTGGAGCAGTTTAAGCCAAACAAATATAATCAGAGTTAAGATGGTCAGAGGCACTGTAGCATTTGGTTTTATAATAGTTAAAACCATCTGGCCCAGGTGTTTGGGAGAATATTATATGTGTATAAATACACACACACACACCAAGCCAAGTTCATTTGACTCTGGTTTCTACCCAACCTGACAAACACTCTGGGCATTGCCATCATCACAAAGCTATGACACTTTCTACCCGCCTAGTTAATTCCTCTCTCTGCCTGCCCTTTAAAGCCTGTGAATATTTTTGTTAAAGTAATTAATTTTTTTACTTTACATTTTAAAATGTATGTGCTTAATATAAAAGAAGTTTAAATACCAAAGCATATAAAGTAAAAGTGAAAGACAACCCCCATTGTGCTTTCTCACCCTGTTCCACTAACCAAGGATTATTAATAAGAAGTATATTATCTGTTTTTTGTAGATTTTTTCTGTGAATATTCAGACATGCTTGTCTTCATATATTTCCCCAGTTTCCCAGTTTAAAAAAAGTCAGATCATGCTCTGCATGTATCATGGACGCCCATTAATACCCGTGTTTTTCCTATTTTTAAATGGTCTGCAAATATCTTGCTACACCTGTTCTTGGAATATATGTGAATATTTCTAAAGGATATAATCATTGAAGGGAAATTTCTAGCTTAAACATCATGCAAAAATTTAAATTTTGATAGGAACAACCATGTAGCACTCTATAAAAGACGGTGCCAATTTACAGTAATACCAATAACTCTCAAGTGTTTGAAAATATTTGCTTACTCAAAGGTAAAAATTAGTAGATTGTGTTTGAGTTTCTTTGAGAGTTTTATTTTTTTCACCACCTGAACTAGTCTCATTGGTATCTCCAAGAATTTATTTCAGTGGTTTACCAGTCTTATTCTGTTATAAATTTTTTTTTTTTTTGGTTGTGCCATGCAGCATGCAGGATCCTAGTTCCCTGACTAAGAACTAAGTGCCCCATGACCCATGCCCCCTACAGTCGAAGCTTGTGGAATCTTAACTACTGGACCACCAGGGAAGTCCCTATTATAAACATTCTAATTCCCTGCAAAGCACTTGGTTATTGGATTAGCTTGGCAAATTCTAGAATCCAGTCTATGAACTTGAAAAACAATAGAAAGGTAGTGGTGGAAGGTATCAAAAATTATCTTTCTTTTAAAAATAAAAATCAGGGACTTCCCTGGTTGTCCAGTGGTTAAGACTGTGCTGTCAATGCAGGGAGCACAGATTTGATCGCTGGTCAGGAAACTAATATTCTGCATGCTGTGTGAGGCAGCCAAAAGATTTTTAAAAAAATAAATAAAAATGTATATCAGAGTGTGCAGCTGATTTGCATCCTTTAATGGCTTCCAATAGTTCTTAGAATGAGATCTAACTTCCTTGCATTGCCTGTTGGCCTGCAAAACCTGGCCTCTGCTTATGTTGTTGACTTCTCTTCTTATCACTGCCCCTCCACTTCAAGGTATATTCTAACCTCATCAGACTATATTTATTTTCCTAAACTCACCAAGGTTTTTCTTCCTTGCTTTATTTGTTTTTTTCATTTATTTTTATTAGTTGGAGGCTAATTACTTTACAATATTGTAGTGGGTTTTGCCATGCATTGACATGAATCAGCCATGGATTTACATGTGTTCCCCATCCCAATCCCCCCTCCCTCCTCCCTCCCCATCCCATCCCTCTGGGTCTTCCCAGTGCACCAGCCCTGAGCACCCATCTCATGCATCCAACCTGGGCTGGTGATCTGTTTCACCCTTGATAGTATACTTGTTTCAATGCTGTTGTCTCAGAACATCCCACCCTCGCCTTCTCCCACAGAGTCTAAAAGTCTGTTCTGTACATCTGTGTCTCTTTTCTGTTTTGCATATAGGGTTACCGTTACCATCTTTCTGCATTCCATATATATGCGTTAGTGTACTGTATTGGTGTTTATCTTTCTGGCTTACTTCACTCTATATAGTGGGCTCCAGTTTCATCCATCTCATTAGAAGTGATTCAAATGAATTCTTTTTAATGGCTGAGTAATATTCCATAGTGTATATGTACCACAGCTTTCTTATCCATTTGTCTGCTGATGGGCATCTAGGTTGCTTCCATGTCCTGGCTATTATAAACACTGCTGCAATGAACATTGGGGTACATGTGTCTCTTTCAGATCTGGTTTCCTCAGTGGGTATGCCCAGGAGTGGGATTGCTGGGTCATATGGCAGTTCTGTTTCCAGTTTTTTAAGGAATCTCCACACTGTTTTCCATAGTGGCTGTACTAGTTTGCATTCCCACCAACAGTGTAAGAGGTCCCTTTTCTCCACACCCTCTCCAGCATTTATTGCTTGTAGACTTTTGGATAGCAGCTCTGACTGGCGTGTAATGGTACCAATGGTATTCTTCACAGAACTAGAACAAATAATTTCACAATTTGTATGGAAATACAAAAAATCTCGAATAGCCAAAGCAATCTCGAGAAAGAAGAATGGAACTGGAGGAATCAACCTGCCTGACTTCAGGCTCTACTACAAACAGTCATCAAGACAGTATGGTACTGGCACAAAGACAGAAATATAGATCAATGGAACAGAATAGATAGCCCAGAGATAAATCCACGTACCTATGGACACCTTATCTTTGACAAAGGAGGCAAGGATATACAATGGAAGAAAGACAACCTCTTTAACAAGTGGTGCTGGGAAAACTGGTCAACCACTTGTAAAAGAAGGAAAATCTTCCTTGCTTTAGAACAGTGTTTTTCAGCCTTTCTGTCTATTGACTTGCAATAAGACATGCCCTGTGTGTCACAACTAACTAAATATCCACATATATGTTTGTGTGGATATGTATGTATGCACATATATGAAACTAAAATTTATAAACATAAACTAACATTTTAGCAAATAACTTCTAACTGTACTATGATGCCATGTACTAAGATGATGTGGTAAGCAGAATAATGGCCTTTGCCTCCCACAAATATGTCTGCACCCTAGTCTTCAGACCTAGACTTATGTTTCCTGACCAGCATAAGTCCCCAAATTGAGGATTCACTTCAATAGGAAGCAAATACCCAGAGCCCCTCATGTTTTTATCAATTTATAGCATCATTTTGGACAAGCCTCTCATTATATTGCCTATTATATCCTTAGACTTTGCTTTGGAAATGCAAATGTTTTCATATTTACAGTGTCCACAGCCCTGAATTAAGCACTTTAGGAAGATGTGAATTGTATTCAGAGGTATAAGTAAATTCCATAGTTATACGCTTATTGGAGAAATCCAGATTAAAGAATCAGAAAAAAACTTGAAAGTAGCAAAGATGGAACGAAACGCTCCACTTGAGAAGTAGTTAGGAGCAAGAGGACACTTGGGTTATGTTGGTCATCTGTAGCAATAACAACACTTATTTGTAATAGGTTGCCTTTCCAAAGCATGTTTCACAGATTATCATATTTGATTTTTGCAGTCCCTCCTTAAGGTATGATTACTGTTTTTTTCTTGAATAGGTGTGGAAATTGAGCCTCAGAGAATGAGAAATAAAATGTTTATTGAGCACATACTATATGCCAGAAAGAAAGAAAGAGTTCGTCGCTCAGTCATGTCCGATCCTTTGCAACTCCATGGACTGTAGTAGCCTTCCAGGCTACCCCGTCCATGGGATTCTCCTGGCAAGATTACTCGAGTGGGTTGCCATTCCCTTCTCCAGGGGATCTTCCCGACCCAGGGATCGAACCCTAGCCTCCTGCATCACAGACAGATTCTTTACCATGTCAGCCACCAGGGAAGCCCCACTATATGCCAGAGCCCATGATTAAAACCTTACAAGTGGCATTTCATTGAATCCCTAGCATAAACTGGGATTTCACCACTATGATTCTCATTTTACAGTTGAAGTTATGACTTGTGCAGACTCTCTGAGCTGAAAAATGTACCAAACAAGATTCATTCCACGGTCATCTGACTCCTGGGTCAATGCTCTTCCTGCCACGTTGCATGTTATACTCATTCTCATTGGCAAGCATTTCCAAATCACATAATCACAACAGCTTCTCTTCAGATTTCTGCAGTACTGCTAAAAGTTGAGGAGGTGGAATATTAGATTTGGATTTTCCTTGGTGGCCCCTGTTGCTCTGAAAAATGAGTTGATGAAGGCAAGAAACTGAATAATCCAACTGAGAGATGACAAAGAGCTAATGGTAGACAAAGTCACGTGTGCAAAGGACTTTACTTTTTTACTTTAATTTCTTTTTTGGGCACAATTTCAAAGTAACTTGAATAAAAGCAAAGTGCAAAAGAATTTCTGCCTACCCTTTCCTCAGATTCATTGTTAGCATTTTATCCCATTCATAAATGCAAGTGGCATTATGTCATTATTTTTAATGTCATTCTTGCCCAAGGACTCTGGGTGTCTTGCAGCCTTCTTATCCCTTATTTGAATTGTCCTACAGCCCAGCTTTCTTCTTCCTCCTTTCCTATCCCTGTTTTCAAATTCAGCTGTGCATTACAACCCAAGATTCCCTTCGCTCTCCCATTGTGCATACAAGTCTGGCTCTTCCACAAGTCAGCTTGAATTTGGATCACTGTTTTACCACTTACCAGCCATTGTCACTTTTACAGAGTGTTAGAACTTCCTTATCTGATCAAAGGGAACTGAAGTAGCACTTTCCAGGATGTTTGTGAAGATTATATGGAATCATCAGTAAGTTAGCTGTACCACCAAACACAGAGTAAATTCCCCTAGAAATGCATATTCACATTGCAAAAGACACATATTCTCATTGCAAAGGACCCATATTCATTTACCAGCTGTACCTGTTGTTAAAATATGGAAACACTTCCGTATCAGTTGATAAGTAACTGCTTCCTGGAAATCCTCCCCTCATCACTCTCATCTTCCTGACCACCAGGCCACTGCCCTGGGGCCACCGTGGATAACCCCAACATCCAGTAACAAGTACCTGCCTGTGGAACTGGGGCGTCCAGCACCCTGCTACAGCTCTACATGCAGCATTTTGATTAGTTGTTGACTTCTGAAAAGTGTTAATTTGATTGCAGAATGTTAGCTTAGTGACCTATAAGTCCTGTAACCCATGTTTACAAACAACAAAGAAAACTGAGGGAGAGAATGAGTAACCTTGTCTAAGGTCACATATAATGACTTAATCTGAAACTATTTAATTTCCAAAACTATGTGCAATCTCCGTGGAGTCAAGTCACAGTCACCAAGTGTGGTTCAGTCCCTGTGACTTTGAGCTGGGGACTTCATCTCTTAGAGGGGAGAGAGAGTGAGAAGATTCTTCTGGCTTCCCTTCCTCTCCAGGCATTGAAAAGTGCCAATACAGGGGAAATTTCCTTGTCTTTTTGTCCAGGGCAAGTAATCAAGTTGAACGGTCAATTTTAGGCCAGAGATCAAACTCACGTCGTTAATTATTCACAGAGTTGATCCGTCTGCTCTGTTCTTGAAACTGCTAAGCCAACTGAGACAAACCAGAACTACAAAGCTGGTAGAATAAACTTTTGGAAAAGAACTCGTTGCAGCAGAGCAGACAAATATTTTTAGAGAGGGCCTGTGAGCCAATGAAAGCAAACACACACAGTGAAAGGAGCATGGCCTTGGGAACCAGCGAGACGCCACTTATGAGCTGTGCGCTGTTGGGCAGATTGTGTAATAAGTAATCTTGGTTTTGTCATTTGGAAAATAAGAATAAGTACCTTGAAGAGTTATTTAGAAGCAGATACAGTAGGTGCACAGCCCCAAACTTGGTGCCTGGCACCAGGAGTGGGAGTCAAAATATTTGCTGGACCTAGACTACAGAGCTGTAAAGAAACCAGAATTATTGTGAATCAACATTCCAGGGGCTCCTGGAGGGTCTCAGGGCTTAGGACTCCATGCTTTCACCGTGGCTCCAGGTTCAATATCTGGTTGGGGAACTAAGGTCCCACAAGCCTCCTGGCATGGCCTAAATAAATAAATAAATACATTTCTGTTATTTAAACCACCAGCCTATGGTATTTCATGAGGTTAGCCTGAGCAGAATAACATACCTAGCTTATAAAATTTTTTTAAAGACTAACAGAAACAACAAGGTAAAAACATCTAGACTAATTTCTTGCATGAATTATGGAGTTATCACATGCCAGGTGTTGTTCTAAGAGCTTGACATGTGTATTAGTTTCGTAGTGTTGCCATAACAAAATTCCAGAAACTGGGTGACTTACAATGGAAATGTATTCTTTCATAGTTTTGAGGCTAAATGTCTGAAATCAAGGTGTTGACAGGACAAAACTCCCTTGAAAGCCTCTGGAAGGGCATTCTTCCTTGCTACCTCCTAGCTTCTGGTAGCCCAGGCATTCCTTGGCTTGTGGTAGCATCACTCCAGTCTCTGCCTCCATAGTTATATGGCATTTTCCCTGTGTGTCTGAGTCTTCACATGGCCATCTTTTTATACGGACATCAATCCTATTGAAGGGAGATCCTACCTTACTCCACTATGACCTCATCTTAGCTAATTATATCTGTTGTTGTAAGTTGCTAAGTCATGTCCGACTATTTGCGACCCCAAGGACTGTAGCATACCAGGCTATTCTGTCCTTCACTATCTCCTGGAGTTTGCTCAAATTCATGTCCTAACCTTATTTCCAAATAAAATCCCATTCTGAGATATTGAGGTTTAGGACTTCAGCATCTTTTCTGAAGGGAACAATTCATCATGCAAGAAATCTTACCTCAGTTAATCTCTTTCCATGGCAATCCAATGAAGCAGATATTATTATATTGATTTGAGAGATCAGGAAACCAAGACTCAGAGTGTTCACATAACTTGTTCAAGGTTACAGAGTGACTAAGCAACTATACGCTTTACTGCTTTTTATCTAGTAGAGTTTAGGGGCAAGTAAGTGAGAAGGAGATGTGAGATTATTGTTCTTTTTGTTTGTTTTTATTTTGAAATGCCTTATGAATGATCATGTACCCTAGATTAAGGGTAAGCCAGTTTTTCTCTGTAAAGGGCCAGACAGTAAGTGTTTTAGTTTTCATAGGTGATATGGTCACTCTCAGTTGCAACTACTGAGCTCTGCTATTGTAGCATGAAACTAGCCAAAGATAATATGTAAGCAAATGAACACGACTGTGTTCCAGTAGAACATTATTTGCAAAAATAGGCAGAACTTATGTATCCATCATGGAGAAGGCAATGGCAACCCACTCCAGTACTCTTGCCTGGAAAATCCCGTGGAAGGAGGAGCCTGGTAGGCTACAGTCCATGGGGTCAAGAAGAGTCAGACAGGACTTCGCAACTTCACTTTCCCTTTTCACTTTCAAGCATTGGGGAAGGAAATGGCAATGCACTCCAGTGTTTTTGCCTGGAGAATCCCAGGGATGGTGGAGCCTGGTGGGCTGCCGTCTATGGGGTTGCACAGGGTCGGACATGACTGAAGTGAGTTAGCAGCAGCAGCAGCAGCATGTATCCATCAATCCTAAAGGAAATCAGTTCTGAATATTCATTGGAAGGACAGATGCCAAAGCTGAAGTTCCAATACTTTGGCCACCTGATGAACTGACTGATAGGAAAAGACCCTGATGCTGGGAAAGATTGAAGGCAGGAGGAGAAGGGGATGACAGAGGATGAGATGGTTGGATGGCATCACCAACTCAATGGACATGAGTTTGAGCAAGCTCCGGGAGTTGGTGATGGACAGGGAAGCCTGGCATGCTGCAGTCCACGGGGTCGCAAAGAGTCGGACACGACTGAGCTGAACCAATATATCCATCAGTTGATAGACATTTGGGTTGCTTCCACATTTTGGCAATTATGGTGAATATTGCTACTATTTGATAGCATCTTTTGAAGCACAAAGCTTTTTAATTTTGATGAAGTTCAATTTATCTTTTTCTTTTATTTCTTATGTTTTGGTGTCCTATTTAAGAATGCATTGCTTAATCCAAGACCATGAAGACTTACTCTTATGTTTTCTTCTAAGAGTCGTATAGTTGTAGTCTGATATTTAATTTTTTCATCCATTTTGAGTTAACCTTTGTATATGATATTAAGTACTTTCATTATTTTTTCACATGGATATCTGGTTGTTCTAGCTTCATTTGTTGAAAACACTATTCTTTTTCCCAAGTGTATTGTCTTGGTACTCTTGTCAAGAGTCAACTGACCATAAATGAAAAGGTTTATTTCTGGACTCTCAATTCTATCCCATCGATTTGTATGTCTATCAGTAAGCCAGTTCCTCACTGTCTTAATTACTGTTGCTAGGTTGTATTATAAGTTTTGAAATCAAAAGGTGTGACTCCTCCAAATGTGTTCTTTCATTTCAAGATTATTTCAGCTCTGCTGGGTCCATCTATTTCCATATACATTTTAGGATCACCTTGTCAATTTCTTCAAAAAAACCAGCTGGGGTTTTGACGGGGATTGCAATGAATCTTCAGATAAAATTCGGGAGTTACCTTCTTAACAACATTAATTTTTCTAATCCATGAGCATGAGGTATCTTTTCATTTATTTATGTCTTCGTTAATTTCTGTCCATAGTGTTTTATAGCCTTTAGTATATAAGTATAGTACTTCTTTTCTTAAATTTATTAAGTATTTTGTTCTTGATGCTATTGTAAATTGAACTGTTTCCTTAATTTTATTTTCAGATAGTTCATTGTAAGTGTATAGAAATATATTTGATTTTTATATACTGATTTTGTGTCTTATAATCTTGATGAAGTCATTTATTTGTTTTACTATCTTTTTAGTCCACTCCTTTTTTCTACTGACAAAATTATGCTACCTGCAAATAGAGATAGTTTTCTTCTTTCTTTTCAGTCTGGATGCCTTTTATCTCTTTTCCTTGTTTAAACTTTCTGGCAACTACTTCCACAACAATACTGAATAGAAATGGCAAGAGCAGATATCTTGTCTTATTCTTAATCTTAGGGGAAAAAAGTTTCACTGTTTCATCATTTTGTAAGATGTTAGCCATGTTTTTTTCACAGATGTCCTTTATCATTTGAGGAGATTTCTTTCTATTCTGAGCTGGAGTGTTTTTATCTTGAGAGTGTTGGATTTTGTCAAAATTTTTTTTAGCTATTGAGATGACACTGTGATTTTTAAACTTTATTCTGTTGATATAATGTGTTATATTAATTGCTTTCTGTATGCTGAACCAATTTTCTTTCCTGAGATGCTCCTATTCATGGTATATAATCATTTTTATATGTTGGTGAATTCAGTTTGCTAGTAATTTTTGAGAATTTTTTGCCTATGTTCATATGGGATATTGATATATAGTCTTCTTTTACTGTGATATAAACTACAAGCCTTACAGAATGGTGTCTTGAAGGTTTCTGTTTATTTTCTTTTATTACTTTTTAAGTTTAGTCTTTATATTTAGTAATCCCAATTGATCTGTCTTAAAGTTTACTAATTGTTCAACCTGCTCAAGTGTGCAGTTGGGCAGACTTTTTTTTTTAACTGATGGTCTTTGATGACATATTTTTCTTATACTTTCTTTTAACCCTTTAGAAATGGTTTCTTTGAGTTCTTTTAATATATTTATGATTACTGATTTGTCTTTATCTAGTAAGTCTAATGCCTGGGCTTTCTCAGGGACAATTTCTGTAAACTACTTTTTTTCCTTTATGTGGGCCATATGTCCCTATTTCTTTGCATCTCTTATATTTTTTGTTATTGTTATTGAAAATTGGACTTTTTCCCAAAGCAAAAGCATTGTATTGAAATATAATTGATTTATAATGTGTTCATTTCAGGTATCCAGCAAAGGGAATCAGTTACATAGCTATCTATCTGTCTCTCTCTATTCTTTTTCAGATTCTTTTCCATGATAGGTTATTACAACATATTGGATATAGTTCCCATATACTGCCATATAGTAGGTCCTTGTTTATCTGTTTTATGTATAGTACTGTGTGTCTGTTAATCCCAGACTTCCAGTTTATCTCTCCTCTCCCTTTCCCCTTTGGTAACCATAAGTTTGTTTTCTATGTCTTTGAGTCTATTTCTGCTTGTAAAGAAGTTCATTTGTGTATTTTTTTAAAGATTCTACTTATAAGTGCTATCCTATGATATTTGTGTTTTTCTATCTGACTTATTTCACTCACGATAATCTCCAGGTCCACCCATGTTATTGCAAATGGAATTATTTCATTCTTTTTATGGCTAAGTAATATCCCATTATGTATATATATATATATATACACCACACCTTCTTTATCCATTCATCTATTGATGGGCATTTAGTTTGCTTCCATGTCTTGGCTATTGTAAATAGTGTTGCTATGAACATTGGGGTGCATGTATCTTTTTAAATTAGCTTTCACCTTTTTAAAACTGGACATTTTAAATAATACTGTGTATTAACTCTGAAGTCAGATTCTCTCCCTCTTTTGTGCTTTGTTGTAGCTGCTGTCTGTTTTTTTGTGACTTTCTTGGACTAATTCTGTAAAACCTGTATTCTTTTGTATTATGTGGCCACCAAAGCCTCTATTCAGTTTGCTTAATGGTTAGCTAGTGACCAGATAGAGATTTCCTTAAAATTCTTTTAACTAATAGTCTAGCATTTTTAAGGACTTCACGTGTGCACGCATATGCACGTGTGTGTGTGTGTGTGTGTGTGTGTGTGTGTGTTCTAAGTGTTCTAAGTGGCCGGTTTACAGCCCCAACTTATCCTAAGTTTCTCGCTCATACAGAGATTCAAGATAACCATAGGTAGGAGAGTAGACTTTATCAAGTCTTTCCTGGACATATGCAGTCCTAAAAATGCACACAGGTTTCTAGATTTCTTAGGAATACACCAAGACTTTTCCAAAGACCCCTATGGACATCTTATTAACCAGTTGTTCTTTTTAAAAATTTTAGTTAGCCTTTTGTTAGCTCCAACTGTTAAAATATCCTCAGGCAGCTATGATATTAAACAATTGCCACTGACTGTATTTGATAAATACACTGTGGGCAGGGCTCTTCACAAAAAGCAAACTCTGATTAGGTAAAATTAAAGACAATCCCTGAAAATGGAGCTTTGCCAAACAGGTCAAATAGTGACAGTTCTCTGGAAATGGGGCTTCTGGAAAGCTCTGAACCCATTTTATTCTTTCAGTAGCAACTTGGCTGTTGTTTTTCATGGAGACTGTAGCTGTGAGCCTATTGGTTCTCAGTACCACTGAAGAATTGGGGAAAGGGTGATGGGCACAGGTTAAAAAGCCACAAAACTCACTGTCCTTGCTGAGATCCAGCCATTCTTCTTGAATAACTGCTACTTGGATTGTTGCAAACCTTTGGTGATTTTTCAGAGTTCTAAAAAAGTTTATTTTGACAGTTTTCACTAGTGTTCACATTGCTTTTGTGGAGGAGTGGATTTCAGAGGTTGCCCTCTATCTGCCATTTCAGAATAGTTGTATATTTGGTTTTTATAACTATATATCAAATTACCACAAACTTAGCAGCTAAAACAACCCCCAGATATTATGTCATAGTTTTTGTAGGCTGGAAATCCTGGCACAGTGTAACTGAGTCTTACAAGGCTGAAATCAGCATGTAGGTTGGACTATATGTTCTCTTGTTAAATTCAGGGTCTTCTTTCACACTCATTCAAGTTGTTGGCAGAATTTACATTGTTGTTATAGGACTGAGGTTCCTGACTGAATCACTAGCTGATTCACCTCAGCTCCTAGAAGTCACATTTAGGTCTAAACCATTACCAAGAAGCTTCCTTTCTCACAGCCAGCAGGAAGAATGTTTTCCCAGTAGTTAGGCTTGAGTCTTACATTACATAAGCTAATCACGGTAGTGAATATCTGTCATACTCACAGGACTTTCTCAAGGGAAAAGGACTATGTGCTGTGCTTAGTATCTGACTCTCTGTGACCCCATGGACTATGTAGCCCGCCAGGCTCCCCTGTCCATGGGGATTCTCCAGGCAAGAACACTGGGGTGGGTTGCTATGCCCTCCTCCAGGGAGTCTTCCCAATCCAGGGATCAAAGCCAGGTGGATTCTTTAACATATGAGCCATCAGGAAAGCCCAAGAATACTGGGGTGGCCTAGCCCTTCTCCAGGGGATCTTCCTGACCGAGGAATCGAACCGGGGTGTCCTGCATTGCAGGCAGATTCTTTACCAGCTGAGCTACCAGGGAAGCCCGAAGGGAGTATGCAAAGTAAATTTACTAGGTGGTGAGATTCTTGGGGGCCATCTTGGAATTCTGCCTACTGTAGGCTTAATTGTGGGTTTTTAAGCATTTGGCTAAAATATATCATTTCCAGCTATGCTTCCTTTATGTAGAACTGTATCATATGAATTGACTAATAAAATATTTACAACAACTCTGTGAGATAGGAAGGGACAGTGTTCCTAAATATATTTTAGAGAACTGAACCAAAAGTCTCTGAGAGATGATATGATTTCCTCATGGGCACACCACTAGTGAGAGGTAAATTAATTCCTCTGACTCTAGGTAGGGCACCCTCTGCCCTAACCCACACCTGCCTGCCATGGTAGAGGTCAGTTCTTTGAGTTTTGTTACATGGCGATGAAGATGTTAGTACTTAAGGCTTCTTTAAGGGACTTTGGAACAGTCTTCCTTTGGGCTTCTGCATCTCCCATATGTGTATTTGGGGAGAATCCCTGAGCATGGAAAATAACATTAACCAGGAGGTTTGATAAAATGGAGTTTTCAGGGGTGAATTGCAATTTAAATAGCAGAGAAAATTCCAATTACTTCCAGCAATGTATTTTGAATGCTCCCTCTGGCCCAGCTAGAAGGGAGCAGACAGTCATCTTCTGCAGAAAGTAAATGGAGTTTTTATTTTATTTTTTTGAAGTGCCTTGAGATCAGCAGTCTCAAAGCTGGCAATGGGATCTCAGTGAAGACATCATCAGAAGGAACATCAGAATGTTCTCTAGGTAGTCAGGCATTGACCAAACATATTTGCATATGAATTTGATGGTTTTGCAAGTGGGAGAAGAAATTAACCATTCAAGACTAGCTTTCCAACTTTCCTGTACTTAATCTACAGGTTCAGGGTATCCAACATTTAAAAGATAGTGGGTTCTCATTAGTTCCAATTCAACCCTTTGAATTATTCTGTCTTTCTACAGCAGTGCAGATGGCCATCTGTAGCCCTCATCAATCAATCCTCCAAATGTCTGAGGGCAGCAGAGAGGGAATATTGGGTTTCTCTCCAGATTCTCTTTACCTGGGCCCTGCACCAATTCCCCAGCTGCTGGAAGAAGATGGTTCTCACCTTCTACAAAGGCCAGCCCCCTTGCCTCAAGATGGCAATAACTTGCATGACTCTCATGTTCCAGAGCTCTCTATGTGGTCAGGCTGGGGCTCGATCCAGCTGAGAATCACGTACTTGCTTAGCTGCCTTCCCTGCCCATCCTGCTTCCTGCATTTCCTCTTTCCTGAGAGCCCTCCGCATCAGTGAATCACATTCATCCCATCACTGTCTCAGGTGCTGCTTCGATGGCAGTCACCTCGGACAAATAGTAAAGAAGTTCTGGTCTGCCATTCCTCTAAGTTTTTTTCTTTTTTAAAGTCATCCAGGAATTAAAGACTTTGCTTAATCCAAAGAAATATACTTTTGAATAATATGGAGGTCATTTACCTCTCAACCTCAGTTATCTGGAATATGGCCATGAATATAGAACAGGCCAACATGGAACCAATTTAGATATTGTAAGATGAAAGGCAGTCTGTACATTCATCATTGAAAACAAGTGCAGGCTCTGATGCCTGATAGATAAACAAATGAGTGATCCCTATTGCGTGTGCTGGACAAATGAGCCTGGATATACTTGTGACTTCTCCAGCTCAGTTTCCTGTCTGTGATACAAGTCTAAATCTACACACTCACAGTGTTTCTGGGAAAACAAATGGTACATTACATTAAATGGATTAATACATATCACCACTTCAAAAACCAGAGCTTCCTTTTATTATACGACTATGTGTATGCTCAGTTGTATCTGACTCTTTGCAATCCCGTGGGCTGTAGCCTTCCAGGCTCCTCTGTCCGTGGGATTCTCCAGGCAAGAATACTGGAGTGGGTTACTATTCCCTACTCCAGGGGATCTTCCTGACCCAGGGATCGAGCTTGTATCTCTTACATCTCCTGCATTAGCAGGCAGAATTTTTTACCACCGCCTGGGAAGCCCATTTCTTTTATTATAAGGTCTTTATGTGACAGAGAGCATGGTATTTTAGTTCAGTTACAGGCCAATTTCTGTTCAAAGCTGAGGCTGAAAGACCCTTTTTCATGAACAAAACAAACAAAACTCACCAGCTACAAGCAAAACAAAATTGAACTTGGATGCTGCCTTTTCTTCCTGTCAGGACAGGACTCTGACTAGTCCCAACTTGAAGGAATTAGATACTAAAAGGCAGGACCAAACAAGGTTACCTGTCAGGTGAGCAGAACATGTGGTGGACAGACAGAGCCTGGGAATCAGCAAAGAGGGAACCAGCTGAAAGGAACTTAGAGACCAGAGGCAAACATTTCACCTGCAGCCTGGAGGTCAGCCCAAGGGGAAGAGAGATAAGAGATGCAAAGTTCGGAGGTGAGGTTGGCACAGCTCCGTAAGAAATGGGTGAAAGATGAAAGTGACTTTGCTTTAATCCAACAAAAGCGGCTAATATTTACACAGTGCTTTAGTGGTTAAAGCAAATTCCCAAATATGTTACCAGACTGTGGGCTTCCTGAAGGCAGTGCCTTTCCATTTTGATATCCCAACCACATGCAAGGTGCCGGGCACCTAATAGCCAATATCAACAATCATTTGTTAACTAAATGATTGCAAATAGAGTAAAAATGGAGCTATGAGGGATTTGGGATCCAATAACATTGGGGACATAATTCTGGTTTTATTCTCTCACTCACTGATTATTGAGTGAGAGTCCTTAGGGTGATCTAGTCTTTTTTGAGCTTTAATGTGTTGATACAAGAAATGAAAATTTAAAATTCGTGTATTTGCAGGGTTGTTGGGAAGTTATACACACATACTATACACAAAATGTTGATATACTGTTTGTTTTATATATATATATATATGTCATATAGATATTTATATCTACATACACACACATGCAAGTATACACTCACACACATTCAACACCACCTTTGCATCCAGCAAGGTAACCATGACAATATGATGACAGTGACCATGACAATGAAGGAGTAGCTTCCCATGAGGGATTCCTACATGTTTTTTTTTTGCTACCTCTATTGTTTGAGCAAGTTAATTTCCATGCAGCTCCACCCAAGTAACAAATAGGTCTTAAGCTTCCCACTTGAAACAAGAGCAGATAAGAAAGCTGTGTATGTGGCAAGGTGACCTCTGTTATTAAATCAACACAATAGTTCCAGCTCACTCTCCTCTACTTATAAACTGTTCTAAAGGAAAGTCTAAAAGCCCTGCCATCTCATCCTCTCAGAGGTAAAAGCTCTCACTGCAGGGGTTTGCTGAGCCTTCCTAAGTCTGGGTAACGCTGGGCCATGAGCTGGGTGCTTAAACAGTTCATCTCTAGGTTAGATGTGATTTTTTTTTTTTTTTTCAATTTTCCCAACTAACCTTTCTCAGTCTGGAAAAATCAGAATCTTTTTGCCTTCATCCTGTTCATCATTAGAGGTCCGTACCTTTGCTCTCATCTCCCCAACTCTCACCCTTCATTCCACCAAAATCTGTTTGTGTATGCACCCACTCATTCATGTCTGACTCTTTACAACCCCATGGACTGTAGGCTCCTATGTCCATGGGATTCTCCAGGCAAGGATACTGGAGTGGGTTGCCATTCCCTTCTCCAGGAGATCTTCCCAACCCAGGGGCTGAACCCATGTCTCTTACATCTCCTGCATTGGTAGGCAAGTTCTTTACCACTAGTGCCACATGGGAAGCTGAAAATCTGTTTAGTGATATAATAGAATTGGTTAAGATGGCATTTAATAGAAAGAATGACAGCTGACTCCCCCCACTCTCAGTACCAGCAGTCTTGCTAAAACAAGTACACCCACCTATGACCTGACAAGAGGCTGCAGACGAGAGCTCTGCTTGCAATCACTGTGCTCCCAACCTGCGCTTGTCAAGCTGGAGGGCGGGGGAAGAGAGAGCATGCTGAAATCAAGGGCCATGAAATATGATAGATGGCAGCTTTCCTTCAAGGAGTTAGCCAAACATGTTTTTGAAATATTTATATACAATTCGTCAGCTGACAAAAGTACTTGGTCCACGTGCACTGTGATGGTCTGTATTAACATGAGTCCTTTGGACTGCAAGGAGATCCAACCAGTCAATCCTAAAGGAAATCAGTCCTAAATATTCATTGGAAGGACTGATGCTGAAGCTGAAGTTCCAATACTTTGGGCACTTGATGCAAAGAGTTGACTCATTGAAAAGACCCTGATGCTGGGAAAGATTGAAGGCAAAGGGTGAAGAGGCAGGCAGAGGATAAGGTGGTTAGATAGCATCACTGACTCAATGGACATGAATCTAAGCAAACTCTGGGAGCCAGTGGAGGACAGAGGAACCTGGTGTGCTGCAGTCTATGGGGTCACAGAGAGTTGGACAGGACTTAGCAACTGAACAACTGCAACATATTAATATGAACCACAATCATGTATCCAAGCTGGACTTGAGGGAAACTTCAAGTTTGAAGCAAATGCTCAGCCTCAGTTTGCCATGGGTGAATGGAAGTAAACCATTACAGTAAACCAGTACTATAAGACTCTTTGGAAGAATCCTATTGGCTCTAAGGAAGCTTCTAGCCTGCCTGTAAGCAAGCTGTTGGGAGTGTAAGATTTGGTCTCCAACTAGCAGTTCTCGTGTGGAGGGGTCTGGCTCCTCTCTTTAGAATTCATGGCTACTTAGCTTTTCCCCTTCTTTGGGGCCTCAACCAAAACTCTGAAGTATTTTTTTTAATTGTTAACTATTTGTTTATTTTTGGCTATGTTAGGTCTCCTTGCTGTGCATGGCTTTCTCTAGCTGGGACAAGCAGGGGCTACTCTTCATTGTGGTGCACTGGCTTCTCTTGTGGTGGTTTCTTTTTCTTTTTTTTTTTTAATTTTATTTTAAAATTTCATTTTTAATACAGGATAAATTTCATTACAATGTTGTGCTGGTTTCTGTCATACATCAACAGGAATCAGCCATAAGTGTACCTGTATACTCTCCCTCTTGAACCTCCCTCCCAACCCACTCATCCTATCCAATCAGGTTGTCACAGATTACCAAGCTGGGCTCCCAGTGTTATATGGCAGCTTCCCACTAGCTATTTTACATAGAGTAGTGTATATACCTCAGTACTACCTTTTCAATCTGTCCCACCCTCTCCTTCCCCCATTGTGTCCTCAAGTCCTCTCTTTACATCTGTGTCTCTATTCCTGCCCTGCAAATAGGTTCTTGTGGTGGTTTCCTTTGCTGTGGAGCACCAGCTCTAGGCTGTGTGGGCTCCAGTAGTTGTGGTGCATGGGTTTAGTTGCCCCAAGGCATGTGGAATCTTCCCAGACCAGGGATTGAACACCTGTCCCCTGCACTGGTAGGCCGATGCTTAACCAGTGGATCACCAGGGAAGTCCCAAAGCTCTAAGTTCTATAGGACATTTGTTGTAATCCTTTTACCCACAAGGAACTGTGTCACAAAGAGATTGATTGAAAATGCTGGAGATTGTTCAATTTGTAAGAGCAAAAGTTGGATTTAAACCCTGACCCATTCTTCTCCCATGCTAATAGTCTTTCCCATCTTCCAAGTTTTTTGTGTCCTCTAAAGTTGCCTTGGACCAGAAAGAAGGAACTGCACTTAATCCCATTTTTCAGATGAGATAATAAGCCTTAAAAAGTTAAAAGAACAAAAACAAAACACTTGCTCAAGATTACTCCCATGGACTGCTTAGAGTCCCAACAGAAAACAGACGGCTATGCAGGGGAGATTACTTTAAAAACAATTTAATAAAAAATTATTTGAAAAGGTAAGAGTGGTATTAGGAAGCCACAGGGATTAGTGTGATACTTCTGGACTAGTTAGCAACAGGGTTGTTACCCATAGGACTAAAGGGAGGAGAGGAGAAGATTGTGTCCCAAGGGACACCTCGAGATGAGCAGGGACCTCACGTGGTAGGAGTCACACTTCAGGAGGAAGCTGGCCCACCTGCATCTCCTCTTAACTCCCAACCTCCACTGGGGGCTAAACCCAGTGGGGAGCCGGAGGGCACTGGAGCTTGTTGAAGTGGTCCCTGCAGGATGGCCTCCCAGAGCAGAGAGCCCATGAAGGATGGAGAGCGGATCTGGCCCACTCAGCTAGTCATGACAGAACTGGGAGTTGAAACCACGTCTGCCTGCACCAAACCCAGTGCCATCTCTTGTTGCCTCTGCCCTTATTTCTTCACCTGGCTGTGACACTTTGTAAACATTCTCAGGGAGGGGACCTTTATTTATTTATTTTTTTAACCATCTTTATAAATGGTGCCATCCCAAGCACACAAAGACATTCAGTTTGTTGACTGAATTAATGGATGGAGGGACAGGCTACAGATAAACTTGAAACACATGGGGACAGTATAAGCAAAGTGAAAGAAATGGTATGCATTGCAATAACTCCCTCATTTAAACCTGACATATATCAGCACTTGAATTCCTTGATGAGTCACCCAAGTTCATTTGTGTAATGACAATAGCTTAAGCCATTTATGAGCTCAGATCACTAGCTCTAAAGTCAGTCTTTCTCTTTATTAACTCCAATAGGGAAAAATCTCAGGGAAGGACTCTGACTGGCTAGACTTTGACCAGTCACTACAATCAGGGAAGAAGGGCCCTGTTATTGGTCCACTTGGGTCACAAACCCCTCCTGTGATAAAGATGGCAGGGCCCATTACTATAAGAAAGAAAGTAATCACATAGGTGAGACCATGGGGGGATTGTGATCTGGGTAGTCACTTCATCTCCATTTTCCATAAGTTCTTATTAGGAACAAATTACAACAGGTGATATTTAGAGGCAGACTCTGGGGTGACTGCAAAAAAGAAAAGAAATGTAGGGGGAAGGAAACTGAAGTTTATTAAACATCCTCATGTGCTATGTAATATTCCAAGTGCTACATACTAGCTTGTTTCATTTTTACAACAGTACCACAAACTCTATATTTTATTCTCCATTTTTAAAAAGAATAAACTGAAGCTCACAGCAATGCAGTGATCTGCCCAAGTTTAAAGTTAGTAAATATAGGCTAAGATTGAATCTAGATTTTTATAGTTCTAATATCTATGCCCTTTCCTTTGGACACAACATCTCTTAGTCCTGGAGACATTGAGGATGGAGGGATAATACCCATCTGCAGAAATTCTGTGTATCAAGCAGATGTTTCTTCACAAAAATGAAACAGAGCCCTATTTATGTATGGGTCACTTGGTCAGAGCAGAATCAAAATCCCGGCATGTATTGCAGAATAAATACTGTTTTTCATCAGTAAAATCCCAATAGAGAGACATTCTACAAAATATCTGACCCATATTCCTCAAAACTGTAAAGGTCTTCAAAAACAGGAAAAGACCGAGACACAAACCAGAAGAGACTAAAGAGACATGACAAGTACTTGCAATGTGTTATCCTACATTTGGTCCTGGAACAGAAAAGAGGTGTTAATGGAGAAACTGGTGAAATCCAAATAAAGTCTGGAGTTTGGTTAAAAATAGAGTACCAATGTTTGTTCCTTACTTTTGATAAACATACCATGGTAACATAAGATGATAGTGAGTGGATGCTGGATGAAGAATACATGGATATTTTTCATACCATCTTTACAATTGTTCTATCAGTTTAAAATTATTCTAAAATTTAAAGTTTATTGAAACAAAGCTGCGTTTTGTTTTTCTCCCTTAAGTAAAAACGCGAACACTTGTAGAACACTGGGGCAACCTGCTGGTGGAAGCTCATTATTGACTCTGATGAAGGGTCTCTGGAGCTCCTGACATAGGGTGTTATGGACTGAATGTTTGTGTCCCACCAAAATTCCTTTATTGAAGCCTTAATCCCCGACGTGATGGTATTTTGGGATGGTGCATTTGTGAGTTGGTTGGATTTAGATGAGGTCATGAAGATGAGGTCCTGTGATGGGATTCTTGTCCATATACGAAGAGGAAGAGAACCAGAGCTGGTTCACTCTCCATTATGTGAAGATACCTGCAAAGGTGACCATCTGCACGTCAGGAAGAGAGTTCTCACCAGGACCAAATCTACCAGCACCTGCATCATGAACTTCCCCACCTCCAGAACTGTGAGAAATAAATGTCTCTTTAAGACACCTAGTCTGTGTTATAGTGTTATAGCAGACTGGTCTAACTAAGACACAGGGGGTGACATATGTCATTATGGGTTTCAAGCTAAAGGAATAACACCCTAAAATAAGATTGCAGCCACATGATGGAGTTGATAACGGTTTAATTTTGCTCAAGCCTCAGGTTCCATGCAAGCAAAATTTTCCCCCTACACACGCCCTGTTAATATGCCTTCAGTTCAGACTATGGTATCTTTAAATCTCATTTACTTCTGTGATACATCCGAGTCACCCACCTAGGGTGATACCTAAACCATGTTGAGGTGTCCCAGCACCCCCCTCCCCAGATGCTTCTCATCTCCACTCCTGTCCTTGGCTTCCCTTGTTTCTTTTGGTTTAGAAATACCACAGACCAGAGAGAGACTTACTAATATGCTTTACTAATGATGCCTGGCCTCAAATGTACCACTTTGACGACTTACTGAAAATGAAGAATGTCCCTCCATTACAGTTTTTACAGATGATAAAACTGCACAACCCCCTGATTATATTATGGCTCCTCACTCCTGTTAATGATGTCTGATTTTTTATCCAGTGGAACATGGAAAGAAATGACATGTACCACTTCCTGATAGTCTGGCCCATAAAAACCTCCCATGGACAATCCTCTCTCACTTAACCCCCTTCCTGGCTTGATGCTGCAGTCCAGGGACTGTTCATGGCATTGAAACCTCCATCAGTCTGGCTCTGTGTGAGGCAGAACTAACCGGAACTCTAACCCACAGCCCTACCCCTTGCCATTGGGATCATCTTATGGGGGCTTACAGGAGTGAAAAACTTTATATACCTGGGAATTAAACTTTATATGAGTGAGAAATAAACTTCCATTGTATTGAGTCAAGGATATTTCAAGGTTTATTTGTCATAATCACTGGCCTTATATCAATTAACATAACCATCTCCCTGAGGATTCCTTTTCCACTCTTTCTGATTTTGTCTTCCTCCAAATCACTCTCCTAACTATAATTAACAATGTAGATTTCAGCTGCTTACACACTTACAACTAATGTATTAATAATACTCAGCAAAGAAACTTTTGATTACAAAGAATCACCTCTTTAAAGGGAGGAGTATATTAAATAATGGGCTTCCCTGGTGTCTCAGTGGTAAAGAATGCCCCTGTCAATGCAGGAGAGGCAGATTTGACCCCGGGCTGGGAAGATTCCCCAGAGAAAGAAATGGCAGCACATGTCAATATTCTTGCCTGGGAAATCCCATGGACAGAGGCATGGGCTATAGTCCATGGGGTTGCAAAGAGTTGGACACAACTTAGCGACTGATTACACACAATATTAAATAATATTTATTTTCTATGGCATATCATCTTTCACTCAAGCCACAATTACAAGACCCTTACTATGTTCTCTGGCCTACTGTAGACACTAGAGAGACAGCAATGAGAGTCAACTGCTGCCATCAGCACCTCTTGGTCTAGTGCTAAAATAGATAACAGTAGTTTGAAAGTCAGGGGATTTCATGTAAGTCAAAGGAGGGACATCTAATTCAACTTGAAGTTGAACCAGATAAGTCTCCCTAAGGAAGGATCTGATTTGAATCTTAAAGAATGAGTAGGATCCAAACAGTTTCCTTGGAAACTTCATTTTATGTCGGGCCAGAATGAAAGGCATATGATTGGGGTATGGGTGTGGTGAGAGAGAAACTGGTCATTGTAGCTGGGACCAAACCCTGAAGGTCCGTCAAGTTGAAGGTTAATGTGCATCTAACGCTATCTGTTCTTGTCTTTTAGTAAGATACCATGTTGTGATTGATTTCTCAGTCCCTACATCAAAGATAATTCCTGTTCTCTGTACAGAGCTCTTCCTGTGTGCTAAGCACAATTATCAGCTTACGGCCAGTTTTGCTTGATTTCTCTCCATCTTCTTTCCTCTTTTATTATTTTGAAGGAAATTTCAAACACCTATCTTTTCATCTGTAAATTGTACAATATGCATCTTTGAAACATAAGGTTGAAAAATAATAATACCCACAATGTAATTATCACTTCCTCCTGCAAAAACACAAACACAAACAAAAACCAAAACCAAGATTTGCAGCAAGCAAAATAATAGCTCCCAAGGAAGTTCACACCCTGATCCCTGAACCTGTGAATGTGTTACATGCAGTAGAAAATTAACAAGGCATATGAAATTATGGTTGCGAATAGGCAGACCTTAAAATTGGGTGATTATCCTGGATTATCCAGTAGAACCCAGTGTAAACACAAGGATCCTTAAAGGGAAGGAGGGAAACAGAGGGAGAACCAGAGAGAGGGCAGCGTGAGAAGGATTCAACCAGATGCTTTTGGTCTTGAAGATGGAAGAAGGGGGCCCTGAGCCAAGGAATAGAGGTGACCTATAAAAGCTGGAAAAATCAAGGAGAGAGATTCTCCTCTTGAGTCTCCAGAAAGAAGGCAGCTCTGATGATTCATATGCCCAATGAGACCCCTTTCAAATCTCAGAACTGTAAGATAATTAATTTGTGTTGTGTTAAGCTACTACATGTGTGTGTGCTAAGTCGCTTCTCGGTGACCTTGTGGACTGTAGCCTATCAGGTTCCTCTGTTCTTGGGATTCTCCAGGTAAGAATGCTGGAGTGGGTTGCCATGCCCTTCTCCAGGGGATCTTCCTGATCCAGGGATTCAACCCAGGTCTCTTCAATCTCTTGAATTGGCAGGTAGGTTACAAAGGCCACATGGGAAGCCCTTTAAGCTAAGTTTGTTGTAGTTTGTTACAGCGGCAATAGGAGACTAATGCAACAATAATCACTTAGCATCATTAAATATTCAGTCAGTTAGCTTCCTATTTGAACTAACTAGCTTATAATTCTAGTCTTTTATATTTGGGCTAAAAGTCTGAAATACTGCTTAAGGTCTGCATTTGACTAGCTATTTCAGTCGAAGTACATTGCTTCTTAAATAGAAGGTTATTCTTGATGAAAGTTCTCTTATTTATTCATTTGCTCATTCTTTTTTTTTTTCATATGTCCTTTCTTCAGATAGCACACAGTGGCAAGGACCTACTATGAGTTATTGTGCTAGCTCTTGGGAAGGTAGATCTATTAAGACCCATTCTTTCATCCTGAAGACAAACAGCAACAGGATAGTACAAAGATAAAAAATACACATTCTGGGAACATACTTTCTGGGTTAATTTCAGCTCTGCTCACTACCAGCTGCATGATGTAATTTAAGGCTAGTTAACTAACATCTCTGACTCTCAGCCTTTTCATATATAAAATGGAGTCAAAAGTGTTACCTATCTGCAAGATGTAACATGAAAACTAAATGACTCCATTAGTATAGATAGAACCCATGGAACACAGCTTAGAACATGTTAAGCATTCTGCAAGTTTCTTGCTTATTATTCTATACCAAGGATTGATGGTCTTGGATCAGACAGATTTTGCTCAAGTTCTAAATTCTCACTTTCTCATCTACAAAACTGGGATTAATAATAGGAACCTAAATATTTAATGAAATAAATATTTTTTACAGTACATAGAACCCAGTAAATAATAGATGTAAGTGGTACTAACTTTTATTGTTCACTTGGTTTCTCATTTTACTTAAGAATTTCCAAGATCAGTGATGTGATATAAAACTTTTTGAACTAAATGGAGAAAAGCCAAGCAGTGCTCCTTTATTCCACCAAGTCAGTCACCCATTTTTGCTTCTGTGCTATGGAAGGAGGAAGCAGACTACTACTAGGGGTTCAAAATAGTTATAAGAAGCATGGTGTGGAGAAACACCCTAAGGTAATTCACATTAATAGTTGCCCTTGATGCCATCTCCTGTGTGCACAAAACCTGTGACTTGATTCTAAGCAACAGAATATGGGAAAGGTGATGGATGTCACTTTCTTGATTAAGTTATGTTATATGTCAAAGAGCCTCCCTCCTCTCCAAGAGGAGGCAATAGAAGCTTTTTTTTTTTTTTTTAGGAAAATTCCAAGTTAGCTGGAAAGTCATCCTTTGCTCTCACTATGTCATAGTCCTCTTCTGGCATGACCTGACTTTTCAGTGAAGCACTTTAAGTATCCTTACAATCTGCTGAATTTGACTAATATGGCTGATCAAGAAGAGGGCGTGCCCCACCATGTTCTTCGCAGCACTATCCAGAATAGCCAGATCATCAGTTCAGTTCAGTTGCTCAGTCATGTCTGACTCTGTGACCCCATGGACTGCAGCACACCAGGCTTCCCTGTCCATCACCAACTCCTGGAGCTTGCTCAAACTCATGTCCATCGAGTCGGTGATGCCATCCAACCATCTCATCCTCTCTCATCCCCTTTTCCTCCTGCCTTCAATCTTTCCTAGCATCAGGGTCTTTTCCACTGAGTCAGTTCTTGGCATCAGGTGGCCAAAGTATTGGAGCTTCAGCTTCAATATCAGTCCTTCCAATGAATAGTTAGGAATGATTTCCTTTAGGATGGACTGTTTGGATCTCCTTGCAGTCCAAGGGACTCTCAAGAGTCTTCTCCAACAGCACAGGTTCAAAAGCATCAATTCTTCAGTGCTCAGCTTTATTTATAGTCCAACTCTTACATCCATCTATGACTACTGGAAAAACCGTACCTTCGACCTTTGTTTGCAAAGTAATGTTTCTGCTCTTTAATATGCTGTCTAGGTTGGTCATAGCTTTTCTTCCAAGGAGCAAGCATCTTTTAATTTCAAGGCTGCAGTCACCATCTGTGGTGATTTTGGAGCCCAAGAAATAAATTCTGTCACTGTTTCCATTGTTTCCCCATCTATTTGCCATGAAGTGATGGGACCGGATGCCATGATCTTAGTTTTTTGAATGTTGAATTTTAAGCCACCTTTTTCACTCTCCTCTTTCACTTTCATCAAGAGGCTCTTTAGTTCCTCTTTGCTTTCTGCCATGAGGGTGGTGTCATCTGCTTATCTGAGGTTATTGATATTTCTCCCGGCAATTTTGATTCCAGCTTGTGCTTCATCCAGCCCAGCATTTCGCATGATGTACTCTGCATATAAGTTAAAAAAGCAGGGTGATGATATACAACCTTGATGTTCTCCTTTCCCAATTTGGAACCAGTTTGTAGTTCCATGTCCAGTTCTAACTGTTGCTTCTTGACCTGCATACAGGTTTCTCAGGAAGCAGGTAAGGTGGTCTGTTAGTCCCATCTCTTGAAGAATTTTCCACAGTTTGTTGTGATTCCCACAGTCAAAGGCTTTGGTGTAGTCAATAAAGCAGAAGCCAGAACATAGAAGCAACCTAAATGTCCATCAGCAGAGGAATGGATAAAGAAGATATGGTACATATAAACAATGGAGTATTTCTCAGTCATAAAAAATAACAAAACAATGTCATTTGCAGCAACATGAATGGACCTAGAGATTGTCATATTGAGTGAAGTAAGTAAAAGACAAATATCATATGATATCATTTATATGTGGAATCTAAAAAAAGACTATCAGTGGAAGTCCACTAAAAACCAAAATAGCATTCAGATGTAGAAAATGAAGTTCTGGTTATAGAGGGGTATGGAGGGCAGGGAAAATTGGAAGGATTGGGATCAACACAAACACACTGCTAATATATAAATAGATAACTAGTAAGGACCTACTGTATAGCACAGGGAACTCTAGTCAATACTTTGTAATGGTCTGCACGGGAAAAGAACATAAAAAAGAGTGAATATATGTATTTCTATAAAAGATTCACTTTTGGGGCTTCCCTGGTGGCTCAGTGGTATAAAGAATCTGCCTGCCAATGCAGAAGACACGGGTTCAATCCCAGGTCCGGGGATATCCCACATGCTGTGGAGCAACCAAGTCTATGTGCCACAAGTACTGAGCCTGTGCTCTGGAGAAGCCACCACAACGGGAAGCCTGCACCCCACAACTAGAGAGTAGCCCCCGCTCACCGCAACTAGAGAAAAGCCCGCGCAGGAAGGAAGACCCAGCACAGCCAAAAATGGTAAATAAATACAGTTAAAAAGAAAAGATTCACTCTCTATAAACCTGAAACTAACAGCAATATAAAGCAATCATATCCCAATTAAAAAAAAATAAAATAAAGGTAAACAAATAGAGGGGTGGGGGAAAGAGAGAGCCTGGAGAAATGTAAGTCAACTTATCCAATTTCTTACCAAGTTTTGGCAAAGAATTCCTCTTAGGTGAATTTTCCTTTTGAATGGATTAGGGTGATGCTATCAGTTGTAGCAGAAAGACTTTCAGTGAGGGGTGAGGGCAGTAGAGAAGATCTAGGTACTAAGTAAAGTGACACCAAATTATACTCTTACCAATAATAGAAATGAATAGGCCACCCTTAGCATAGACAATACAAAGGAGTCCTGAAACACCCACTTTTCAAGGCTTAATTACACCAAAGAAAGACAGAAAACCTGCTTGGGATACCAGGGAAACTGAGGCACAGGCACACACATACACAGAGTCAGACCTACAGAATCACAGAAGCTTCAGTGAATAATCAAAGATTTTTTATAGGCAGAAAATCTTCTATTTTCACCATACATGTAATTTTTATGCCTTATCATTTACAGAAGATGGTAAGGAACAGGCACTATGAATCTTTCTTTGTTTAGGGTCTCTAAAGGACTGTAGAGAACCTGCTTGGGTTGCACACCTAACAATACTTGGAGGTACTCACTTTCCGTGACTTCCAAGACCCCTCCCAGTTCTGACAATGACAATGGCACAGACAAAAGCTCAATTCCTATAGTCATCTGTGGTTAACCTCTATTTGGCTCCCTTTAGCCTCTAGAGATGCATAGACTTGTGAATACTTTGAACTGGGGAAATCTTAAAGGACACCTAGGTCATCATCGTTTTGCAGAGGAAGTCACTGAGCCCTAGAGGAGTGAAGAGATGTGTCAAGGTCACATGACCAGTCTGGAGCAAGGAAGGATAAGCAGCCCTAGTCTGGCTCTCTTTCCAGCTCTCTGCATCTGGCCTTTCCCTATTGCCATTCTGCACATGCTAGAGGAAAGAGGTGGGTGGGCGTTCAGGGAATGCAAACTCATGCTAATGTTTGAATATTAAAATTTAATATTGTAATTTTAGCCTAAAACAAAACCAAATTAAAAAGGTACATCTGCTGCAAAAAATTAAATAATGCATTTCTGGCCCCAATACACATGATGTTGAAAAATTTGACTTGTGGATTTATTCCTGGTAGCAGGGCTGGCATGGGCAGCATGGGTAGAAAGTTAGAGGGCTTTGTGGGGCCTCTATTCTATTGGACATTTCTTCTCTTTCTTCATTCCACTCTTCAAAGCTTTCTGTTTCCACATGGTGGCCCCAAACTTTCCTGCAGTCTTAATACTCTTTCCACCATCAAAACTGGTATCTCGTGTGCTTAATGGGTGACCACTTGTATTCATCTGCTATGGTTGCCATCATAAAGTACCACTGATTGGGTGGCTTAAACAGAAATTTATTCTCTCACAGTTTTGGAACTCAGAGCTCCAAAATCAAGGTGTCAGCAGAGTTGGTTCCTTGTAAGGGCTGTGAGGGAAGGATCCGCTCTAGTTCTTTCTCCTTGACTTGTAGATGTTCTTCATGTTCACATGGTATTCTTCCTGTGTCTTCACATGGTCTTCCCTCTATACTTGCCTGTGTCCAAGTTTCCCCTTTATATAAGAACACAAGTCATATTGGATTAAAGACAATCAGAATTGTTACTGAATGCAAGCTCATGTGCCCAATGCACAGTGAGGCCAAACAATTCCAAAATGTTGGAGTTTGGAGAGAGAAAGGTTAATTTCAGGAGATGAGTGGCATGTGAAAAAAAAAAAAAAGCCCAAATTCCTCAAAGGATTTCAGCAAAGTCTTAAAGGCAAGGTGAGGGAAGGGTGTGGTTAGTTGTTGCAAATTTCTGGCTATCAGAATCTTTTGTTCTTTAGGTATCCAGTATGTCAGGCCCCAATGTTCCTATAAACCTCTAACAAGATAAGTGTTATTCTCTGTTCTGCAACTCTATATCTCTCTATGAATGGACTCTTAAAGGTCAGAAGCTGTGTGAATAAGCACAGGCAACAGAGCACAAAGATTAAAGTGAAAAGGGAACAGATCTAATGGAGACAGCTTTGTTCTTCCCTATTACACAAGGTTTTCATAGCTGCTGAGTCTCCAGTCTCATCTCTTGCCAATTTCCCTCTGCATCCTCACACATCTATACCACACTGCTTGGACTCACTTACTCCTAGACTCATCTCTCTGACAATTCTAGCACCTTTGCCTATGCTCCCTTAGCCAGGAACACCCCTTCCCTCTTCACTATCTAGCCAACACTCTATTCACCCTTCTATTCACTACAGAAGCAGTAACAGAAGTGTCCCACATTGTGAAGCCCTCTCCTGACTCCCAAGCCACTCTAAAGCCACTTTCCCTATGTCCCAATGACCTTAGAAAATTACTACCATTAAATGATGACAGAGGGCTATAATTATTTGTTTGCACTCCTATTTCTTCCCTAAGACTGTGTGCTCTTGGAGGACAGAAATAGATATTTCACTCTTAGTTCCTTTTATCATAGAACCTGATAGTTTTCCTTGCGTTCAAACAATAGCAGAAGCTTAAAGAATGGCAACTCTGGGACTTCCCTGGTGGCTAAGCCTCTGCACCTCCAGTGCAGGGGGCCCAGTTTGAACCTTGGTATGAGCACTAGATTCCATTGTTGTTATCATTCAGTCGCTCAGTCATGTCTGACTCTTTGTGACCCCATGACTGCAGCACGTCAGGTTTCTCCGTTCTCCACTAGCTCCCAGAATTTGCTCCAATTCATGTCCATTTAGTCGGTGATGCTATCTAACCATCTCATCCTCTGCCGCCCCCTTCTCCGCCTGCCTTCAATCTTTTCCAGCATCAGGGTCTTTTCCAAAGCGTCAGCTCTTGTCATCAGGTGGTCAAAATATTGCAGCTTCGGCAACAGTCCTTCCAATGAATATTCAAGGTTGATTTCCTTTAGGATTGACTGGTTCGATCTCCTTGCAGTCCAAAAAACTCTTGTCTTATTACCACATGCTACAACTAAAGATACCACAAGCTACAAGGAAGACCCGGGGTGCCCTAAGACCCAGTTCAGCCATATAAATAAATAAATAATAAAAAAGAGACACAGAAAATGAACTCCGAAAAACAGAACTAACTAAAGGGCAATCTCGCGAGATGTAGGTCTTGCCCACTGAGCGTTATTCAGCCATTAAACTGCCATCCGCCCGTCCCCTCCCTCCCGGCCGCTGAGGTGGAGCTGCTCCCAAGTTTTCTGAGTTTCAGAGGTGGAGGCTGCTGCTCTTTCTGCTGCCCCATGGATGGCAGGCGGTGGTTCGCGGTGGGCATGGGAGTCCGCGGCTTCCGGCTCGTTTTGTAAAGGTAAGGGCAGGTGTGCCAAGTTCCTTTCTTGTCACAGGATGACCTGGCTTTACCTTGATTACCTTTGTAAAGACCCTGTCTCCAAGTACGGCTGTGTGAAATGCTGGGGGTTAGGACTTCAGAGCGTGAATCTGTTGGGGAACACAATGCAATCCGTAACCCAAGCCAAGCTGGTAAACCATAAACCACACGCTGTGAGCTCCGGGAGGACAGACCCGGTTCTCAGGGCGCTCAGCCCCTTTCTCAGCCCCACCCCCATGTCCCTGAGAGACCTCGGCCCGGTCTGCATCTTCCCCAGCCTCGGCTCCTCAGGTTTCCAATGAGCGGAATTCGCCCCGCGTCTCAGAGCTGTGGTGACAAAGTCCCAGGACGACATGTGATACATCAAAGCATAATTAACCATAACTGTTTAGGTTCCTCCTTTTGTCCACACACAGAAACTCTTCACAGATAAGGACTTATTTCAATCATTCAAAGAGGAAACTGAGCAAAACACAGGCACATATCACCGTTGGGATCTTTTGTCCCAAGGAAACATTGAAATCTCGATGAAAACAAATGAAATTGATATGTAAAACAAAGCAGAGTGGTAGAAGCCAAGATGGGACCACCCAGATCCTTCCCTCTTTTCTCCAATGTTTATACATTTAGCCAGAACACTCGGGCATAATTTCTTTAAAAAAAAATTATTTATGTATTTGGCTGCACCAGGTCTTCGTTGCCACATGCGGGATCTTTAGTTGCAGTATGTAAACTCTTGGTTGTGGCATGTGGGATCAGTTCCCCGACCAGGGCTTGAACCTGGGCCTCCTGCATTGGGAGCACAGAGTCTTAGCCACTGGACCTCTAGGGAAGTCTTACATTGTTATTTTAATCATATCCAAGCAGGGAAACTGCTTGGGTAGTTCTATTTTATATTAAAATAACAACAGTATTATATATTTTTATATATGTCAACTAACAGTTACCAAACCATTGCTGAAAAAATTCTTCTAGCAGGACATTCCAAAATGGGGAGAGAAAACATAATAATTAGACACCAGAATAAGTTGCAGATGAATGCAGAGGAATCTGGAGAGGGTTTTCAATTGGAAGTAAAAATGGTTGAGGAAACAATGAGTGAAGATTGAAAGGACAGCAAACCTTTGCCATAATTCAGCATAAAGGGTGCTCTTATGCAGTTAAGTGTTGCATACAATCAAAAATAATGCCTTGATGCGAAGAACTGACTCACTGGAAAAGACCCTGATGCTCAGAAGGATTGAAGGTGGGAGGAGAAGGGGACGACAGAGGATGAGATGGTTGGATGGCATCACTGACTCAATGGACATGAGTTTGAGCACGCTCCGGGAGTTGGTGATGGACAGGGAAGCCTGGTGTGCTGCAGTCCATGGGGTCGCAAAGAGTCGGACATGACTGAGCGACTGAACTGAACTGAAGGACCCATCTTGTGATTTTGGGTGCTTTTGTCTTTATAGAGCTTTGTGGAAAAGGGCAGGGAGATACATAGCCAGGATTTTGGTCCTAGAATTTCAGTTGATTTTGTTGTGCAAATTTAAGCAAGTCTGTTACTGCCATTGACTGAGCTTTCTAAATCTGTAAAATTAAGATGCTGGATTAGAAAATGAATAAGGTCCCTCTTAGATTCAATTTTTTAAAAAATTCTGAACCTTCTAAGATTTCACAGGTAAAAAAACCCAACATCTTAGTGAATAAGGAATCACAGAGGCCAGGAGGTTAAAAGTGCAGAAGTCAGGGCTTCACCAAACTTCATTAAGCATCCGCTCCCACCTCAACTATAATCCTATCACTCCATCCTCCCTTCTGGGTCCTGTCAATTTACTATTCAGATCAACTAATTTTCTCTAAAAAGGGAGTGGAAAATCTCCATGTCATCGGATACACTTTCGATTTGATGGATGAGGCTTAAGTTCCAAAGAGAGTGTTAGGCAGGAAAATCCAGCTCTTTCAAACTAATTACTGTATATCTAATTTATTTCCCTTCTTAATGCTGTTTATTTTGTTTTTATTCAAAATATAAAATTGCTCCTTGAGTTGGGAGATTGATAGTTTTCTTCTCCTTTCGCAACAGATCATTTGTGGATCCAGGTTATAAATAGGAGATTAGAATTCATGACTCATTGTTTTTTCCTTTTTCATGCAGGACGTCCCCTGAGATTAACCATGCGTTTTGTTTTTTTTTTTTTTTTTAAGTTACAGACATTAATGTCTAATTATTTTCAGGCTGTTATGTTGCAGGGTTGTGTTTTTAGGAAAATGTAAGAAAATGTAATGGTTTTCTTTTGTGCCATACTCCTGGAAAAGTTTATATTTTGATAAACTAGAATTTTTAACATTATTGAGCTGTGGTTTGATGGGACACAATTTTTGCTTGATTCATTCATTCATTTAACAAATGTGCACCTACTGTCTACTTGCTGTGTATAAGGCATGTGGATATTCTGTGTCTCAGATGCAGTGAGGCTCTGATACTGAGGCAGGCAGGAAGGAGTATAAATGGAGGGAATCACTTCTCAGATTGATTTGCTATGTGCTTGGTGGCTGTCTATTCATTTGTTTATTATGTATCCCCTAACTGGTCTATCCGACAGCTTCTGCAGTCACAGATCCTGCTGGGGTTTTACACAAGTATGTTGCACTTGGCATGCATGCATTCATTCATTTAACAACAATGACAGCAAGGCACAATTTCCTACTAGGTGTCACTCTCCAACTGGTCTATGAGGTGTGGATGGAGAAAGGGCATTAATTATGAAGGACTTTGACTGACATGCTTAAGGAGCTTTGACTTAATTTAGTATCCTTTTTTTCCCCTTTTATCTGTATTTTCTGGTGCTTCCTAGCTGTGTAATTGTGATAAGTTATTTAACCTCCCTCTGCCTCAGTTTCCTCATGTGTTAAATGGTGTAGACATCAGTGTCTAGTCAAGAAAAGAGGATACACTACCGTTAACTCTAGCAGAGAGGGATTTAATGCATGGAATTAGTTGCAATCTTTTGGAAGAGGAGTAAAAGGGAGAAGAGAGTGAATCAGAAGTGAGGAAGTACTGACCAGCCTTTGGCAGGAGCCCGGCCTGCAAGTACTGCTGGTGTTCAAGGGAGGTGCTATTGCTCTTACTGATCAGGAGGTCCCTGTAGCTGTGCAGCTGGGCAGACCAGAAACTACACTTATGCTAATGCTGCTACCACTTGGGGAAGGAGCGGAAAGAAAATCAAAACAATCCAAGAACAAATTTCTCCCTTTCTCCAGCTTTCCAGTCTCTCTCAATACCTCCCACTGGCATAGAACCCAACCAGAAGACAGCTGACCAGTGAGCCTGGGAAATGTAGTTTGCAGGCTTCTTTCCACATGCCCTGGAGTACAAAGGAGGTCAGAGGAAGGCAGGAACAAAGTAGCTTCCAGACAAATAACCAACATAAATGGAGACAATATGGCACCTTATCTTACATGGTTGCTGTGAGTTATTGAGTTAAAGTATGCAAAACCCTTTAGAACAATGCCTGGTGCATAGGAAGAAGTTGCCATTAGTGATTATTATTGTTATCTAGTGTCACAGGAATCAGGGAAAGCATATCAACAGCACAATAACAGAATCAGATTTATATTTAAGAAAGCTCAGCTGGGGGCCATGGGAGAGTATGAACCTTAATACAAAAGGCAGAAGGTTGGAATTTCTCTGCAATAATAGGATGAAGAAGAGGGTTCATTGTTACATGGTTCTTTAGGCAATAGAATTATCTAAACTTTGTGAATGATTGGAGGATACACTGTCCAAGAGGCTTCCAAGCTTCGGCTATGAGTGATTGTATAGAGAGTGGGTGGTCTTATTATTCATCATTATATCATCAGGACAGGGATGGAGTGTCCACCAACCATGGACTTCCTGCAACTGGCATAGTGCATGGTAGTGTGTGAGCTTCCTGAAAGGACATGCCTGAGAAATTCTTCCTCTGGCCTCCTCAAACCAGGATCTTCAGCTATTAGCTTGCCACTGATTTGATCCTTCCCTGAAAGCAAAAGCAGACTCTCTCCTCCTTTAATCTTTTTTCCTTCCTCTGGGCCCTCCTCCTTGTGTTATGCGTGTCTGTCTGTTTGCCTGTCTTCCCACTAGCCTTTCTTCGCTTTGCGGTGGCATGAGTCACTGTCTGATCCCTAGGTGCGTGGGCCTGCATTCAAGTCCTTGAATGTGCTTTGCCTTCTCTTGACTCCAAGCATCTTTACAACTAGTTCTCACTTGACCAATCTCTCCACATCTTTGTTTTGTTATTTATGAATCATCTTCCCAAACAGCCCAAATGAATTTTCTTCCAGGAGTCCTTTCTGCATCTCTCACACAACCACAGGTTCTTTGTGCTCCCCTTATCTGAGTGATTCTCTATATTGTAGGTTTCTCTCTGTTTATCAGCCGCTTTTATCTTTTATACTGAACTCTGTACTCCTGTGATAGGAGGGAATTGGGTTGGGTTTTCGGTACCCCAAGATTCTGGTCTGTAAAATAAGTCATGGAGTTTAAGAGCAGCGGAGCTGACCAGCTAATTACATGTTTTGTCCTCTGACACATGAGATGATTCTGTGTTCTGGGGAAAGAGTGGGATGAACTTTTACCCCCCTAACCATGGTGCCAGTTTTACATCTGCTGTTTCTGAGCAATGTTTCTGAGCCCTTTATCCAAGGGCTGGGTAAGCTTTGCATTTTTGTTTCATTGGGTGAAGAGGGTGTTAAGGGTGGAGGGAAGATTCCCACCAGGGCCCAGGGTCCTCTCTCCGCCCTAAGTAACTTAACCCTAGAAAGTTTTTCCTTCTCCAGTTACTGCTGAGGACACACTTCCCTACTCATAAACAGAAGCTTGTTTCCAACACACTCAGTCATCTGTTTTCCAGGATTTGGAGCGGAATTAATTAGCTTGGAAAAGCATGGGGACAATGCTAAGTATTATTAATGATACAATTAACAGTTCCTTCCTGCAGGGGATGGATGGTTCCTGGTTCCCTTGGCATCTCTTTAAGATGGATCCTGTTCTTTCCATTTTCACTCTAACAAGCTCTGCGTGGTGCCCTGGTCTCTGCTTCTAATCACTCCCTGGTCATGTGTACCAGATGGGGCTACATGGCAGAAGAAGTTAATGGAACAGGAGTATCTCCTAGGCAAGGTGGGGACAGGGGGAATCTAAAGGATGCCAAAGGGAAGCAGAAGTAATGTGAATTTAGCACTTGCTGTGTCCCAGAAAGTATTCTTGGTGCTTTACACACTTAATTTCAATTTAATCCTTATCTCACCCCATAATGGAGACATTGCTAGCCCCATTGTACAGATGTAAAAATAGAAATTCACAAAGGTTAAATGCATTGTCCAGGGACACACTTCTAATGACTGTCAGAGACTAGATTTATACCTGGCTTGGTTTCACTTTGAAATGACTAGTGCTCAACCAATATAGCATTGCTGTAGATTTTCTACAGGGTCTTGATGGCAGAAATCTGCTTTATTGGAGGTCCTGAACACTAGAGTTTTCCCCATCCCCATCCCAACCTCCTGTGCCCTCTGTCATCCTCTCAGACCTTAGGACTTGGCTTCACCGTGTAGCTTACAACCCATACCTATCCCGTTCATTTGCTTCGTCCTGTTTGTTAAATTTCTATCAGAATCACTTCCTTGTCTGGATTCCTATGGCAAATGGAAGATAATTCCAGCTAATTTTAAGACATGTTTTGGAATTAGTGTGCATTGAGATCAAATATCAGCTCTGTTAATTGATAACTGTGTGCCATGGGAAGTATATTTAATTGTTCTGTACCTCAGTTTCTTCATCTCTAAATTGGGAATAATGATATTTAGCACCATTATTGCTGCCCCCCAGAATCTCCACTCTTCATCTCTCCAGCTGTGTCAAGCAGCGGTCTGCCAGGGAGCCTTACATGGCCCAATATATTGAGTTAAAAGTTCCCCCTCTGTGCTCTGTATACCCTGAGTGGTTGCTTGCATGATTATATTCACATTATAAGTGCCTGTTGCTCTTGACTAGATTGTAAGCTTTTTAGAAAACAGGAACCATGTATTTTCACCTATGGGTTCCCCCATCACCAATATGGGTTCTGGCATATGGTGAATCTTCAATAGAATTGGTTGAGTGAATGAAAGAACACATAAATGAATGAAGTGATCATTAACTTGAGTTTTGAAAGATGAGAGGTGCTTGCCAATCAGATAGAAAAGGAGAAGGAATGAAGGGCAGTCTAAACAGAAGGGGCTATATGAGCAGAGACTTGGAGGTATCAAGCTTCAGGGACCTTTGGGGAACTGAGAGTAGCTGAAATTGACTGAGATATAGGGTGTAAGTCAGGGAGGCAGAGCATCAGGAGTTGAGGGCCATCTGCTTCTAGGATCAACACTTCAGAAACCTTCAGTCTCAAGACCCACTGAGGCTTGAAGGGAACAAAATATTCGTTCAGCTCAAAGGATGTTTTGTTGTTTTGCTTTGTTCCAGTTGAGTCACTTCAGATAATGCACTGATTTGGTCACACTTTGAAACCATTCCAGTACGTGTATTTGTAGAAAAAACAAACAAAAAATACTTTTGATTCAAGTCACAGTTCAAGGGAAAAAAGCACGTTTCTTTGATGAAAAGAAGCACTTTAAACTACTTTGGTGTTTCACTGTCATCTGTCTCACACTATTGTGTCTGTGTTGCCCCAGGGCGGGGTCAGACTATCTTTTCCTTCTGACATTTCTGGGGCTCCTAGAATGTGAGTTGTATCCTCCAGTGAAGTATTAGGAAGGGGGTGTCTGTTCTTCCCTTTACTTCCTCCACTCACACCTGCCTAAGGGAAAAATAATAATTCTTCTGAAAGATAAGAGTAGGAGTTTGACTTCCATTGGTTCAGAATTTTTCACACCAAGTTGGTGACTAATTAAAGGTCATGAAATCAGTAAAGGTTGAGATTTACTTTACATAAAGATAGAGAACATTGTAAATATAGTTTCTGAGAAATTTTATTTTCAGTTTGTGTATGTGTGTGTGTGTGTTTATGTGTGTGTAATGCTGGGTCACAATATAAAGCGTATCTCTTGTGAGTCTTGGCCGAAACTTTTTAAACCTCTGCACTCGTTGGTATCGCTTGACTTGATGGATCATTATAGGGCATTATTCCTGTATGCTTCACCTATTTTCACTTTTTCAGTCCACTTGGCCTGCTTAATTAGTGTGATGTTTACTCTGTTTGCTTTGTTTTCAACACAGTAAGAATATCTGTATTCAGGGAGCATTCTAGAGGCAGGTGTAGAGTCCCATGGTTTTCCTGGCTCTCTTGATCAATAGGTCGAAGCCAACAATAAGGAATTGAATGGCTAGTGTCTTGACAAAAGCACCTGGCCAACCATGAGGAGCAGTGGGGACTGAAATGCAGCCCTCATTTTATATGCTGAGCCGTGCACCCATGGAGCTGCTCTCATCAGAAAGAGCACCTTTTCCTATTGCATTTAAAGGTTCCCCTAAGCGCCCTGCTGCTTTGCAGACTCAACCAAAGCTAAGCTAAGGTAGTAGCCTAGACTTGGGTTGGGGGGGTGGGGGTGTACACAGCCTCCTTTGTGACAGCCCATCTAAGTTGTAGTTCTCCAACCCAGTGTCACCCATGATGAAGTTGATGTTTCCTATATGACACCAATATCAATTCTCAATAAGGTCCGAACTTAGACAATGAAAGTTTGAATGGTAACTTCAGAGCTTCTCTGGTGGCTCAGTGATAAAGAATCTGCTTGCCAAGCAGGAGACATAGGTGTGATCCCTGGGTTGGGAAGATCCCCGGGAGAAGGAAATGGCAACCCACTTCAGTTTTCTTGCCTGGGAACTTCGTTGGACAGAGGAACCTGGTGGGCTACAGTCCATGGTGCTGCAAAAAGAGTCAGACATGACCTAATGACTAAACAACAAAAACAAATGATAATTTCTGAGACACCACAACATCTATGTGCCCATCTAATGAATAGTAAGTTCCCTGCTTCCTCACTGCTTCTGGAAGTCTGTTATCAAATCAATATGTGTCTTACAATCAGAAATGTAAGACATGATATTTCTGTGGGTGTTTCCAGCTTGGACTTGCTTTTCCCTACTGTTGTCAACTCAGAACTAGAGCCTCTGAGTTAGTGAGAGACTTTGTTCTTTCCTATTTCTTTTCCCTTCTTTTCTTTAAACCTATTCTTCTGTTCTTCCTCTTTATCCCCTTTCCTTCCCAAGCCCCCTCAATTCTCTCTTTTTCTCTTGTATTTATTGAGGATCAGCTCTGGTTAGTCCATGTCATTATTCCATGAGGGTCATACCATTCCGTACAACACACACAGAAACAACAAAAATTGAATGCGAAGAAGAGGGTTTAAGTCACCCTGGTTATTTGTGTATAGCCTATCCTCTTTCTATTTTATATATTTAACTTGGTCACAACTGCAAAGACTCTTATTTCTAAATAAGGTCACATGCACAAGTACTAGGGGTTAGAATTTCAGTATACCTTTTTAGAGAATACATTTCAACCTACATCAGTTTCAAGAGGGTAGGTGGAGTTAAGACTAGTGGGATGGCCTTGACAACTATGACAGAAGTTGAGAAGGGGCATGATTCTTGCAGGTTTGGAGGTCATGGATGCTGAAGTCACATCCTCCTGAGTCTGATTTGTAAGGGAGACTACCTTTTATTTCTGGGCCTGAGCTGAAAGAACTGGTAATGAAGCAATCATGCCTGAGCTTTGAGCCTGTTTTGATGTAGAATCCTTATCACAGAGTATAACCTTGGGGAGTTGACCGGTTCACACCTCAAAGAATTATTGTCTTTGTTTTAAGAACTTCTCTGAAAGCCAGGGGCTGTGATTCAGCTTTGCATTTTGGACTTGACCTGCTGCCAGACTATCTTCTGTTTAACAACCAAAGTTCTTTCTTCCCTTTCCCCCTCTTTCCCATCATAGACATCATTCTTAGATAGCCACTGAAGTGCCAACTCTTGGTTTTACTTCAACTTCCTCCATTAGAGAATAGTAACAGTGACAACATTAATAGTTAACATGCCAAGAAATCACCATGTGCCACACTTTGTTCAAAGTGCTTTCTTTGTATTAACTCATTTAAGCCTCATAAAATTCCTTTGAGATGGGTGCTGTTGCCATTCCCACTTTTCAGTTAAAGGAGCTGAGATGAAAGGAGGAGGTAGCCTGGCCTCTGATGGGCCCCTCCTCTCTGCAGATAAGGAAGGGAGGTACAACTGTCTCTGCCTTAGCCTCCACCATCCTCTGCCCAGGGCTTCTTCTCCTCAAAGCAAAGTTTCCTGCAGGCAGAGTGGCCTGTGGTGTGGCAGAGAAGCCCTGGAGCCACAGTTTATTATTTACATGGACTCTGCCCAAATCAGCAGAGGGCACCAAGGTCTGTTGTACTCAAGACCTTCCTCTTGGGTACCTCTGTGCTAAGCTTAATTCTTTCACTCCCAGACTTCCCCTCAGGCCTTCCCCAGGGGGAGGTTGCTAAACCACTTGTCCATGTTTTTTTTTTTTTCCTCATGATAACATCGTGATCCTCAAACAAAGGTTACCAAGGTAACCAGGAATGGTGCACATACAGTCTTTATGGAGACTTCAATTCTCCTTAATCGGATTATGCATTCTTGGCTTACTCTGTTCTTATAGCAAGAACACAACATTTTCTTTTTATGTAGTTTTCTTCTTTCTATTTTGTATTTTTCTCACAATGTCATATTGACTTTCAAACGTTTTCCAGAATTTACTAACAACTCAATTTTTTCTGTTATCAAACATGAAAGCTTCCTAACCTTCAATGAAATAAATAACCCCTTTGTGCCAAGCTTCTCCTCAACATTAAACACCGGGGGATTCCTGCACGTGTGAAATGGGGATGCATTAGTGCCTTAGAATGGGACAGACTATTTGGCCTCTCTCTTATACCACTGTATACTATGAGAAGTGACTTGGGAACATTATTGATAATTCACATAGCAAAGGGGGACACTCTTGTTAAAAAAGATAATCGTCACCTCCCATTTTCCTGATGATTAAAAGAGGCCATGTTTTGAGCTCCCTAAGTTCTTCTGTCTTCTATCATGTCATACTTTCCTTGAATATCTAAATAATCTAACTCAAGGCCCCATTCTATATAACTAAGAGAAGTACAACATCCTCCCCAAGATTTCTGAAAATTCTTACCATTCTCCAATGTACTCCATTAAAGGGCCGTTCTTGCCTTTAACAACCTTGTTTTTTAAAATAATGGCAAGTGGTTACTGCAAAGAACAAAAGACATCCATTAAAGTAACTATCTGATGTCACTTTCTAATTTCCTTAGCTATTGCCAAGGATGGAATATTTTCATCCTGGTTCTTCTTAGGTCCCAGCCTAGCATTATTTCCTGGGATTTAGCCCCACTGTATAGCAATTCTCTCTTGTCTCTTCTTTTTTCCCACTTCCAAGGACTCAACCCCACAGTCTCTTGGGTTGAGAATTGGGGTGTGACAAAAACTGTCTTTCAGAGCATTTTATGTCACTCTTTTTCAACTTCCTCCTTTCAGATCACAGCTAAGACTTGCATTTCTTAACCATAAAGGACATTGGAGGGCTTTCTTAAATTAGTGAGTCATTCATCATCATATACACCTACTTTAAGCAAGAGGGAGCTTTGAAAAAAAATGTTTTTAAGTTCTCTTATCTCTTATTCTAAAAAAGGGTCCAGGACAACTCTTTTTCTATTAGCAGCTTGTAGAAGGGGGAGAAAAGAAAGCTGAGTGCCAAAGTATTGATGCTTTTGAATTGTGGTGTTGGAGAAAACTCCTGAGAGTCCCTTGAACTGCAAGGAGATCCAACCAGTCCACCCTACAGGAAATCAGTCCTGACTATCCATTGGAAGGGCTGATGATGAAGCTGAAACTCTAATACTTTGGCCACCTGATGCAAATAACTGACTCATTGGAAAAGACCCTGATTCTGGGAAAGATTGAAGGTGGGAGGAGAAGGGGATGAGAGAGGATGAGATGGTTGGATGGCATCACCGACTTGAGGGACATGAGTTTGAGCACGCTCCTGGAGTTGGTGATGGACAGGGAAGCCTGGCGTACTGCAGTTCATGGGGTTACAAGGAGTTGGACATGACTGAGCGACTGAACTGAACTGAACTGAGAAGGGGGAAGAGAAGTGATGAAAATAATTTATTCTCTCTATCCAGAGCAAACCATAGAGATCATGGACTTTTAGCTTTTTATTTCTTTCTGTTTCAGTTAAAGCACATGGTGGATGATTGCAGTGAGTCAGTAAATGTTGGTCTTCTCCAGGTCCGACTTACCCTCCTTAGTTCCCTGCAAATACAGGGAAAGCAGAATAGGGCCCTGGTGCTAAGTTTCTGTCAGTTACGATATTGGCTCACTCCTAAAGATAGAGCCCCATTATTTTCTGGAAAATTTCAAGAGATACTCAGACACTTTTTTTGCACTTGTCCTTGGTATCTGGCATCAGGCTGAAACTTACTGCAAAAGTCTTGCAGACAACAGTAATGTCAGCATTTCTGCAAAGCTTACAGTGAGGTAATTTATGCTTCTTTCCTGTGACTGCCTTCTAAATCTCCAGCGCATCTTCTCCATTTTTTGAGACCAAGGTTTCACTGGAAGATTCTGGGTCATCTATCACCATCTTCCAGATTCAGCAGGTTTTAAAGGAGTCCAGGAACCCACTGTGCAGCCTAGGAAGGGGAGGATGTGAGAAGGCAACTTTAATTCATGAAGTCTGGGTGGTCACAGAGAGGGACGTCTGATCGACTCTGTGCCTTTTAAAATTTAGTGTTTATTTTTATTAGAAGGCCCATGAAAATGGTTTAAAGAGTCAAATTGTCCTACAAGATTTATAGAAATAAATCCAAAAAGCTGTGTTCCACTCCTTTCCAATCCCCAAGTTCATAGTAACAATCACTTAGATCATTTTAGTCCCTTTTTGGGGGGCATACTCTTTCATATTTCATTTCTAAGTACTACTTTTTAGTTTTGGGGCTTCAGATTTTCTATATCTGGTATGCACTCTAGGATATGAAGCTTTAGTTACCTTTCTCACCTTTTCTCAGACTCCCACTGTGGACATGTGATTTCCCCCCTTCCTGCCTTCCCACAGGTTTTATCTAATTGTAGTAAAATAAATAACCAGTGTTTCATTATTGTTGATCAGTCACTAAGTTGTATCCAATTCTTTGTGACTCCGTGCACTGCAGTGTGCCAGGCTTTTACATTATTTAAAATATGTAAATGTTATTTACAAGTAAACCATGTAGTATATGAGGGTTGCATTTCTTTGGGGCATAGATTTTTATTTTCGCTGAAGTTATTAATTGCCTTTTGTGTTTGTTTCCTTTGCTGTACACCTCACTACTAATTCCCAGACTCCTTATTTACCTGAATGTCCTCTGGCACATGAGGGGAGCCTCTCAATTTCATCTAATTGAAGAAGTCCATCTAGAGCCTTCTCTATTCACAGACGCAAGCTTCCTTCTGCCTCTCCCTCACCATCATCTGGGACTCTCCTGCTTTCTGCTATTAGATCTCTTTGTCTCCTGTGCTCCTTGAATCTCTTCCTTGTCTTATTCCCTCCTTCCTGTGGAACTCATCCTCAGCTAAGTTCCCAAGGAAAAGTGCATGAGGGTTAAATGAACATTCTTTAATTCTATGTGTCTGAAAATATCTTCACTCTACATTTACTCTTAATTTATATTTTAGATGTGTCTTGAACACTTGGAATCATCTGATTTTCTTAGAATTTTGAAGTTATTCCTTCTACCCTCTCTTCTTAAAAGCTGGGTAGTCCAAAGCCTTGTTGATTCTTCATACCTTGAAAAGAAAATACTTTTCACCTCTTTCCGGAAATTTGTAGTATTCCCCCACTCCCATCCTTTTTTTCCTTGATTTGAGTTTCGGGAATCTTTAAACAGATCTTTGAAAAAAAAAAATCCATTTGCTAAGTACTAATTAATGGTGTAAATTTTACTCTGAAAGCACATGTCCTTTCATTGTGGGAAAATTTCTTCAGTTATTTTAATCAATATTCTTCTTTCCATTGTCTCTATTCTTTCCTTCTGGAGTGCTGTCATTTGGATGTTGCATCTCCAGGATTGAGACTCAGGTTTCTTCCTTTGTTTTACCTTTTTTTCTCTCTCACTTTTCTCTCCTTTTTCATTTTTACTCTAGGGACTGAAACATTGTCTCAACTTTAACCTCAAAGACTTTGGTTGTGGTTCTTGACAATAGCTTACTGGTATCATAATTTCTGAGAGCTTTTTATATTCCTCTGGTATTTTTTGCACTGCTTTTCATTCCTGGGTACAACGTGTTGGTAAGAATCATATTGTGTAGCCTCTTTGTTTTAGATCCTACTTTCATACTGAAGTTTTTTCTATAATGTTGAGTGATGCTAAAGGGTTTGGGAACCCTAAACAAGACTGGGAGCTGATTGTGGCTCAGATCATGAACTCCTTATTGAAAAATTCAGACTTAAAGTGAAGAAAGTAGGGAAAACCACTTGACCATTCAGGTATTATCTAAATTAAATCCCTTACGATTACACACTGGAAATATTCAAAGGGACAAATATTCAAGGGATTAGAACTGATAGAATACTTGAAGAAATATGGACGGAGGTTCATGACATTATATAGGAGGCAGTGATCAAGATCATGCTAAGAAAAAGAAATGCAAAAAGGCAAAATGATTGTCTGAGGAGGCCTTACAAATACCTGAGAAAAGAAGAGAAGTGAAAGACTAAGGAGGAAAGGAAAGATATACTCATCTGAATGCAGAGTTCCAAAGAATAGCAAGGAGAGATAAGAAAGCCTTCCTCAGTGATCAGTGCAAAGAAATAGAGGAAAACAATAGAATGGGAAAGACTAGAGATCTCTTCAAGAAAATTAGAGATACCAAGGGAACATTTCATGCAAAGATGGACACAATAGAGGACAGAAATGGTATGGACTTAACAGAAGCAGAAGATATTAAGAACAGGTGGCAAGAATACACAGAAGAACTATACAACAAAGATCTTCATGACCCAGATAACCATGATGGTGTGATCGTTTACCTACAGCCAGACATCCTGGAATGTGAAGTCAAGTGGGCCTTAGAAAGCATCACTATGAATAAAGCTAGTGGAGGTGATGGAATTCCAGTTGAGCTATTTCAAATCCTGAAAGATGATGCTGTGAAAGCACTGCACTCAATATGCCACACCAAATGTAGAAAACTCAGCACTGGCCACGGGACTGGAAAAGGTCAGTTTTCATTCCAATCCCAAAGAAAGGCAATGCTGAAGAATGCTCAAACTACTGCACAGTTGTATTCATCTCACATGCTAGCAAAGAAATGCTCAAAATTCTCCAAGCCAGACTTCAATAGTATGTGAACCATGAACTTCCAGATGTTCAAGCTGAATTTAGAAAAGGCAGAGGAACCAGAGATCAAATTGCCAACATCTGTTGGGTCATCAAAAAAGCAAGAGAGTTCCAGAAAAACATCTACTTCTTCTTTATTGACTATGCCAAAGCCTTTGATTGTGTGGGTCACAACAAACTGTGGAAAACTCTTCAAAAGATGGGAATACCAGACCATCTGATCTGCCTCCTGAGAAATCTGTATGCAGCTCAAGAAGCAGTAGTTAGAACTGGACATGGAAGAACAGACTGGTTCCAAATCAGGAAAAGGCTGTATAATGTCACCCTGCTTATTTAACTTATATGCAGAATACATCATGCAAAATGCCAGGCTGGATGAAGCACAAGCTGGAATCAAGATTGCCAGGAGAAATATCAATAACCTCAGATAAGCAGATGACACCACCCGTAGGGCAGAGAGCAAAAAAGGATTAAAGAGCCTCTTGATGAAAGTGAAAGAGAGTGAAAAAGTTGGCTTAAAACTCGACATTCAGAAAACTAATATCATGGCATCTAGTCCCATCACTTCATGGCAAATAGATGGGGAAACAATGGAAACAAGTTTTTCTTGGGCTCCAAAATCACCACAGATGGTGACTGTGGTGATGAAATTAAAAGGCACTTGCTCCTTGGAAGGAAAGCTACGACCAACCTAGATAGCATATTAAAAAGCAGAGACATTAACATGGCCAACAATGGTCCATCTAGTCAAGGCTATGGTTTTTCAAGTAGTCATGTATGGATGTGAGAGTTGGACTATAAAGAAAGCTGAGCGCTGAAGAATTGATGCTTTTGAACTGTGGTGTTGGAGAAGACTCTTGAGAGTCCCTGGACTGCAAGGAGATCCAACCACTCCATCCTAAAGGAAATAAGTCCTGAACATTCATTGGAAGGAGTGATGATGAAGCTGAAACTCCAATTCTTTGGCCATGTGATTCGAAGAATCGACTCATTGAAAAAGACTCTGATGCTGGGAAAGATTGATGGTGGGAGAAGGGATTGACTGAGGATGAGATGGTTGGATGGCATCACCAACTTGATGGACATGAGTTTGAGCAAGCTCCGAAAGTTGGTGATGGACAAGGAAGTCTGGCCATGGGGCACAAAGAGTCAGACATGACTGAGTGACTGAACTGAACTGATGCTTAGGGAACGCATATTTGTGTGTGTCTCTCAGAAGCTGCCATAAGGGTAGAGTTATCTGCATATCTGAGGTTGTTGATATTTCTCGCAGTAATCTTGATTCCAGCTTGTCTTCATCCAGCCTGGCATTTCTCATGATGTACTGTGCATATAGGTTAAAGAAGCAGGGTGACAATATACAGCCTTGACATACTCCTTTCCCAATTTGGAACCAGTCCATTGTTCCATGTCCGGGTCTAACTGTTGCTTCTTGATCTGCATACGTATTTCTCAGGAAGCAGGTCAGGTGGTCTGGTATTCCCATCTCTTGAAGAATTTTACACAGTTTGTTGTGATCCACACAATCAAAGGCTTTGGCGTAGTCAATAAGGCAGAAGTAGATGTTTTTCTGGCACTCTCTTGCTTTTTCGATGACCCAACAGATGTTGGCAATTTGATCTCTGATTCCTCTGCCTTTTCTAAATCAGGAGAAATATCAATAACCTTAGATATGCAGATAACACTACTCTTATGGTAGAAAGCAAAGAGGAACTAAAGAGCCTCTTGATGAAAGTGAAAGAGGAGAGTGAAAAAGTGGGCTTAAAACTCAACATTCAGAAAACTAAGATCACGGCATCTGGTCCCTCACTTTATGGCAAGTAGATGGGGAAACAGTGGAAACAATGACAGACTTTTATTTTCTTGGGCTCCAAAATCACTGCAGATGGTGACTGTAGCCATGAAATTAAAAGACACTTGCTACTTGGAAGAAAAGCTGTGACCACCTTAGACAGCATATTAAAAAGCAGAGATATTACTTTGCTAACAAAGATCTGTCTAGTCAAAACTATGGTTTTTCCAATAGTCAAGTATGGATGGGAGAGTTGGACCACAAAGAAATCTGAGTGCCGTGATGCTTTTGAACTGTGGTGTTGGAGAAGACTCTTGAGAGTCCCTTGGACTGCAAGAAGATCCAACCAGTCCCTCCTAAAGGAAATCTTCCCTGAATATTCATTGGAAGGACTGATGATGAAGCTGAAGCTTCAATACTTTGGACACCTGATTTGAAAAACTGACTCCTTAGAAAAGATTGTGATGCTGGGAAAGACTGAAGGCAGGAGGAGAAGGGGACAGTATAGGATGAGATGGTTGGATGGCATCACTGATTCGATGGACATGAGTAAGAGCAAGTTCTAGGAGCTGGTAATGGTCAGGGAAGCCTGTTGTGCTGCAGTCTGTGGGGTGGCAAAGAGTCAGACACGACTGAGAGACTGAATTGAACTGAACTCAGAAGCTTATCAGAAGCCTGAGTGTGCGCTTCAGGTTCCTCCATTGTCTGCTTCACCACAAGAAGTGCTGTTTTGTTCATTTCACTGTGAAACCACTGCTATATTTAGGTCTTTATATCTTAGGGCCTGTCAAACTTTGGTTTGCTGAACTAGCCACTGAGACAAAACTGGAGTGCAGGATATTTTCCCAGGACCAACACTGTGAAAGGAAGAAGCAGGATTGGGCGACAGGAAGAGAAACTGGGATGCAGGCCACTCTGGTTGGTGCTCTGGAGGGAGTGCTGTCCACTAGTGTGGCCCATATTGGGCTGAAATGGCCAGCTCTGCACCCCCACCTCCATTGATGAGCCACTGGATATGGGCTATCCCAAGAGGGGCATGATGTTGGACAGGGCACTCCCTGCAGCTGAACTAGACACCTTAAGGAGTTGGCATGACTACCTGTAACGGTGAGGTCAGTCATTCCTTGAAGGGGGATCTGGGTGGAGCATTTCTGTGTTTACATATCCTCTAGGAAGTATCCTCCAATCTCCTGCCTTTCTTCAGGATAGATGCTGGTTCTGAGAGTTGAATGGGGAATTGGGCGGGGGGAGGTCATATTAGCCTGTAAGCTTTCTTGTTATAACTTGTTTTGCAATATGGAAGCCCCATCTTTATCTGTGTTGCGTATCCTGCAAACAAAAACCCTTTGTTTTATCCCTTCCAAAGTAAAAATTTCCAGGATTTTTGCTGCTGTGGAAAAGGGACTGATACTTGTTTGAGATTTATAGAGAAAGAAATGTGGGGTTTAACTGCTTCTTAAACCTATAAAAAGAGAAACCCTTCTGCTGTTAGCCCCCAATCTTTCTGTTTGTGGAGGTACGCAGTACCACCAATTTCTGATTCTCTGGGGACATGTATGACATAAAGCAGCTTGTATGACCAGCTTTCCACTGCGGTCTTTGGATCAGCACTTTGCAGTTACCAGGTCCTATCACTCATCAATCTGCTCTGCAGCTTCTAAGACTTTGTTGCTATTATGTCCTCTTGTGTTTTCTTTGTCCTTGAGGGTTTATACTTTATCTCTTCTCTTTGGACTGAGTTTGGGTAGTTGAAGTTGCCATCTTTGACTTGATTTTTTTTTAAAGAAACACAGTATGTACATTTTCTCTTCAAATAATTGTAGAAATTCCTCAGCATAAATTAGTGAAGCAGCATGAAATTATAAAATTAGCAAAGCTTTGTATATTTACCTGCTAAGCACAATCTTTACCCATATGAACCTTATTTAGATGTCAAATGGGATCAGAGTAGCTCTCTGAAAGTTACATGAAATCAAGTGTTTGAAGTATTTGTGTTGTAGTAAATATATACTAAATTTGGTTCCTAACTTTCTTGGAATCCTCAAATGAATGTGTTTTATAATTAAAACATGAAGAGGGCAAATAAAACCTTGAAATTGGATGGTGGGTGGGCTTGCTTATCATCTCAGCCTCTTCTTTCTCAGAGACTTTCACAGCAGAGTGCAAACTGGCCTTCCAGAATGATCCTGAAGCCAAAGATGGTGGAGCCCCAGTTCCCCACCTCTGGTTCACCAGTGGGACACTGGTTTCTTGGTATTTCCTGTTTTCACTTGTCTGACAGCTCATTTGTTTTATTCCCATTCTTGGCCTGGGTTTCAGACTAATAAGAGAAATAGCATGTATAGCATGTACATAAATTCACTATTGTCATAGACCCTGGTAGCATCGCTTCTGTGGTTTAACGGTGACTGTAAGAAGTGAAGAATAAATTACAGTTGGGTGGCTAAGCGGTATGCATTACTCATTTATGACTTTACCTTTAGGTTCCAAAGGGTGACATTCTTTGCACTGAGCTTAACAAACATTTTTGGGAAGACTTGCAAATTAGGTGGGGCTGACTTTCAGTCTCATTTTCATGCATCATTATCTCCAAACTTCATTTTAAAATCTCAGTTCCTCTACATTAGAAGGATGTACACACATACATAAATACACACATATGTGCGCGCACGTGCACACACACACAAATAAACACACTAACATACACTCATATACAATCCCCCTCCCCCAGTCACACACACATATACACAAACACATAACCTGTACTAAGTCTGGTCCCTTGGCAGACTCAAGACCTCTGCTTCTCCCAGAACAGAAATTCCCTTGCCCAAGTCAGTTGGAAAGCCATCTTCCTTTTTAACTTCTCATCTCCTACAGTGTGAGACCACTGGCACTAGAAATATCAGGTTTGCATATTAAAAGTGGAGATAACTATTTGCTCTCTGAGAAGTCATTAAATTTTTTGTGCCACAGACCTTTTTGGCCTTTGGACTCACTTCTTATGAAACTGGTTTTAAATGTACACAATTAAATACATAGGATCACAGAGGAAACTGGTTATACCATTTTCTATCTCAGTAACTGTATAGAACTTTCCTGATGTAGTAATATATATGCTAATTTATTAACACATAAAATAGAAACATTTGGCATCAAGTTTAATAACTTCTGTTATTTCAGCATAAACATTATTTGGAGATATCTGAAACAATGGTAATGAAACATCAAAATATTTGTGGTTTCTGTCACAGATATTGCTAAGCTAGTCTGTTGCCTACATTTAAAATGCTAAATTTCTGTTAGAGGTTAGTGAAAATAAAGATGTAAAATATGTCCCTTCCAAGGGCAGGGACTTCCTGAATTCTAATTATGTGTACCAAGTTAAAATGAAAAGGGAAAAAAAAAAAAAAAACCTCCTTTAAACCTATTGAAGTAAGAGTCTCAAGGAGAAAGCCTAAGAATCTGCATTTCAGCAAGCTTCCAGAGCAATGTGTTATTTTCTAAATAGGTCAGTCTTTTAAGTTTCTGTGTACTCACAAGGCTTGCCTCAGGATTGGACCAGCTTTCTAAGCCTAGTGAAGATTGTTCAGCTGACTCATATTTGTCAAGTCTTTCCTGATAATATATTCCTTATCCTCTATACCCTTTTCTCAGTAGATTTAGTGTCTCTTTTATCTGGATTCAAAAGCATTTCTGGAATGTACTCGTCTCTGCTCCCTGCTCCATCCCATTATGGAAGAAAAGTGTGGGACAGTGTGTTATGAATATAAATGTTATTATTCACTTTCTAAGTCATGTCCAACTCAGTGACCCCATGGACTGCAGCACGCCAGGCTCCCCTATCCTTCACTATCTCCCAGAGTTTTCTCAGATTCGTGTCCATTGAGTCAGTGATGCTATCTAAACATATCCTCTGCCACCCCCTTCTTCTTTTGCCTTCCATCTTTCCCATCATCAGGGTCTTTTCCAGTGAGCTGGCTTTTCACATCAGGTGGCCACAGTATTGGAGCTTCAGCTTCAGCAACAGTCTTTTCAATGAATATTCAGGGTTGATTTCCTTTAGGAAATCAATGGTTTGATCTCCTTGCAGTTCAAGGGACTCTCAAGAGTCTTCTCCAGCACCACAGTTCAAAAGCATCATTTCTTCTGTGCTCAGCCTTCTTTATGGTCCAGCTCTCACATCTGTACATGATACTGGAAAAACCATAGCTTTGACTATCTGGACATTTGTTGGCAAAGTGATGTTTCTGCTTTTTAATACACTGTCTAGGTTTGTCATAGCTTTCAAAGGAGTAAGTGTCTTTGAATTTCATGGCTGCAGTCACTGTCTACAGTGATTTTGGAGCTTTGTAGTTTGGAGACAAATATACAACAAAATAAAATGTCACTCTTTCAACTTTTCCCCCTTCTATTTGCCATGATTTGATGGGACCAGATGCTATGATCTTAGTTTTTTTAATATTGAGTTTTAAGCTAGCTTTCCACCCTCCTCTTTCAGTTCAGTCACTCAGTCATGTTCTACTCTTTGTGACCCCATGGACTGCAGCATGCCAGGCCTCCCTGTCCATCACCAACTCCCGGAGTTTACTCAAACTCATGCCCATTGAGTTGGTGATGCCATTAAACCATCTCATCCTCTGTCGTCCCCTTCTCCTCCCACCTTCAATCTTTCCCAGCATCAGGGTGTTTTCAAGTGAGTCAGCTCTTTGACCCTCATCAAGAGGCTATTTAGTTCCTCTTTGCTTTCTGCCATTAAGGTGTATCATCTGCATATCAGAGGTTATTGATATTTCTTCAGGCAATCTTGATTCCAGCTTGTGATTCATCCAACCCAGGATGTCACATAATGTATTCTACATATAAGTTAAATAAGCAAGGTGACAACATACAACCTTTTTGTATCCTTTCCCAATTTTGAACCAGTTAGTTGTTCCATGTATGTTTCTAACTGTTCCTTCTTGACCTGAATACAGGTTTCTCAGGAGGCAGGTAAGATGGTCTGATATTCCAGTCTAAGAATTTGCCACAGTTTGTTGTGATCCACACAGTCAAAGGCTTTAGAGTAGTTGATGCAGAAGTAGATATTTTTTCTGGAATTACCTTGCTTTCTCTATGATCCAACTGATGCTGGCAATCAGATCTTTGGTTCCTCCACCTTTTTAAAACCCAGCTTATACATCTGGAAATTCTTGGTTCACATACTGATGAAGCCTAGCTTGAAGGATTTTGAGAATAAACTTACTAGCATGTGAAATGAGCGCAGTTGTGCAATAGTTTGAGCATTCTTTGGCATTGCCTTTCTTTGGGATGGAATGAAAGCTGAAAAGTGAAAGTGAATGTTACCATAAACAGAAAAAACCCAAAGTGCTTGTAAAGTCCTGGACAATGTATTTCACATCTCTATTAATATAACTCAACCAACAGAGTATCCCTGCAATGACGGGCATCTTGGAGTGGTCTTTCTGGACCATTTATCCTGTCCCTGGGCTCCATTTCATGAGTTTGTGGACTTTGTCCTAGGAATTCCAAGCACATTCCTTGGTCACCTTAATTCTCTACAGAGTGTGATCTGGGGCATTTTCCCACTTACCTTTTTTTTCCCTCCCAAGCCAAGACCTTTACTCTTCCCTTAACTGCATCGCTCCCCCTAATCTATTCTTAAGCAAAGTCCACTTTTCACTGTTACTTATTCTCTTATCTGTTTGTTTCTGCAGCTGATGGTGTCATAGCAGGGGTTTCAGCTTTGAGATTAGAGGTGAAAGGACCAGAGAGGGCCTCCCAGTGCTCTGGTCTCTAAGTGGATTCTATTTTTTAAAAATCAGATTTTTATTTCACAAAGACCAGCTCCACTAGATGCATCTTCTGTACCTTGTTATGCTGGAGAGAGTCTATCTCCTCTCTTAGTTTTAGTTACATTATCTGGGTCATTATCCAGATGGACTGATGCTGAACCTGAAGCTCCAATATTTTGGCCACCTGATGCAAAGAACTGACTCTTTTGAAAAGACCCTGATTCTGGGAAAGATTGAAGGCAGGAGGAGAAGGGGACGACAGAGGATGAGTTGGTTGGATGGCATCACCGACTTGATGGACATGAGTTTGAGCAAGCTTCACGAGTTGGTGATGGACAGGGAGCCTGGTGTGCTGCAGTCCATGGAGTTACAAAGAGTAGGACACGACCGGGCAACTACATGACCGGACAACTGAACTGACTGATCCAGGTCACCAGCTCCTGGAAAGTACGTGGTTGGGGAGAATGGTTAGGGAAGAAAAATCCCATCAACTCACATTAAAGCTATTTGTTCACGTGCTTATTTTATCTTTCCTGTTAGACTGATTTCTTCCACAGCAAAATCTCCTATTTAAAAGAAGGTGATTTTTTTTTCTATTGGTCAAATTAAACTTTTTAAGTTGAAATTCTCTGATTCAATTATAATAATAATAATTGGATATTTAATAATAATAATCATTTCTGTTACAGGACTATATTATATAAAGCATTTCTTGATATCACACATGCAGTCAGTTTTCAATAGAGAAGAACTGTATTGTTATTTGTCTTTTATTGCCAACATTCAACAGAGTGCTGGCACATAGTAGGTGCTAAATAAAGTCTTAAGGACTTAAGGATAAATAAGTCTTAAGGACTTAAAGGATAAGGAGATTAAAAAAAAAAAAACCCTGAAAATTAGGAAATTTAGGTCCAAGTCCTACCTCTGCTACTAACTTGCTTTGTGACCTTGGGCAGGACTCCTTTCTTTTCTAGAGTCAGTGACCTCAGCTCTCAACAGAAAGGATTAGTTTCTCTGTCTTCAAAAGCAGGCTTCCTAGTGTTTTAGAATTGACAGAAGAATCTTAATAATAATAAAAGCAGTTTTCACAAGGAAATCTTTTAGTTTTTGAGTGTGATTTTGGTCATCAGCCAGCTTGAGAAATACTATCTCAATATTCTCTTACTTCATCTCTCAAAGACTTTATTTTTGAACTGTATAAGTTATATAACTAATCTTAACAGGAAAATAAATATGGGATCTTTCCCATACACTGAAGTTTTATATCATGAGAGCATCTTTTAATCCTGTGGGATCTACCCCTTCATTTAGTCATTAAATATCTGTTTTAAGTACACTCTATGTCAGGAGCTGTGGAAGAACCAGGAATCCTAGAGGAAACAGCACCTGATCTTTTCCTTGGAGGAACTGAGCGACTGGGGAAGGGGGAGAGACAAGAAAACCAGTGATCTCAGTACAAGTAAGTGTCCTTGTCAGGATACAGGGGAAGACAAGATGCAGTGGCCCCAGGTGGAGGTCAGAACTCAGTCTTAGGTATTTAGAAGTGACCTCCTGAAGGATGCCATACTAGCTGCCTTCTCTTTTCCTTTTCCAAATACAAAGGGAAGCCTTCCTTGAAGTACCACAGCTTTTTAAACCACAAACACGCTAAACTGAACCACAACCCGTAGATTGATTAAACATCCAAAACTCCCCTCTGTGAAGTGGCAAAACATAATTAAAACTTTCGTGCCAATTAAATTGGGGGGGGCGGGGTGGGCAGGCGGAGACCACTTCTTTTTTTCCTAAATGGCAGTTGAATAGAATGCTTAAGCATCCACCAAGTGCTCATTATAGACTCAAGCCAAGCTTCCTTTTGGCTTCCAGAGTAGTGGGAGGAAGTCACTCTGGAGCTGCCAGTTCCATCACTGGGTAGCTTAGGGGTGGGGTGGGGGGTCTTTTTCCTGACTGCATCATTAAAATTTCCCTAGTGTAGACAGAAAAGTTATTAACTCACCAATGAAAAATACTTAAATGTCATTAAAAAGTTTCAACTCTCTCATAATTCTCCTTAATGGTGTGAAAATCAGCTCTGGACTCCAATTCTGAGATTGCATTTTCAAAGAACCCTGCAAGGGAAGTCTCAAATTACCTAATTACCATATTTATTGCCAGATTCTGTTTTCTAATCCCTGATGACTTTGTCAGATATATTTATGTGCTGTTCCTTTTCTTCTTTGGCCTTAGGTAGTGAGCTGGGTTTGTTCAACTTGAATAGGAGAGTCTTTTGGTTACAGATAATAGAAGGAAGCTGGGACTGGAATGACCTGCAAGGCACACCCTGCCAGAGTCAGACCAAGAGGGAAAACCATGGCTGGCTTCCAAGCAATCATTACTGGAATCAGTCACACCATACTGTAATTGCAATGAATATAAATTAAGCTACACAAATAATCTGGCTCCTCTCCTGCTTAGAGGACATGGGCCAGGAGTGCCCCCCCGATTCAGCTCCAGTCCAGAGAGAAGCAGTTTCTCTTCTTTCTTTCATTAATTGAAGTTTAACTACACAAAAAGTTTGTTATCAAGAAAAAGGAGCAAATAAATTAAATGGTAATCATACTTAAGTATCCTGTGGTTCTATCCAAGAGAAAGAATGCCTGTGACTCTGAAGTTTTTAAAAGAACTGTAGCTTGATTTATGGGTGCCAAATTTCAGTTTTATACAGTTCAGTGCACAAAGTAGTTCTGTTTTTGTTTTTGCTTCTCAGGAAGTTGGGCATTATTAAGAAAAGCAAAATCCTACTTCAACTCATTTCAGACATTCTCTGTGTCTGCGGGGGTGGGGTAGGGAATTAATGCCTGATAGGCTAAAATGAGCATAGCTTGATTTAGCAGTTCCTAGTCTATTTTATTTTGCTTCTTCTTATTAAGATAAAGCACACAGACTAAGCAGAATAAAATAAAAAATCAATTCTTGAGAATTCTTTCTCTTTTAATGATCAAATATAGTATCTGAAAAGGTTTTGTGTTTGCATACTGGTTATGGCTAGATTGTTTTAGTATTACTTTTGAATTAAGATGTTCTTAGCAACTTTTCCTCTAAACTAATGCAGTATTGTTGTATATCCTTTTCCTCCCCTTTTAGGTTAAAGACTGTCTTCCTATAATGGCTGGGTGGTTTTCATACATCATTTTAATATATTCTTATCTATGTTCTCCCTAAATTCTTGCAATATGCTGATGTATTACTTCCCCCAACTCTAAGTCTGTCTTCTTTATATATCTTTTATTTGTTTCTCAGAAGATCCAACTGATTTAATTCCAAATAGATGCTCTACTTAACACTTAAATATTCTTAGCACAGAGACCCTTTGGTTACAACATGCAAATAGAGATTTGATTCTTAGAATATATTATAATACCATGATAAGTGATATGCCTAGCAGTGAAAAGCACAGGGAAAAAAAAGTCCAAATCTTCTTAGTCCAATTATAGCAGTAAACCAACTCATAAGCCACAGAAGTTCTTCATTAGAAAATGAAGGAAGGAGATGTAATATTTAGTGGGTGTATGTATACAAAGGTGAGAAACTGTGTGCCATGCTTTCCCAAAATCCTCTTACCTACTTTTCACAAGAATGAAAGGTTGCCAGGTTGGCCTTATCCCAATTGGCTATTCATTTATTGGTCCATTCCTTATTTGCACACACAAGCATACACAACCGTTCTAAAATACTTGCTGGTTGCTGGTTTTAGCCAGACATTCAGCTGGGCTCTGCTGTGCAAGGTGAGTCAAGCCTGTGTTTGAGGTACATATAGTTTTGTGGAGCAGGTGAAGGTGAGGGTAGAAAGAAGCAGAAGGATAAATCCTGAAATGCTGAGCGCCCCTCCAGAGATATGAATGAAATGTCAGTGGAGCGCACAGCAAAAGCTAGAGTCATTGAGAGATCAAGGAACTGTCTCTCCTTTTCCCCCACTAGATAGAGACTATAGATAACAAGGGCCTTTGGCTAAAAATTTAATTTAATTCTTGGAAGGGCAGAAATTGCACTGATTTTCTTCCAGTAATGAAGGAAGCAGGCCTGGCCTTAGGCTCTGTTCTTTTTCCCTGCAAGCTCCAAGAGACCTAATTTGAAAAAGGGGGAGTTTGAATAAAAGGACTTAAGTCTGTAGGTTAATGAGAATTTACAGATGCTATCGGTAGAGATGAATGTTTCGAATTATGAAGCACTTCCAAAATTAGTGTCTTCAAAGGTTGAAGGAAAAAGGAGTAGGGGATAGTAGAGGATGAGATGGTTAGAGAGCATCATTGACTCAATGGACATGAATTTGAGCAAACTCCAGGAGGTAGGGAAGGACAGGGGAGCCTGGCAAGCTGCAGTCAATGGGGTCACAAAGAGTCGGACATGGCTTAGTAACTGAACAACAACAACTTATGATTGAGACCTCTTTCCAATAATTTTTTTTGGGGAGGTTGTATATTGGGTGAGTTTTGCCTAATAAGTGTGTCTGTACTTTCACTCGTGGGAGGTTGTGAAGGGGTGGGATTTGGAAGATCTGAGAATGCTTAGACCATGCTGGGGAAATTTCTCCCACTGTTCTTTGAAGTGTCAAGGGCAGTCAAGGAAAGTTGTTGTGTGGGATTTTCTGACATCAAATGTGTGTTCATTTTTTTATGCTGCATCTCTAATTCTCCAGTGTTAACTGGATGTCCAACAATTCAATTCAAGTTCTGACACTAACTTCCCAGAGTTAGTGCAGATCCCACAAGACTGCCCCTGCTTCAGATACCAAAAGCAAACAGGATGCCCAGGCTACCCACACTTCTGCCCAAAGTTGGAGGTTCCCACAAATCCCTCATCTCTGGTGCTATAATTCACTAAAATGACTCACGTGTGTGTGTGCTGTCACTTCAGTTGCATCTAACTGTCTGTGACACTATGTACTATATAGTACATAGCTCTTCTGTCCATGGGATTCTCTAGACAAGAATATTGGAGTTGACTGCCTTGCCCTCCTCTAGGGGATCTTCCTGACCCAGGGATCAAATCCATGTCTCTTAGATCTCCTGCACTGGCGGGTGGGTTCCTTGCCACTAGTGCTGCCTGGGAAGCCCCAAATGACTCACAGAACTCAGAAAAATGCTTGCTTACATTTATGGTTTATTGTAAAGGAGAGAAATTAGAAACAGCCAAATGGAAAATATACACAAGACAAAGTATGTGGAAAGTGAGGGATATGAACAACTTCCATTCCCTATCCCAGCACATTCATATGTTCTCCAACCTGCAAACTCTCTGAATCTCATCATCCAAGGTTTTTGTTTTTTTTTTTAATTTATTTATTCATTTGGCTGTATCTGGTCTTGGTTGCAGCATGTGGGATCTTTAGTTGTGGCACATAGGATTCAGTTCCCTGACCAGGTACTGATCTCAGGTACCCTACATTGAAAGTGCAGAATCGTTGCCACTGGACCACCAGGGAGGTCCAAGTCTAAGAGTTTTTATAAAGCAATCTCCAGCCCTCCTTAACCTTCCTGGAGGTCAGGGGTGGGGTGGGTGGGAGTTGAAAGTTCTTACTCTTTAATCATGTGTTTGCTTGTTTTGGTAACCAGCCCCCATCTTGGAGCTATTTAGGGAGCCCCAACTCCATGTCTCCTCATTAGCATAGACTGAGATATCATCAAAAAGGGCTCCTTAGGAATCATGAAAGACACTCCTCTGTTCTGTTCAGTGACCAGTCGTGTCTGACTCTGCAACCCCATGGACTGCAGCATGCCAGGCTTCCCTGTCCATCATCAACTCCTGGAGCTTGCTCAAACTCATGTCCATTGAGTCAGTGATGCCAACCAACCATCTCACTGCCTGTCGTCCCCTTCTCCTTCTATCTTCAATCCTTCCTGGCATCAGGGTCTTTTCTTCACATTAGGTGGCCAAAGTACTGGAGTTTCAGCTTCAGCATCAGTCCTTCCAGTGAATATTCAGGACTGATTTGATTGACTGATTTGGTCTCCTTGCAGTCCAAGGGACTCTCAAGAGTCTTCTCCAACACCACAGTTGAAAGCATCAGTTCTTTGGCGCTCAGCTTTCCTTATAAAGTCCAGCTGTCATATCCAAACGTGACTACTAGGAAAACCATAGCGTTGACTAGATTGACCTTTGTTGGCAAAGTAATATCTTTGCTTTTTAATATGCTGTCTAGGTTGGTCATAGCTTTTCTTCCAAGGAGCAAGTGTTTTTTAATTTCATGGCTGTAGTTACCATCTACAGTGATTTTGGAGCCCAAGAAAATAAAGTCTGTCACTGTTTTCACTGTTTCCCCATCTATTTGCCATGAAGTGATGGGACCAGATGCCATGATCTTAGTTTTCTGAATATTGATTTTTAAGCCAACTTTTTCACTCTCCTTTTTCACTTTCATCAAGAGGCTCTTTAGTTTTTCTTCACTTTCTGCCATAAAGGTGTTATCTGCATATCTGAGGTTATTGATATTTCTCCCAGCAATCTTGATTCCAGCTTGTGCTTTATCCAGTCCAGCGTTTCTCATGATGCACTCTGCATATAAGTTAAATAAGCAGGTGACAATATACAGTCTTGACGTACTCCCTTCCTGATTTGGAACCAGTCTGTTGTTCCATGTCCAGTTCCAAGTGTTGCTTCCTGAGCTGCATACAGATTTCTTAAGAGGCAGGTCAGGTGGTCTGGTACTCCCATCTCTTGAACAGTTTTCTACAGTTTGTTATAATCCACATAGTCAAAGGCTTTGGTGTAATCAATAAAATGTAAGTAGATGTTTTTCTGGAACTCTCTTGCTTTTTTGATGATCCAACAGATGTTGGCAATTTGATCTCTGGTTCCTCCGCCTTTTCTAAAACCAGCTTGAACATCTGGAAGTTCACGATTCACATACTATTGAACCCTGGCTTGGAGAATTTTGACCATTACTTTGCTAGTGTGTGAGATGAGTGCAACTATGCAGTAGTTTGAGCATTCTTTGGCATTGCCTTTCTTTGGGATTGGAATGAAAACTGGTCTTTTCCAGACCTGTGGCCATGCTGAGTTTTCCAAATTTGCTGGCATATTGAGTGCAGCACTTTCACAGCATCATCTTTCAGGATTTGATATAGCTCAAGTGGAATTCTATCACCTCCACTAGCTTTGTTCGTAGTGATGCTTTCTAAGGCCCACTTGACTTCACATTCCAGGATGTCTGGCTCTAGTTCAGTGACCACACCATCATGATTATCTGGGTCGTGAAGATCTTTTTTGTATAGTTCTTCTGTGTATTCTTGCCACCTCTTCTTAATATCTTCTGCTTCTGTTAGGTCCATACCATTTCTGTCCTTTATTGTGCTCATCTTTGCATGAAATGTTCCCTTGGTATCTTTAATTTTTTTGATCACTAGTCTTTCCCATTCTATTGTTTTCCTCTATTTCTTTGCACTGATCACTGAGGAAGGCTTTCTTATCTCTCCTTGCTGTTCTTTGAACTCTGCATTCAAATGGGTATATATTTCCTTTTCTCCTTTGACTTTCACTTCTCTTCTATTCTCAGCTATTTGTAAGGCCCCCTCAGACAACCATTTTGCCTTTTGGCACTTCTTTTTCTTGAGGATAGCCTAGATCACTGTCTCCTGTACAATGTCATGAACCTCCGTTCATAGTTCTTCAGGCACTCTGTCTATCAGATCTGATCTCTGTAATCTATTTCTCTTCCACTGTATAATTGTAAGGGATTTGATTTAGGTCATACCTGAGTGGTCTAGTGGCTTTCCCTACTTTTCAATTTCAGTCTGGATTTAGGAATAAGGAGTCCATGATCTGAGCCACATGTGTGCACATGCTAAGTCATGTGTGCTGCATGCTAAGTCACTTCAGTCGTGTCTGACTCTTTGTGACCCTATGGACTACCGCCCTTCAGGCTCCTCTATTCATGGGATTTTTCAGGCAAGGATACTGGAGTGGGCTGCCATTTCCTTCTCCGGGGGATCTTCCCAACTTAGGGTTCGAACCTGCATCTCTTATGTCTCCTGCATTGGCAAGCATGTTCTTTACCTCTAGGGCCACCTGGGAAGCGCAGACTCCATAACATGCATAAACTTAATTAGATCAGAGTCCTTAGACTCTTGGTTATAAGAGTCGCATATGTAGCTTTCCTGTTATCAGAATTTCTTTAGACTGAAGAGCCTGAAAGGGAGCTTTGCATGCTTTCCTGATATCAGCCTTCTTCTGGAAATAACTATTCCTGTAGAGGATCCAATTTGGAGGGACTTGGAGTTTCAAAGCTGAGCTTTAGAAGAATTGCTGTAGTATTAATGGCAGATATAAGGGGGATGACATAGACACTGGTAATAACTAATACTTACTGACTGTTAGTTATGTGCCACCACATGCCAAAGTGCCTTACGTGCATCACCTCATTTAATACCCAGAGCAGGATACTTTTGCAGAGCAGGTTCCATATTCTTCCCATGAAAAAATAGATGAGCAAGCTTGCGAGACATATGTAACTTGCCCAAAGTTTCCAGCTCGGAATCACCACGGCTGGGGATTCTATGCAAGTCAGACCTGAGTTTTTAACATGGTATTACAGTTTTTTCTCTGTGGGAGGCAAACCTTTTATGTAAAAACCTAGATAGTAGGTATGTTAGGTTTGTGAGCCAAAAGGCAAGACTGAGGCTATAATACAGGTAAAAGAGAAAAAATAAGTTTCTAAGAATTTTTCATTGATGAAACTCAAATTTTTATTTGTAGACACTGAAATTTGAATTTCATGTGCTTTTCCTATGTCAAGAAATATGATTATGCTTTATTATTTAATTATTTATTTTCAACCAGTTGAGAATACAAGAAACCATACATTAGAAAGCAGAGTGCGGGAGCACAATAGTTTGCAGACTGCTGTTTAGCTGAAATGTCCTTGGGTAGGCAGTTGTAGATGGAGTGAATAGGATAGGATGCTTAACCAACAATTAAAGGGAAAATGGAACCCTGAGATTTTGGCTCAGAAAACTGAAAAGATGCTAAATGCCAAGAAGGAAAACTCTAGTCATGTTGCCATTCAGCTGAAGCTTCTCTGGTACAACCTTCAGAAGTACTACCTACCTTTGCTGGGAGTAGTGGAGTTTCCATTTTGAATTTAGCAATATGAAAAACTCTTAAGGGGGAGTGAATAGAATACTTGAAATTGGAACTTGCCTAGAAAATCTAGCATATGTTTGTTTAGCTGTAGGTTAAGTTTAGATGTAATAATTAGTTTGGAACTTGCTTCTCTCTCTTTCTGACTGTAACCCACTTGCTCAAGTAGAGGAAAGAAGGAGAAGAAAAGAAAGAGAGCAAAAGGAGAACAAAGAAGAGAAGAGAAAATAACTATACTTATGGCACGTGTGTGTGTGCTAAGTTGCTTCAGTTGTGTCTGACTCTTTGCGACCCTATGGACTGTAGCCCACCAGGTTCCTCTGTTCATGGGATTCTCCATGCAAGAAACTGGAGTGGGCTGCCATTTCCTCCTCCAGAGGATCTTCCCGACCGAGGGATCAAACCCAGTCTCTTATGTCTCCTGCATTGGCAGACAGGTTCTCTACCACTAGTGTCAGTTGGGAAGCCCATATTTATGGCACATATTTCCTTTATTCTGTCTTCAGGAACTCTAAGATGTCATCATATTCTTTGGGGGATTTATGTACTTACACAGTATCCTGGAATTCAGCCAACTATAGTGGAGGCCAAGTCATGGAGAGGGAAGACACTGAGAGGATATTGAGGACATGGCCTCCTCCCCATCTGGCTGGGTAACCTTCAGCAGGTGATTAACTACCTGGATCTCTGTCATCTTCTATAAAATGAGAGATGAACTCAAAATTTGGTAATCCTTATGAACTGAGACTGTTGGTTATCTCCAAATCAGGACTAGAAATTGCTTCTCTAGGAAAAATATCATGAGCAGAGAGTACAAATAATGTAAGTGATCACATTTTGTCTTCCAGTGCTAGAACAGTCTTAAAATAAATTCACTTTAAAGGAGATAAGCTCTTAGAATCCCTTGAGGACCCTGCATCAAATTTTAGGAAAGAATATGGGGCTCTTATAGTTAAGACTCAATACCAAATACATTAAACTAAATCAGCACACTGTAGTTAAGACCCACATGGTATCAGCTGAATCCAGGGGAAGAGTTAAGATGGCACAGTAACAACCTGCAGATACTAAGGGATTTATATACATCACTAGGTAGCAGGCACGATGCTGCCAACATGATGTATTTTCAGATTTTAAGAATAAGTTGAAATTGAAAAGAAGGATGTGATCAAAAGAATTGGGATTGAGTCTGGGCTCTGCCCTTACTAGCTGTGTGAACTTAGGGAAGTTTTTTAGTATTCCAAGCCTCAGTTTCCCATTTTCGCAACAGAGATAATATTTACTAGTCAAGTGTTATGAGGGTTAGACTTGTCAATTCATTCATCTATTCACTGAGCATTTCTTAAGTTTCCTCTATGTGCTTGATGCTAAAGATAAAAATATATATAGCTCATGATCGTGTTCCTCAGGAAGCCCACAGATGAGAGCAGGGTGATAGGGCAGAAAGTGTTCACGAAGCGGTGTGCCAGTGGTTTGAGTTGGCTCCTGTGGGAACAAAAAGTAGGGATTCCCCATCCTGCCTGAATAGAGAGTGAGGGACCCAGAAGAAATGTAAGTCAAGTTGGAACTGAATATTGACGGATGAGTAGGGATTAGCCCAGGCAAAAGGAGAAGCAGCAGCATGTTTCAGGCAGAAGCAGCAGCGTGAACAAAGAACTAGAGGGAAGAAAAATGTAGAATGTTTTGCAAATTCCTTGCAGTGAGTTTTTAATGAGAGGAGTTTTGGCAAAGGAGGTGATTTCTGACACATGATTTAAGAGTTGTGTCATTTTTATTTAGTCCAGTTCTCAGTCAGGTGATTAAAGCAATCATCAGCGACACTCATGTTAGCGACATGATGAGAATGGCACTTCAGTTCTGTGGTCTTCCTCCCCCAAATCCCAAATATCAATCTAACTGTGTAAAAGATATATGACAAACCTGTGTGTGAAACCTCTAACCAGCAGTCCTCAAAAGGGTTAAGGTCATCAAAAACAAAGAAAGTCTGGAAATTGTTATTGGCCAGAGAAGGCTAAGGAGACGACATGACTAAATGTAATAATATGGTATTCTGCATGGGATCCTGAAACAGCAAAGGATGTTAGGTAAAATTTACTGACATCCAAATAGTATATAGTTTAACAAAAAATGATTGGCTATTCCCTAATGGTTCAGTGGCTAAAATTCCATGCTCCCAATGCAGGGGGCCCAGGTTCCATCCCTGGTCAGGAAACTAGATCTGACATGCTGCGACGAAGCAGATCCCATGTGCCACAATTAAAACATGATGCAGCCAAATAAACAGGAATACTGGAGTGGGTTGCCATTTCCTTCTCTAGGGGATTTTCCCGACCTAGGGATTGAACCCGTGTCTCCTGTCTTGTAGATGGATTCTTTACCCACTGAGCCATTCAGTTCAGTTCAGTTCAGTCGCTCAGTCGTATCCGACTCTTTGCAACCCCATGAATCGCAGCACGCCAGGCCTCGCTGTCCATCACCAACTCCCAGAGTCTACCTAAACCCATGCCATCGAGTAGGTAATGCCATCCAGCCATCTCATCCTCTGTTGTCCCCTTCTCCTCCTGCCCTCAATCCCTCCCAGCATCAGGGTCTTTCCCAATGAGTCAACTCTTCTCATGAGGTGGCCAAAGTACTGGAGTTTTAGCTTCAGCATCAGTCCTTCCAATGAACACCCAGGACTGATCTCATTTAGGATGGACTGGTTGGATCTCCTTGCAGTCCAAGGGACTCTCAAGAGTCTTCTCCAACACCATAGTTCAAAAGCATCAATTTTTCGGCACTCAGCTTTCTTCACAGTCCAACTCTCACATCCATACATGACTACTGGAAAAACCATAACCTTGACCAGGTGGACCTTTGTTGGCAAAGTAATGTCTCTGCTTTTTAATATGCTATCTAGGTTGGTCATAACTTTCCTTCCAAGGAGTAAGTGTCTTTTAATTTCATGGCTGCAGTCACCATCCGCAGTGATTTTGGAGCCCAAAAAATTAAACTCTGACACTGTTTCCACTGTCTTCCCATCTATTTCCCATGAGGTGATGGGACCAGATGCCATGATCTTAGTTTTCTGAATGTTACGTGTTAAGCCAACTTTTTCACTCTCCTCTTTCACTTTCATCCTTAGGCTTTTTAGTTCCTCTTCACTTTCTGCCATAAGGGTGGTGTCATCTGCATATCTGAGGTTATTGATATTTCTCCCTGCAATCTTGATTCCAGCTTGTGCTTCATCCAGCCCAGCATTTCTCATGATGTACTCTGCACATAAGTTAAATAAGCAGGGTGACAATATACAGCCTTGATGGACTCCTTTTCCTATTTGGAACCAGTCTGTTGTTCCACGTCCAGTTCTAACTTAGCCATTAAGGAAGCCTAATAAATAGATGCATAGAAAAAAATAAAAAGAATCTCTCTTTAAAAAAGTAATGGTTACTAATCTTGGTTCCTTAGTTATGACAAATATACCATGGTTATGGACGATATTAGCAACAGGGAAAACTAAGTAAGGGATATATGGGAACGTCTAAAAGTAAGCCTAAAATTATTCTGAAAATAAAAAGTTTATTTTAAAAATATGCAATATTCTACTATCTTTGAGCACATTTCACAACCTTACCATTATCTGGGAGGAATCTCCAAGTCTTCTTTCAATATAAGCTGTGCTGAGAAAAATGAATATTTGTGAGATCAGCTCTCATTAAACCTTATTTGAAGGTCAAAGAGAAACTGAGCAAGTTAGGAAGAGGTCCTTGGGTTTAAGATTCCTGTGAACTCTTTTTATCTGACACTTACTTTGATGTGATCATGTTGTAATCTTCCTTTTGACATCTTAGAATCTGGGAAAAGGTCAACAGAGCACTTTTTAGTTATCTTCATAGATCCTATCCTATAACTGGAGGGAAAGTTTTACAAAATTCAAAAAGACAAATCATCTACAGTGGGCAAGCTTGGAAGTTCCCTGGTTGTCTAGTGGTTAGGATTCTGGGCGTTCATTGCTGTGGCCTGGGTTCAGTCCCTGGTTGGGGGAACTGAAATCAGGCAACCTGCACTACTTGGCAAAAAAAAAAAAAAAAAAATTACAGCAGGTGTGGGCAAGTTAAATGCAGTATGGTGGGATGGACGACCCTGACACAGGACGGAACAGGAGTGGGTAGTAGGCTCGGCTTGGGCAGACCACTGCTCTGTCTCCTCATCTACATTATAAAATGAGGACTTTGGAGTTTTCTTTTCTCCTTCTAGCTCTAATATTCTAGGATTCAGTTTTTAGATAGTTGAAAACATGTTTGGGAGCATGGCATTGTTTTTCTCATGACTGAATATTTGCAGAGCCAAGAGAAATTCCTGAACCCTGATTTAACACAATTATGTATATTTTGAAAGCAATTTATTTTTCAAACTAATGAATTTGGATGACTCAGCTTAATGCAGCATATTTTAACAGAATTAACCCATCTGTCCACCTCTTCTTTGGGTTTGCTTATATCAGCTGAGGTAGTTTTAGGTAAAGTTTGTTTTTTTTTTTCCTTTCCAGAGTTTCCCTTTCAAAGTATATATTTCTCAGAGTCCTCCTGTGGCCCAACTGCAGAGCAGTCAGTCAGGTCTCCCCACCTCCTCCTCAGGATGTAGTTACAGGCCTAATGGAAAGATCACTCTTCTAGACCTGAATGTCTCAAGAGACCTGGAATTTAGCCCTTATTCTCCCACTAATTTCCAGTGTGGCCCTAGGCAGTGACTTTTCTTCTCTGAGTATCAATTTCCTTATCTGTATAGTCAAGAATAAACTGCATCCTCCCCAGGGCTCCTCCTGGAAATGGATAAATATCTGTCTTATTCCAGAGGAGCCTAGGAAGGGAGTGGAAAAGCTTCATTCATTTATTCATTTTGTCAATCATTTCTTTAATCATTTATTGATTTCACTCTTCATACACTCAAATATATAGAGGGAGCCATGTTTAGTTAACCCTGTTTAGTTAGTTCTTATCAGGAGGCTCATATTTAAGTAGAAAAAGGAAAGTGAAAGTGAAGTCGCTCAGTCGTGTCCGACTCTCTGCGACCCTGTGGACTGTAGTAGCCCACCAGGCTCCTCCGTCCATGGGACTCTCCAGGCAAGAATACTGGAGTGGGTTGCCATTTCCTTCTCCAGGGGATCTTCCCAACCCAGGGATTGAACCCAGGTCTCCCGCATTGCAGGTAGATGCTTTAACCTCTGAGCCACCAGGGAAGAAAAAGCAAAGAACATTACAATTCAGTGTGATAAAAGTATATGGAAGGTACGAAGTTGCGTAGAGGAGGAATAACTGCCTCTATCTGGCCAACCAGGGAACGCTGTCTCTGTTTCAGAATGTTTGCACTTACTGTTCACTTGTTCTGTCATACTTTTTCCCTCAGACATACTCATGGATTGCTGTGCCACCTAAGCCAGTTTTCTGCTCAAAATTCCCCCTTTGTTGAAGATTTCTTCTACTGGCCCATCTCTCCCTTATTGTGCTTCATTTTTTTTGTTTTAAATTTGCTTCATCATATTACATATTCAGTTATGATTTGTCATCTGCTTGTCCATTAAATGTAAACTCACAGGAAGACAGGAACTTCTTTCCTGTAGATCACAAAATTTCCAGTACTAGCTCTGTGTCTTGAGAATATTTGTTAAATGCTAAATGACTGAATGAATGGTTAGTTAGTTAGTTAAGTCTCTTAGTTGTGTCCGACTCTTTGCGACCCTGTGGATTCTAGCCCACCAGGCTCCTCCGTCCATGGGATTCTTTAGGCAAGATTACTGCAGTGGGTTGCCATTTCCTTCTCCAGGGGATCTTCCCGACCCAGGGATGGAACCCAGGCCTCCCGCATTGCAGGCAGACGCTTTAACCTCTGAGCCACTGGGGAAGCCGGAATGAATGGTTAGTGATGCACAAAAGCTTCCTGGAGGAGATAGGTGCTAATTCAGCTGAACAATGGAAAGCATGAATAGGAGTTACTAGGGAAAGGGACAGAGAAAATAAGAATTCTAGATAGAAGAAATGTATGAGCAGAAGCCTGTAGGGATGAGGAAGCTTGGATTGTTACCCAAATGGCAAACAGTTTGGTGCTGCTGAAGTTTAGGATGAGATGGTGATGTGAGTGGCCAGCCATGAAGCTGGAGATGTCAGCAGATGGATCACATATGACTGTGCATGTGCCAAGCAAGGAAGGAGAGTGCTGGGTGATGAGGGTGAGGAGCTTTTGAAAAAACCCAGAAGGCCCTTATTTTCTCAAATCATATTATGACTTTTCTTTCAAATCCCCATCAACTCCAACCCCCTTCTACTGGCATTCCTTTGGGCAGGGGTTTTTCAAACATTTTTTTAACTATGAGCCTCAGTAAGAGATAAATTAAACATGGTATTCCAGTTCATAGATAAATTGATAGATAATAGATAGGTATGTAGATCACAACAAACTGTGGAAAATTCTTAAAGAGATGGGAATACCAGACCACCTGACCTGCCTCCTGAGAAATCTGTATGCAGGTCAGGAAGCAGTAGTTAGAACTGGACATGGAACAATAGACTGGTTCCAAATCAGGAAGGGAGTGTGTCAAGGCTGTATATTTTCACCCTGCTTGTTTAACTTACATGTAGAGTACATCACGAGAAATGTTGGACTGGATGAAGCACAAACTGGAATCAAGACTGCCGGGAGAAATATTAATAACCTCAGATATGCAGATGACACCACCCTTATGGTAGAAAGCAAAGAGGAGCTAAAGAGCCTCTTGATGAAAGTGAAAGAGGAGACTGAAAAAGTTGGCTTAAAACATAACATTCAGAAAACTAAGATCATGGCATCCAGTCCCATCACGTCATGGCAAATAGATGGGGAAACAATGAAAGCAGTGACAAATCTTATTATTTTGGGCTCCAAAATCACTGCAGATGGTGACAGCAGCCATGAAATTAAAAGGCGCTTGCTCCTTGGAAGAAAAGTTATGAACAACCTAGTCTGCATATTAAAAAGCAGAGACTTTACTTTGTGAACGAAGGTCCATCTAGTCAAAGCTATAGGTTTTTCCAGTAGTCATGTATAGATGTGAGAGTTGGACTGTAAAGAAAGCTGAGCACTGAAGAATTGATGCTTTTGAACTGTGGTATTGGAGAAGACTCTTTGAGAGTCCCTTTGACAGCAAGGAGATCCAACTAGTTCCATCCTAAAGAAAATCAGTCCTGATTATTCACTGAAGCTGAAACTCCAATACTTTGGCCACCTGATGGGAAGAACTGATCCATTAGAAAAGACCCTGATACTAGGAAAGATTGAAGTTGAGAGGAGAAGAGGACAACAGAGGATGAGATGGTTGGATGACATCACCAACTCAATGGACATGAGTTTGAGTAAACTCCACGAGTTGGTGATGGACAAGGAGGCCTGGCGTGCTACAGTCCATGGGGTTGCAAAGAGTCAGACACAAGTGAGTGATTGAACTGAACTGAACTGAACTGAGATAGGTATGTGAATAGATAGATATTGAATACAATTCCATGCAACCTATTCTATTTTATTCTACTATGTGTGTGAAAATGAAAGTGTTAGTCACTCAGCCTGGTCTGACTTTTTGCAACCCCATGGACTGTAGCCTGCCAGGCTACTGTGTCTATGGAATTCTCTAGGCAAGAATACTGGAGTGGACAGCCAGTCTCTTCTCCAGGGGATCTTCCCGACCCAGGGATTGAACCTGGGTCTCCTGCGTTGCAGGCAGAGTCTTTACCATCTAAGTCAGCAGGGAAGCCTCTATACTATTCTATTCTATTCTAATTGAATTTTAAAATGTTAGCTGCTCTTGCTAAACTGATTTCTGTACCCACTGCTTTCAAACTCACCTATAACTGGAGCATGATATATACATATATACACACATATATACACAGACACAAATACATACACAGGATATAAACAAGTATATATATGTATATATATATATTTTTAACTGAGAATTCTCTTCAAGAAAGTCTAAGCAATACTGCTTTATGATGCAAAGCCCAGGCCCAGACATTTCTGCATCAGAGAGCACACCCTAGGCAAATGGCCTTCGACCTAAGATCACTCAGATCCCATGCTGGGAGTAATCTGTGATGAAGAGCCAGGAGGCCAGTTAATGGCCCTTGCCTTCAGCAGCCCAAACTCAAGGAGTGGGCTGCCTTATGATAGTGTGCTCCTGAGCGCTGTCTTTCAAGGCATAGATGTATTAAATGAGTTCTTAAAATGACCTGATTCCTGGCAGGAAGCTCGAGGGGATGTGCGAGAACTTCTTGTGAAGATCATCACTGTTGATATCGGTCATCCTTGTGAAAAGGCATTAGTAGACTTGCATTTGGCATGGTTGGAGTCTGCCTGGTTTATGGATTGTTGATTTTAACTTGCAGTAAGATTGATTTTTGTAATAAAGCTTTGCCTACAGCAGCCAGAGGTCTTCCAGATTACCTTTAGTGAGGGAGAAGGTGATGTACCAATGTTAAAGAACATAGCACTGTAAGTTTGAAGACCTGGGATTGAGTATAGGATTGTCTTCTGGGGTGGCCATCGGCAAGTCATCTAACCTCTTCAGACTCAATTTCCTTGCACATAAAACAGGAGTAATGATAACTTCCCTTGACGTCACAAAGGCATTTTGGAGATTAAAAAAAAAAAATGCATGTGTTGAAGTAGTGCTTTGCAATATCTCACACTTTTATACAAATGATAATGGTTTCTATTGAACATGAATGATAATAAGTAATAAATACCTTCTGAGCAATAATAAAACTATCATCTTACAAACAAGGAAACATAGATTAAAAGCTTGACAAATGAAACAGCAATAAGTGATGATGCCAGGATTCAAATCCAGGCCATTCTATTTTAAAGTCCTTGCTGTGAACCATTATGTTGGAAAATTGGCATTCCAGAGAATGGATGGCTCCAAGGCTGCGTGATCCTTGATGGAGAGGCATTGCTGCCCAGTTCTTAGTTCTGGCAGTGGCTGGTAGAGAGAGCACACTCTGTGTTGGTTGAAAATAAACAGTGTCACTTGTCCTCCTCTCCTTCTTTCTTTTTGGGATTCTTAAATTATTGTTGTAATTTTTTTGGATGCAAAATTTGCTCTGTCAGCCCACATAGCTCACTGTCGCATTTGGAGCAAATAAACAAGCAAAGGCTGGGCTGGCTTCAGCAATAAAATTTGCTCATGTTGAAAAATATATAATTAACCAAATGCCTGTTTTGTTCATTTTCAAATATGGACATCAACAAGGAACACAAGACATCAAAAAGTCATACAACAAAGGCTCACACTACCACTGCATCTTCACACCGCTAAAATGAACTTGAAGACTGAAATTGTTGTCAAGCTTAGTTGAACTCAATTTGGAACAAGCTCATTTGGAAATTTCTGCCTTTCCTATAAAAGGTAGAAATCAGGACTTCCCTGGTGGCTCAATGGTAAAGATTCTACCTGCCAATGCAGGAGACATGGGTTTGATTCCGGGTTGGGAAGATCCCCTGAAGAAGGAAATGGCAACTCACTCTAGTATTCTTGCCTGGGAAATCCTACAGCAGAGGAGCCTGGTGGAGTACAGTCCATGGGGTCGCAAAAGAGTTGGACATAACTTAGCGACTAAAGGACAATAACAACAAAGGTAGAGATTAGAGCCTTGTAGTTAAGACTTTTACCTGTATTTACTCTGCACACACTAGGGAAGTCACTAGAGCCATTCCTTAGTTTCTAAGGGGTACTGGTTCCAGGACCTCCCCCCACCCTCTCAGGCACCAAAATCCAAGGATGCTCAAGTCCCTTATATAAAATGGTGTAGTATTTGCATATAACTTAAGCACATCTTCTCATATACTTTAAATAATCTCTCTGCTACTGCTGCTAAGTTGCTTCAGTCTTGTCCGACTTTGTGCAACCCCATAAACAGCAGCCCACCAGGCTCCCCCCTCCCTGGGATTCTCCAGGAAAGAACCCTGGAGTGGGTTGCCATTTCCTTCTCCAATGCATGAAAGTGAAAAATGAAAGTGAAGTCGCTCAGTCGTGTCCGACTCTTCGAGACCCCATGGACTGCAGCCTACCAGGCTCCTCTGTCCGTGGGATTTTCCAGGCAGGAGTACTGGAGTGGGTTGCCATTGCTTCTCTCTTACTTCTAATACCTACTACAATGTAAATGCTATGTAGATAGTTGTTTGTATGCAGCAAATTCAAGTTTTGCTTTTTGAACTTTCTGGAATTTTTTCCTAATATTTTCTATCCACAGTTATTTGAATCCACCCACTGGAACCCATGAATATGGAGGGCCAACTTTACAGGAGTCTTACAGGGCTGCCATAATGAAGTACCTCAGGCAAAGTGGCTTAAACACCAGAAACTTATTTTCTCTTAAGTCTAGACCAAAGTTCAGACATCTGCAGGGTTATTTTTTTCTGAATGCTTTTTTTCTTGGCTTGCACATTAAATGTCTCCTATGTCTTCACATTGTCTTCTCTTTGTGTGTCTGTATCCTAATCTCCTCTCCTTATAAGCACACCAGATAGATTGGATTAGGGCCTATCCTCATTTAACCTTGATTATCTGTTTAAAGACCCTGACTCCATTGGAATAGACATGTACACACTGCTATATTTTAAATGGATAACCAACAAGGATCTACTGTAGAGCACACGGGACTCTGCTCAATGTTATGTGACAGCCTGGATAGGAGGGGAGTTTGGGAGAGAATGTGTGTGCATATGTGTGTGCACGCTCAATTGCTCAGTCGTGTCTGACTCTGCAATCGCATGGACTGTAACCCACCAGACTCCTCTGTCCGTTTAATTTTCCAGGCAAGATACTGGAGTGTGTTGCCATTTCCCATCGCTGGGGATCTTCCCGACCCAGGGATCAAATCCACATCTCCTCCATCTCCTGCATTGGTATGCAGATTCTTTACCACTGTGACTCCTGGGCAGAATGGATATATATGTATGACATATACATATATATGTATATGTATGACTGAGTCCCTTTACAGTTCACCTGAAACTATCACAGCATTGTTAATTGACTAGACCCCAATATAAAATATATTTTTTAAAATAAAGACTCTAACTTCAAATATAATCACATGCTGAGTTAGTGGGATTTAGAAATTCAACATATGAATTTGGAGGTAGAGTGAGTGGGCAGGGACATACAATTCAGTCCATTATAGTCACAAAGTAGGACAAAATAAAAAAAATGAAAAATACATCTATAAATGACACTTCCATGCTTTAATAAAAATCTTGGGACCTGTAAATGAAAGGTAGAAAAGCAAAATTATTTAAGTTTGTGTATTTTTCACTTTCAGCTAAGGGATTTATTTTAATTCATTTTCATGCTTCTGTTAACATTGTCCCTTTAACATTTGGGAATTGTGGCTTATTTCCCAAGGAAAAGGGTTATTTGATGACATTGGTGATACGTAGGTTCTCACTTCATTCTGTGAGAACCGTGCACTGCACAGACACATGCACTTCTCATGGGAGCCAGCAGGAAGAAGAGAAGTATTTCACCATCAAAGGGAAAGCTACCAGCGGTCAGATTGATTTTGTGTTCCTCTAGAGCCTACTGGATTCAGAGTTGAAGGCAGGCCCTTGTGGAGGCTTCAGATAAAACTTATGCTTGTGGGTAGGACCTCTACCCAAGCTAATGTGATACCCACCTCTCTGTCCAGACTTGATTGCCTGAGAATGTTCTTCAGACTTGTCATCTGGCTCGGCTTGCCTTCTTGTCTCCCAAATAGTTATGCCATTTCTTTTCTTCCTTTTTCTTTAGGTCTGATGAAGTATAATTTACATAGAGTAAAATTCACCCCTTATTTTAGGTATACAGTTTGTAGGGTATTGAAAAATGTATATATTATGTACTTGCACCATACTTAAGATACAGATGATATCTGCCCACCTCTGAAACATCTCTATTACTCTTTTGCAATCTTTTTTTAAACGTTTAAATAGCATTGAAAAGTAAAACCATCTGAGCCACCTGGTAAGGATGTGAGTTGGAATTCAACTTTTCTAACAGATATTAGACTATTGAGGTTATCTACTTCTCTTTTATTTAACTCTGAAAGTTTGTGTCTTTCAAGGAGTTGGTCTATTTATCATCACATTTATTGGAATAAAGTTGTTTAAAATGGTCCCTTATTATCCTGTTCATGTCTTGGAGTTATAATGATGTTCCCTCTTTCACTTCTGCTATGGGTCATTTATGTCTTTTTTATTTGATCAGTTTGATTAGCAGTTTATCTGTTTTATAGATAAAAATAGCATTGAGCACATAAGATAACACAAGGGCAAGCAGATGAGATGGTTTTAAGAGTTTGCCTTGTAATCCCAGGATGCTCTTCAAACAAGCAATTGCTGAAGTGTGAAGGAACACTAGTAAAAAAATTGGTTTCAAAGATGAACCACCAGTCATGACAATGATGATGATTATAAGTATCTTAATAATAAATAAGGTCTTGTGTTTATGATAATCAGTCTTTGTGATTAGTAGTTTCTGTGGATTATTTCACAACTCTTTTAATTTGACATTTTACATGTAAAAATGAGATAATAAGTGCCCCAAACATTAAGCCCAAACACTATCTACATGTTTCATATACTTTCCATTCATGGGTACTCTTTTTGCAGGAGGGAAAGACAGGTAAGTTTATTTATTTTAAAAAGCTCTTTGTTTGGACTGTGCTGGGTCTCTGTTGCTTTGCATAGGCCACTGCTCGCATTGTCTCTGTTGTGGGTGGTGGAGCTTCTCATTGCAGTGGCTTCTCTCGTGGAGCCCAGGCTCTAGAGTGCAAGCTCAGTAGTCATGGTGCAGGGGCTTAGTTGCCCCACATTGTGTGGAATCTTCCTGACTGAACCCATGTCCCCTGCATTAGCAGGTAGATCCTTAACCAGTGGACCACCAGAGAAGTCCCAGGAGATTTACTGATGGGGTGCAGAACAGTGGTATTGCTATATGATTAGGTAGTATCTTACTCAAGCATCAAAGTAGAAAAATAGCAAATGATTGGAAACCAATTAATGATCCACAGTCCCTCTTCTGAAACTGTATGGTCATATGTGTCTTATGTGTTCTGAATTTTCATATTTTATAAAAGTGATACGGTACATGTGTTCTCCTTTGACACCCTCAGTGGGGATCTGGGCAGCATCTCATAATCAAATACACTGGAAAGAAAATGACCAAAAATAACCTCACAGAATTTGCTGCCAAATGAGTTATTCCAAAATGCTGTTTTTCAAAGACTTTTCTGGATTTTGAGACTGAAGATAAGGAAGGAATATAAGCAAACATGGTCAAAATGGCCCATGAAAAATATTCCGAATCTGCCATAAAAAAATGGTATATTGGTCTTGTGTATAGTGTTTCATCTTTCCATGGGAAAGATGGCTTTCCTGGAGGAACAGCCAATTAATTGTTCCTCCAGGGTAGAACAGACTGCTCTTGCTTTAGTTGAGCACCATGTGAAGTTACTGGCTTGCATTTAGGAACCCATGTTGAATGAAAATTATACTTTCTCTCTTTATCTTTTGGCCAAGCTCATATAGTTGAATTTGAGGAGATTAAATCAATGTATGTTTGATACAACTGTACCATAGTGTACTTACTTGAACAGTTTTACATGAGCCAACAGGAATAGACAAGAATAAAAATAAACACCGGTGCCAAACTACAGCCTTGTGAAGCAGCAACACATTTATAAGAAGTTAAAATATATGCATAGAGATGGCAGAAGATGATGTATTCCGAGGTCTGTACAGAAGCATGTTAACGTGACAACACAAGCTAATGAATTGGTAGTATCCAATGTGTTAAGCACTTCTTTGTGTGATGTTTTGTACTGCAATTTTAAAAATAATCCAAATATATTTCAAAAATGAAATCCATATCAAATTCCCTAATACAGTTTGTCTTCATGATTTATTCTAGATCTAGACAATAACATAGCACCACTAATAAAAAAAATAACACATTGATCATAAGGAACATTTCTTGAGTACTTACTATATGCCAAATACTACTGTATGTGCTCAAGACATTTACTCATTTAACATCCATTTATTCTTTCAGTAAATACTTACTGAGCATTTGCATTCATTAGACATTGTTTGGGGGCTTCCCCCGTGATGTTAGTGGTAAAGAACTCACCTGCCAATGCAGGAGACATAAGAGACTTGGGTTTGATCCCTGAGTTGGGAAGGTCCCTTGGAGGATGAAATGGCAACCCACTTCAGTATTCTTGCATAGAGAGCCCCATGGACAGAGGACCCTGGTGGGCTACAGTCCACAGGGTCGCAGAAAGTTGGACACAACTTAAGGGACTTAACACACAGACACACAGACATTGCTTTAGGTCTGATACTCGAGTAGGAGACATTTTGCCTTCCAGGGGACACTGGGCAGTATTTGGAGACTTTGTGTTTGTTATAACTGGGGAAGTGCTATTGGCATCTGATGCATAGAGGTCAGGGATGCTTTTAAACTTTCTACAACACAGGGCAGCACTCACAGCAAAGAAGTATCCTGCCCTAAAAGTCAATAGGGCTGCAGTTGAGAAACACTGTTCTGGGTGGCAGAGACACAACAGTGAAAAAAAGTAGATAAAATGTCTGCCTTCATGGAACTTGTATTGCAGTAAGGACAAACAGTCCATTTTAAACTACTTATCAATTGTCTTAGAAGGTGGTGAAGGCTTTCTACTATGAAGGAAAAAAAACGGGGAGGAGAATATAGGAAGTGTGTGTGTGTGTGTGTGTGTGTGTGGTTGGCAGCAGGATGGGATGTTGGACATTTAAATAGTATTTAGGAAAGACCTTGCCTAAGAGGTGACTTGGGAGGAAAGTCTTGTAGGGTGAGGGAGCCTGTATGTGGATACCTGGGAAAGAATTATTTCCAGGCAGAGGGTTGCCAGAGGGAAAGGACCCAGATAAGAAATGGCAAAGAGAACGCTGAGACCTAAGGAGAGCATCAGAGGGGACACGGAGTAAGAGGGACAAGGGAGGGACATTGTGTAGGGTTTGTTGGCGGGTATAAGGATTTGAGTTTCCTCTGAGTGAGAAGGGAAGTCATGGCAGGCTTTTTTTTTGTTTTATACTAGATAAATAATATTTTAATATAATCTTACTTTAAATACAAATTATGCTTATTATTACAATGAACAAGATATCAAAATTTATCAAAATTTTAAAGATAATATTGACAACCTTGTACTGAACCATATTGGAACCCAAGGCAAAAGGAAAAACGCAAGCCGCTCTGCATAGTTGGCCCTTGAACAACCAGAGGTTAGTTGCACCAACCCTCCAGATAGTAGAAAATCTACATGTAACTTTACAGTGGACCTCCTCTATTGGTGCTTCTGTATCCATGGATTCAACCAACCAAGGCTGGTGTAATACTGTAGTATTCACTGTTGAAAAAAACTTTGGTAGAGTTTTGAGTTAAGGAGTGTCATGAGCTGTTTTATATTTCTACAGGACCCTACTGACCACTGCATTGAGAATTTGACCATTGAGGTCCAAGGACAGAAACAAAGAGCCCATTAAGTTGTCATGGCAACAATCCAGTGAGAGAGTGTAGGAGCTTAAACAAGGGTTCCAGCAGTTACAGGTGAGGGGTGGTTGGATTCTAGACATACTTTTCAAGGTTGAAATAACATTCTGTGAATGCATATGAAGTATAAGGGGAGAATCAAGAAAGCTGAATTTTGTTTGCTTGTTTTTAAACTGAGTCCCTTAAAGAGTGAAATTGTTATTTACTGAAATGGAGAAAGCTAGGGTAGGAGTAATTTGAAGAGGAAATCAGAATTAGCATGTTTAATTTGGATGTTTCTAATATGAGGCTTCTATTCAAGCTTTCAAGTAAAAAAACCCAAAAAATTGTATCCACTCTGTGAAATAAATATTACCATTAGTTCCATTTTGCAGATAAGGAACCAAAAGTTAAATTGTTTAAGATCACCAGCTATTAAGTGATAACAGCCTAAATTCTGACGATACAAACTGACTTCTTGCTGAAAATCTCAACAGCCCCTCTTCCTGGGATGGTACCTCCTGGTCTCCATTTCAATGGATGGCCTTAACCAGCTATTAGAAAAATTCTCTGCATTTAAGTGAAGTCTTGAGATAGAGCCTTTTATGTAGTGGGTACCTGAAAATTAAACTGCTGTCTCTGCCAACTTTTTCTTAGAACGATGTGCTAAAGCAAACCGTGATGTAAAACCTTAAAGAGAAGAGGAGGATTCGGCAGTTGCAGGCAGCTTAGAAAATGACCATTTATTGAGCATCTACATTAGTTGGCCCCAGATCCTGATTCTGGGGGTTCTACAGATAAACTTGCTTTAAAATACAGACTGTGTAACTCACTAGAGGTGATTTCCTGGGGCCAAAACTTAACTTTTCTAATTCTGTGTTGAGCAAGTAGATAACGTGTGTGAGGGCAAAATCTCTGTAATATGTCTACATGGACCACATATTTCGCTTTTTCAACCCCAGAGGTTAGACTTATTCCTGATAAGCGCAGTTGAGAGGTCCATTCTTAACTGCTTTAGTGGCCATAGAGTCTGTATGGTTTTTCTATGTTTTTGTTTATTGTCTGTTCCTCACTATAGAAAGTACACTTCCTGAGGGCAGGGGTTTGTCTGCTCTGTTTACTGTTTAGGACACTGCCTGGCATATAGTAGGTGCTCACTGAATATCTTTTGAAAGAAGAAATGAATAATCCTCATTGTAATCATCCCTGGGGGCTTGGTTCTATTTTTATCCCCATTTTACAGATGTGAAAACTGAGCCTTAGAGAAATGGAGCAAGGTACCCCAAGCTACCCAGCAGTAGAAGGAAGAACCCAGTCACATGTTATGAAGTAAATGTCAGTCAGTTCAATTCAGTCACTCAGTTGTGTCCAACTCTTGTGACCCCATGGACATCAGGCTTCCCTGTGCATCACCAACTCCCAGAGCTTATCCATCAAGACATTGATGCCTTCCAACCATCTCATCCTCCATCAACCCCTTCTCCTCTTGCCTTCAATCTTTCCCAGCATCAGGATCTTTTCAAATGAGTCAGTACTTCGCATCAGGTGGCCAAAGTATTGGAGCTTCAGCTTCAGCATCAGTCCTTCCAATGAACATTCAGGACTGATTTGATTGACTGATTTGGTCTCCTTGCAGTCCAAGGGACCCTTAAGGGTCTTCTCCAACACCACAGTTCAAAAATATTGATTCTTTGGAACTCAGCTTTCTTTATAGTCCGACTCTCACATCCATACATGACTACTGGAAAAACCATGACTTTGACTAGATGGACCTTTGTTGGCAAAGTAATGCCTGTGCTTTTTAATATGCTGTCTAGTTTGGTCATAGCTTTTCTTCCAAGGAGCAAGCATCTCTTAATTTCATGGCTACAGTCACCATCTGCAGTGAGTTTGGAGCCCAAGAAAATAAAGTCTGTCACTGTTTGCACTGTTTCCCCATCTACTTGCCATAAAGTGAGGGACCAGATGCCATGATCTTAGTTTTCTGAATGTTGATTTTTAAGCCAACTTTTTCACTCTCCTTTTTCACTTTCATCAAGAGGCTCTTTGGTTCTTTGCTTTCTGCTATAAGGGTGGTGTTATCTGCATATCTGAGGTTATTGATATTTCTCCCAGCAGTCTTGATTCCAGCTTGTGCTTCATCTAGCCTGGCATTTCACATGATGTACTCTGCATATATTAAATAAGTAGGGTGAGATTATACAGCCTTGAGGTACTCCTTTCCCAATTTGGAACCAGTCTGTTGTTCATGTCCAGTTCTAACTGTTTCTTCTTTACCTGCATACAGATTTCTCATGATGCAGATCAGGTCATCTGGTATTCCCATCTCTTAAAGAATTTTCCACAGTTTTTTGTGATCCACACAGTCAAAGGTTTTGGTGTAGTCAATAAAGCAGAAGTAGATGTTTTTCTGAAACTATCTTGCTTTTTTGATGATCCAACAGACATTGGCAATTTGATCTCTGGTTCCTCTGCCTTTTCTAAAACCAGTTTGAACATCTGGAAGTTCACAGTTCACATACTGTTGAAGCCTGGCTTGGAGGATTTTGAGCATTTCTTTGCTAGCATGTGAGATGAGTGCAGTTGTGTGGTAGTTTGAACATTCTTTGACTTTGCCTGTCTTTGGGATGGGAATGAAAACTGATCTTTTCCAGTCCCATGTCCACTGCTGAGTTTTCCAAATTTGCTGGCATGTTGAGTGCAGCACTTCCACAGCTTCATCTTTTAGGATTTGAAGTAGTTCAACTGGAATTCCATCAGCTCCACTAGCTTCATTCATAGCGATGCTTCCTTAGGCCCACTTGACTTTGCATTCCAGGATGTCTGGCTCTAGGTGAGTGATCATCATGGTTATCTGGTTATAGATGTAGAGCTTAGAAATAGAAAACCCATAACTGAGTAGTAGTTACCTGATTATAGTAGTGGTTAGCTGGTTATAGGTGTAAAGCTTAGAAAACCCATAACTAATGGTCTAATAATTAAATCTGAGTTCAGTGCCCAGTTATATTTGACCTGTCTGCATCATAATTCCATTGTAAGTGGGAGATGACAGTAATCATACACCTATATTACAGAGTTACTGTGAAGATTGAATGGTCCTTACACTCAATCAATATTTAATTGATTCAATCAATTATATAATATAAATCAGTATATATTCAATATAATCAATGTATAAAAATCAATGTATATTCAATATATAATACAAATATACTGCAATGTAACAAGTGCTATTATGGATATTAGGTAACATTAATATATTCTGTTTTTTAACTTGTAACAGATATGCACCTTGCTCCTATCTTTCACCTCAGACTTGATATTTTCCAGGTGTGTACAAACTTTACCAAGGTATTTGCTTTTATACATATTTAGCTGATCTCAGTGTGTGTTATATTACCCATTATGAAAATGGCTTTGGTTTAGTAAGCAGAATATGCTAGGATATGGTTAATGGGAAATTGTTTTGTACAACTTAGAAAACAGAAGAATCATAACAAAATCCTCTAGAGAGATAGTTTGATGAAGGTGTAATCAGTACATTTTCAGGTTTTTATTTTTAAATAATAACCAGTCATTGATGCATTAATGGCTCAGAGCAGAGAATTGATTTCTCTACGGCAAGGTGGATTATATTTTCCTGCTACATTGCCAACTCTCATCTTTGATATTAAGCTGCCTCCCTTCCATTCAATATCTGTCAATCTGGCTTTCAAGAAAGAAGCTTCAAAACAGTGTGGAGGCCTTGTCATTTTTGTGGATGTGTGATAGAAGATTTTGTGTGTGTGCTTTATTTTGTTGGAGCCATTTACTTTTTAGCTGAGCTGAAATGTAACTTGATATGATGCCCTGTGCAGTTAAATTCCTTAGCAGACTGGTGAGACTCTTAAATTCTTTTAAAGAGAAGGCTCTTGGAGTTGGTCTTTTTTCAGGTGCCCTGTGATGCCTTAGGCAGAACTGCTGTTTGATCTGTGCGAATCTCCCTCTAGCCTGGAAGAACTGGCTGGTCTCGACTGAGGGGGAATAGCATTGTTCAACTAGATCACAGTAGAACAAATCCCTGAGGAAACTTTAAAAACTAAAAAATGAAATCTTATTATTGAGTGTCCCCAACATCTTCTTTCAAAAAAAAAAAAAAAAAAGAACCACCAAAAATAAACAAATAACAACCTTAGTGTGATGTGCAGTTGTCAGAGATTATTAGCTAGGCCTCAGTGAAAAATTATTCCATTCATTCATTCACTCACTTATTCACTTAACATTGTTTATCATGAGTTCATTATATGTCGAGTATTTTGCTGGTGACAGAGGTGTGAGGTGGCTATAAAATTAACAAAATTTTAAAAAGTACTTTCCCTATTTTTTTTATGAAAGCTGAGATTTCAAAACACATGTCCCCCTAAAACCTCTTTTTTCTCTATTTAACAACCCATGTTAAGCACTTTAATATGCAAAGAATTATGCTAGGCACTGTGAATATATGAATGTGACCCTCAAGTCTTAGTCAGGAGAAACATAGTGTATGTATTCAAAATTCCTCTCCAACAGGTTTATGATCTGTGGTAGGCAGATTTCTAAAATGCCTTCTTCCCCAGATGTTTAGTCCTTATCCCCAAGAATGTGAATGTGGTGAGATACCACACTCACGATTATGTTACATTTTATGTTAGAGAGTTTTTGTGGAGTAGTTAAGATTATTGATTAGTTAACTTTGGGGTAGATCAAAAGAATGATTGTTTTGGTGGACCTAATCTAATCACTTTGAAAGCAAAATTCTCTTTAGCTGATAGTATAAGAGGAAGTCAGAGGAACAGAATTTGGTGTAAGGGAGGTTACTGAGATGAAGGAGGCCACAGGGCAAGTACCTAAAATCAGCCTTGAGATGCTGAGAGGGTTACCTTGCTGACAGTCAGTAAAAAATAGGGGACTTCCTTCCTACAACTCAGGGAATTGAATTCAGTCAACAACATGGATGAGTTCTGAAGCAAACTCTTCCTCAGAGTCACCAGTTGAATTTGCCCTCAGCCTTGTGAAATCATAAGTAAAAAATCCAGTTGAGTCTGCCTGGACTGCTCCCCTCTAGAACTGTGAGATAATAAATGGGTATTGTTTTCAGCAGCTAAGTTTGTGGTTGTTTCTACACAGCAATACATGTGTAAATTTCCTCCTTGATTATTTTGCATTTTCAGAGATACTTTGTAGTTAAGATATCTTAACACTTGAGTGGATGCTAAGTGATCTATGTAGTTCTTTGTGACTGATAGTAAAATTACCTCCTTATAGTTGCACAAACCCATTTACTTAGTACTCTCACATACAATGTTCTCGTTTGATTTTCACAGTTTATGAGAATCCTTATCCCCCTGTTAAAGATGAAGATCTTAAGTGGTAAGAGTGGGATTTGAATTCAGGCTCTGGCACTTCTGTTTCACTTGGGCATATACATCAGAAAGTTGGTGTGTATGTGCTCAGTCATGTCCGACCCTTTACAACGCTGTGGACTATAGCCTGCCAGGCTCCTCTGTCCATGGGATTATCCCTGCAAGAATACTGGAGTGGGTTGCCATTTCCTCCTCCAGAGGACCTTCTAGACCCAGGGACTGAACCTGAGTCTCCTGCATAGCAAAGTGGATTCTTTCTGCTGAGTCACGTGGGAAGTCCCAGAAAGTTGGTAGGTTACCCATATAGGCTCTTTTTTACCTGCTTTCTCTTCATTCCTCCTAACATCATCATCATTGCTGTTATCATTATTGAGGACGTTCTCCTCCTTCTGTTTATTACTAAATGTTCATTAACTAAATAATGGCAGTTAAAACAAAAATTTTTTTAATTTTTAAAGTCAAAACATTTATTGAATATCTATTATGTACCTATTTATTGAATATCTATTATAATAGATAATATCTATCATATCTATTATGGCACTTGCTGTCCAACATGGTAAACAGAATGATGAGTGTGCTTTTATTTATATACCTGATATTGAGTCTGAGAAGCAGTCATCAAGGGAATGCATTTCTGATGCATGTAGAATATATACAAAATAGAAATGGACTTCTTTTTCTACAGCTAGCTTACAAAATAAGACAATCCAACAATCTTTTCTCTGCCTCTCTGGGAAAAAATTTTCCAGTTTTATTGAGATATAATTGACATACAGCATTATATATATAATGTTATATTAATATAATTATTATATATAGAAACAATTGTATAATATTATATCTATTAGAATTATTTTGTATATATGTAAAACAATTGTAACATAGTTAAATTTTTTTCTTGTGATGAGAAATTATAACACAGTTACAATTCCACCACCGACCCTCAATGTGAAAAGAACTTCTAAGATCTATTCTCTTAACAACTTTCAACTGTACAATGCAGTGTTGTCAACTATAATCACAGTCACCATGCTGTACATTAGAACTTATTTATTGTATAACTGGAAATTTGTTTCTTTTGGTCACCTTCATCTATTTATCTCATTCTCTCATATCTTCTCCTTCCCCCAGCCTCTGACAACTACCAATTTGTTCTCTGTTTCTATGAAATTGGGTGTTTTAGAATACGGATATAAATGAGATCATACAGCATTTGTCTTTCTCCATCTGACTTATTTCACTTAGCATAACTTCACTTAGCATAACTCCATCAAGGTCCATCCATGTTGTCACTAAAGTCAGGATTTTCTTCTTTTTATGGCTAAATAATATCATTTATAATAATGAAATAATTATAGTTCATATAATTTATAATCATACATATGATTAATTTATATATAAATTATTTATAATATAAATAATATTTCATATTATTTATAACAATTAAATAATAACATTTCATTGTGTGTGTGTGATATTGAGTATATATACACATTTTCTTTATTCATCCATTAATGGACACTTAGGTTGTTTTCATGTCTCAGCTATTGTGAATAGTGCTGCAATAAACATGGGGATACAGATAGCCTGTGGATATGTAAAAGTTTTAAATTTCTGCATGACTTTGTTCTTTTCTCTGCAAAAATGTTTCTTTGGGGCTTCCCAGGTGGCTCTAGAGGTAAAGAATCTGCCTGCCAAGAGACGTGGGTTTAATCCATGGGTTAGGAGGATCCCCTGGAGAAGGAAGTGGCAACCCACTCCAGTATTCTTACCCGGAGAATTCCACAGAGGAGCCTGGTGGGCTCCAGTCCTTGGGGTTTCAAAGAGTTGGACTTGACTGAAGCAGCTTAGCATGCACATTCTTATTTCCAGATTTTTCTTTCAGAAAAATGTCAGGGCATTTTCATTTGTTCATTTGCTGGAGAGACGAATCTGGGAGAGCATAAGGTGAATTTCCAAGTTGTAATCCAACCAGTTTCCTAAACCAGTAACCCGTTGCTCCCAGCCTTCCTTCCATCTCACCAACCCCCTGAGGATGGTGGGGGGTCCCAACACCTACTGCCCTATGCTCTAGTTCCTCATTATAATTTTCTCTTCCTTTAAAATTTTTCTTTTTTCTTTGAGGGTCCTTTTTGGGTAGGAAGAAGTAAAGTTCCATAGTAAATTAAATTTGAAATCTGGTTTGAGAAGCTATCCAGCTATATTTGTTATCATCTAATCAAAGAATTTGAGGCTAGCTGGACCTAACCAGTCTTTCAGTGTGTGTTGTAATCTGCCCATATATCTACTATTGTCATGGGAATGAGATTATGTGGGGGAGCCCCCTACCCCAAAGTACATTTGGTGCATAGTTCAGTTCAGTTCAGTCGCTCAGTCATGTCCGACTCTTTGCGACCCCATGAACCAAAGCACGCCAGGCCTCCCTGTCCATCACCAACTCCCAGAGTCCACCCAAACCCATGTCCATCAAGTCGATGATGCCATCCAACCATCTCATCCTTTGTCGTCCCCTTCCCCTCTTGCCCTCAATCTTTCCCAGCATCAGGGTCTTTTCCAATGAGTCAACTCTTTGCATCAGGTGGCCAAAGAATTGGTGCATAGTATTGGTGCAAAGTATCTGGTGCATAGACCACACTCAAAGATCTCTGGTGGCAGTTAATGGGATGGCTTAGAAAGGACATGTTGTGACCAGGGTTAGCTCTGGAAGGCCTCTTTAGGAGGGGCTACAATCTGTTGGAACTCATCTTGAAGTCAATTCTGTGTGGCCTGCCCACTGCCTTCACTTTGTTGTTGTTCAATCCCTAAGTTGTGTCTGACTCTTTGTGACCCCATGGACTACAGCACTCCAGGCTCCTCCACCCTCCACCATCTCCCAGAGTTTACTCTAATTCATGTACATTGAGTTGGTGATGCAATATAATCATCTCATCCTGTGCCACCCTCTTCTCCTTTGCCTTCGATCTTCCCTGTTATCAGGGTCTTTTCCAATGAGCTGGCTCTTTGCATCAGGTGGCCAAAGTATTGGAGTTTCAGCTCCAGCATCAGTCCTTTAAATGAATATTCAATGTAGATTTCCTTCAGGATCAACTGGTTTGATTTCCTGCAGCCCAAGAGACTCTCAAGAGTCTTTGCAGCATCACAGTTCTAAAGTCTTCAGTTCAGTTCAGTTCAGTTCAGTTGCTCAGTCATGTCCGGCTCTGCGACCCCATGGACTGCAGCAAACCAGGCCTCTCTGTTCATCACCAACTCTCGGAATTTATTCAGACTCATGGCCATTGTGTAGGTGATGCCATCCAACTAACTCATCCTCTTTTGTCCTCTTCTCCTCCTGTCTTCATTCTTTCCCAGCATCAGGGTCTTTTCTAACGAGTCAGTTCTTCATATCAGGTGGCCAAAGGACTGGAGTTTCAGCTTCATCATCAGTCCTTCCAATGAATATTCAAGACTGATTTCCTTTAGGTTGGACTGGTTGGATCTCCTTGCAGTCCAAGGAACTCTCAAGCGTCTTCTCCAACACCACAGTTCAAAAGCATCAATTCTTCAGCGCTTAGCTTTCTTTATAGTCTAACTCTCACATCCATACATGACTACTGGAAAAACCATAGCTTTGACTATATGAACCTTTGTTGACAAATTAATGTATGCTTTTTAATAAGCTGTCTATGTTGGTTATAGCTTTTCTTCCAAGGAGCAAGTGTCTTTTAATTTCATGACTGTAGTCACCATCTGCAGTGATTTTGGAACCTAAGAAAATAAGGTCTGTCACTGTTTCCATTGTTTCCCCATCTATTTGCCATGAAGTGATGGGACTGGGTGCCATGATTTTAATTTTCTGAATGTTGAATTTTAAACTAACTTTTTCACTCTTCTCTTTTACTTTCATCAAGCGGCCCTTTAGTTCTTATTCACTTTGTGCCATAAGGGTGGTGTCGTCTGCATATCTGAGGTTATTGATATTTCTCCTGGCAATCTTGATTCCAGCTTGTGCTTCTTCTAGCCCAGCGTTTCTCATGATGTACTCTGCATATATGTTAAATAAGCAGGGTGACAATCTACAGCCTTGACATACTCCTTTCCTGATTTGGAACCTGTCTGTTGTTCCATGTACATTTCTAAATGTTGCTTGTTGACCTGCATACAGGTTTTTGAGGAGGCAGGTCAGGTGGTCTGGTATTCCCATCTCTTGAAGAATTTTCCACAGTTTGTTGTATTTGACACAGTCAAAGATTTTGGTGTAGTCAATAAAGCAGAAGTAGATATTTTGCTGGAACTATCTTGCTTTTTTGATGATACAATGGATGTTGGCATTCTGTCCCTGGTTTCTCTGCCTTTTTTAAATCCAGCTTGAACATCTGGAAGTTCACAGTTTATGTACTTCTGAAGCCTGGCTTGGAGGATTTTGACCATTACTTTGCTAGCCTGTGAGATGAGTGCAATTGTGCAGTACTTTGAGTATTCTTTGGCATTGCCTTTCTTTGGGATTGGAATGAAAACTGACCTCTTCCAGCCCTGTGGCCACTGCTGAGTTTTCCAAATTGCTGACATAGTGCGTGCAGCACTTTCACAGCATCGTCTTTTAAGATTTGAAATAGCTCAACTGGAATTCCATCACCTGCGCTAGTTTGTTCATAGTGATGCTTCCTAAGGCCCACTTGACTTCGAATTCCAGGTTGTCTGGCTCTAGTTGAGTGATCACACCATTGTGGTTATCCAGGTCATGAAGATCTTTTTTGTATAGTTCTTCTGTGTATTCTTGCCACCTGTTCTTAATATCTTCTGCTTCTCTTAGGTCCATACCATTTCTGTCCTTTATTGTGCCCATCTTTGCATGAAAAGTTCCCTTGGTATCTCTAATTTTCTTGAAGAGATCTCTAGTCTTTCCCATTCTATTGTTTTCCTCTCTTTGTTTGCACTGACCACTGAAGAAGTCTTCACTTAGATTACAGTAATGTCTGGGGCAGGTGAGGGTAGTCGGCCCCCTGGTCTCGTGCTCAGCCATCACCTATCTTATTGCTTGTGAGTCCGAGGAGACTATTCCTATGTGCCTCTCTTGCAGCTGCTCCTTTGGGTCAGATGGAAGGGACCTGAGGGCAGTAACCCGTATCCTATCTGGGCAATCAGTGAAACAAGGCCCTGTCCAGCAGACTCCCAGTTACTGGAGCGATTGTTGAACAAACAAGGAGCAGGAACCCAAGAACTGTCAGTGTTAGCTGTGCATGTGACAAGAGGGGGAAAAAAAGCCAAAATTCTCCTTTCCCCTTAAAAAATCCATTGTGTCTACTTCTCTTCTATTAAGAACAGATTAAAAAACCCCAAAAAACTCAAAGTCCCATCTGGTCTGTGTCAACATTAGAAATGGTACATTGTGTTTCATCACAGGCAGGTTTGCCATGGCGATAAGAGCTGTATTTTTGGAATGTGCTTGAAAACCCAGAGTAACTGAAAACAGATCTTGACCCTTCAGGACCTTTCCTGCTCCCTGTGTTTGGGTTTTGCCAGCAACTGGTGCTTGTAATTGATTTATTTGCTGATGAGAACCCTGGAAAAATAAGGAGGTAGAGGCAGCTGTATAGGCACACAGGTAAGAAGAGCCCCATGGCCATCAGCATGGCACGGCAGTTTTCCTGCTTGAATTTGTTCTCTGAGTTGACAGCAGCAGTCTTGCTAGGCCTGAAATGTCAAGGGTTCACATTTACGGGATGCTATTTAAATCTTGTCACGAGGTAGACATGTCTGCCTTCTAGAGCCTCCCAGGAGCCTCCCTTCTGTTCTTCCTTATTTCCTTCCTGGGAAACCCTCTGCTGGTCCTCTGATAAACACAGGTAGGCTGGCTCCTGATTTCTTGGCTTCCAGGCCAGAAGAGGAAAAGGCAGAGAAAGCCATCTATTATGACTCTCCTCTTGCTACCTTCCCTTCCTGCCCTGACCAGTTTGCCCAGTGTCGACTCCATGCCCCTCTGAGGATGGAACACATTGTTATGTTCTGATGAAAAGGAAACGGCTGCCATCCCACTCATACCCTTCAACACTTGTTGCTTTCTGTGTACACTGCTGCTCTCACATTGATGAGGGAAATCCTGAAAAATAATGCCAGCCTCTTCTCAAACTAGAGGTAGTGACAAAAGTCCCAGAGGAATCTCTGTTCAAAGGAGAGTCATAAAATCACTCCTTCAGTTGCATTGATTTAGAATGAACAGGCATTCATGAGAAGAAGTGATGATTGGACACTTTGACCATGGTTATGCCCTTCTCAATGCTGAGATGCCTGGCAGGGAATACTGATCCCTCAGGAAAAGAGGACTAGTTTGCATTAACAGTACACGGACAAAAAGGACACGAAAACTTGAAGCTAAGAAGGTGGGCCAGGATGGACTGGTGATCCAACAGAAAGCCCAGTGATAGTGATGGAGAAAATAAAGATCCTCAGGGCTTTCCTGGTGGCTCAGTGGTAAAGAATCCACCTGCCAGTGCAGGAGACATAGGTTCTTAGTTGGGATCCCTTCAATCCCCATAGAGATCCGTCTCAGTAAACTGGGTATTGTCTCTGCCTTGAGAACTATGCTTGCTCTCTGATGGTCTGCTGCCTAAGTCCCCTAGAATTGAAGGAATGCAGCAATAGTAGGTCAGTACATTCTTCAGATGACTACTGGTGTTTTGAACCAATCCTCACATGAATGTCTTTGAAGGATGTCTTTGGTCAGACATTCCACACCTTCTCCCTTTGCCGTTAGAAATATCTCAGAATACATATTTCCCATGTGTTAAGGATAAGACAGATGAGATTGCAATTACAAAAGGCTAAAGATGGAGTTTTATTCCTAAAATAACTCTTAAAATTCAGCTATAAATCTCACATGGATGATCAGAGACATCCTTGATCTGGGAAGACCCCATGTGCCTCAGAGCAACTAAGCCCATGTGCCACAACAATTGAACATGTGCTCTAGAGCCTGGGAGCTGCAACTCCTGAGCCCTTGTGCCACAACGACTGCAACCCGTGTGCCCTAGAGCCTGTACTCCTTAACAAGAGAAGCTGTTGCAATTAGAAGCCCGCCCACTGCACCTAGAGAGTAGCCTCTGCTCTCCGTAACTGGAGAAAAGACCCGGCAGCAACGAAGACCCAGCACAGCAAAAAAATAAATAAATAATTTTTTTTTTAAAAAAGGAGAGGCAGAACTATTGTGGCATCATGAGGAAAGAAGTGGTCTTGAAATACAATTCCTCAAAAGAAGTAGCCCAGGTAGGTGACTGAGGCTCATAAGTGGGCAGGGGTAGAAGTGAGATGATTTTGGCAAACTGTGGCCCAGGCACACTGGATGAGCTTTGGGATCTAGTGGCCAAGCTTCTCATCCAACACGAGGGTTCTCCTGTCAGTGGCGTATGTCAACAAGGTCTTTTTAGTAACCATGACGTGCACTGTGACAAGTTATGTAAGACCAGTCTGATAATGGGACGATGTGGCAGCAAGGAGAAATGATAGTTGACAGATTAGACTTATTTCTCTCTCCTCTTGCTATTTAGAAGCAGAATCAACTACCTCCTCTTTTCTAGGTGGAATGAACATGATGACGTATTTCTATAGCAATTGTTGGGAAGGTTTCAAGTCTTAGCCTTTCTTGTTAGTAAGTTAGGTGGGTATTCTGGTGATTACTTTTTTATAAAAATGAAAGAACTATAGCCATATTTGGAAGTCACGTTGTTGAAGGAGGAATATTTTATAATTTCACCTCATATACTCTCAGCTTGATTGTGAGGTTTATAGCTGAATTTTAAGAGTTATTTTAGGAATAAAACTCCATCTTTAGCTTTTTGTAATTGCAATCTCATCTGTCTTATCCTTAACACATGGGAAATATGTATTCTGAGATATTTCTAACGGCAAAGGGAGAAGGTGTGGAATGTCTGACCAAAGACATCCTTCAAAGACATTCTTGTGAGGATTGGTTCAAAACACCAGTAGTCATCTGAAGAATGTACTGACCTACTATTGCTGCATTCCTTCAATTCTAGGGGACTTAGGCAGCAGACCATCAGAGAGCAAGCATAGTTCTCAAGGCAGAGACAATACCCAGTTTACTGAGACGGATCTCTATGGGGATTAAGGGGATTCCAACTAAGTTTGTGTTACTGAAAGTGACTGAGCTTGAGGTTGTCTTAAATCAGGCCCACACTGCTGACACCACTGGAATGGAATGCTTCTCGCTGCCTCTTCACGGCAGTAGGCGGAGGGGGGTGGACGGGGCACTGGAGAGTGAACAGTCCTCACTTCAGTGTCTGACTGATGGATTCTCCACATGCTCAGTTTGGAATGAAAGTGATAGGCTTGACGTGGTTTGGAAAATGTTTTCTCTGGACTGCAATTATTGATTCTTCAGGAGAAAAATAATGTCTTTTCCTTCTTTCCAGTCTCTACCAGTAAGTAGTAATGTTTATGCAAAGAAGGAAAGAATGAATGAATATTGACTATGCACTCAGAAGGCCTGGATTTTAATCCAGAGTCCACCATTTTTAATCACTCCTGTGTCATTGCTGCACTCGGGAATCTAATATTTTTTATCTTCCTGAATTGTGATAATCCTATCAATTTCCCAAACTAGTTGGGAAACGAAATTAGTTTCCCAAACTAATTTATGCACTCCATAAGGAGAAGGATGTGTCTGTATCTTACAGAGATACAGGAGCTCATTGTTTAGCAAAAAGCTGTGTTTGTTATAGCTTATTAATGAGAACATGGGCTCTGGAGTGAGATTTCTTGGTTTTACATCTTGACTCTTTCATTTCCTAGCTGTGTGACCTCAGGCAAATTGCTTAACTTCTCAGTAGCTTAGAGTAAGGATAATGGTATCACCAACTTCACAAAATTGTGAGAGAATTAAGTGACAAATACATTTAAAGTGTTTGGAACTGGAATATATACTCAGCAAATATTAACTACCACTTTTCTTATTACCATTGTATCATTTTTTTTTAAGCTGAAGTAAAGTTGATTTATAATATTATGATAGTTTCAGGTGTACAATATAGTGATTCAGTATTTTTCAATATTTGAATCAATATTGAATTTGAAATTATATTCAATATTTCCAATGTAATTCAATAGATTCTACTCCATTTGAAGTTATAAAGTAATGGTTATGTTTCCTTTTGCCTATTATTATCATTGTTGGTAGTATGTATTTGTCAGTGAAAACAACACTCCACCTCAGTGAACCTGTTTTCTTATCTATGATCTAGGGGCTGTGGTACAATAATAACAGTAACACCCTGAAGAGCTGTTGTGAGGATCAAATGAGACAACAGCTAACAGTCAAAATGTCTTTTCGAATACTGTATTTTGAAACTCTCTGGTACCATTATTTATAATATTAACTGCAGCACAGAGAGGAGAAATGATTTTCACAGAATTCTGCAGTGTGAGTGATGCAGACAGAGCTGGAATATTCTTGGAACTTCCTTCTGTTCCCAGAGTGTACTGCTTAGCTGTGGTGTACATAGCCAAAGCCTCTGGGATTACTGAGCCTTTTTCAGTATTTACATTAAGATACAGCCACCGGTCTTTCAGCAAAGCATTATGTTTTAATCAAAGCTACCCTGGCTCTACTGTGCTCATCCTCACTGCCCTTGCACAAAGGTTTGACAACTCTGCCTTGGTTTCTGAGATGCTCAATATCAACAGTCTGCTCTTTAAGTGAAGACTGGATGCTCTATGAATAAATTGTAGTTGGTACTGCTGAGTATCCAGAAGAGGTAGAAAAGGGCCTAAATTAGGAATCAGAACACATGAGATGAAGTTGTAATATTTATCAGTTATAAATCATGGTGCCCCAGACAAGCCCCATTGGTTATTTGGGATACAGTTTTCAAATCTACAAATTAAAAGCTATCAGATTATTTCTGAGATTCCTGCAGAGTAAATGTTCTTGGAGTCACAAGTCCTGTGTTTTATCATTCTCCTGCACTATGACCTTGGGCAAGTCACAATCTCTCTTCCATCTATAGTCCTCATTTGCACAGGACTTTTTCCTGAAACAGACAATCTTTTTGCTGCTGGTATGCCAGTCACTGTATAAGGCAATGAAAATGTGTGTATATACAAAAACAGGTGTACACACATTGGTCTTCCCTGGTGGCTCAATGGTAAAGAACCTGACTGCCAGTGCAAGAGATGGGCTGGGAAGATCCCCTGGAGAAGGAAATGGAAAACTGCTCCAGTGTATTTGCCTGGTAAATCCCATGGTCAGAGGAGCCAGCGGGCTACAGTCCGTGGGGTTGCAAAAGAGTCAGACACAACTTAGTGACTAAACAATAGCATACATACATTAATGAATGATGATGCCTATTGTATACAAAGAATTAAGTCATAGTTCTTTGTATACATTATTCAGTGTAACCTTTATAACAAGTTTATGAGAATGACATTTCTGTCCTTATTTTACAGATGAGGCAGCTGAGTCTAAGACAGAGTAACTAACTTGCCCAAATGTCAACCTTAGTATAACCAGGGATTGAACCTAACGAATCTGACTCCACCCAACCATGAGGTTACATAGTCACCTATCAAAGATAAAGGAATTATCATATCTTCCCTGGGCTAACCTCACTTCTTTTGTATTCCAGTTATTCAACTAGTGGACATTTAGGGAATTTTGACTCATTGGGTGCCTAGATTTTAGCCTGAAATGTAACACAAGAGTTAGCTGGATTCATGGCAAGTTGCAAGACTATTCCTGTTCATTGAACATTCTACCTCTGAACCCAGCAGCATCCTGAAGCATTCTGCCCTTTTCTTTGTTAGGGTTTTAAGCAATTGGCATGAATGAAGGCGTGAATTGGACAAATTCTCTGTGACGTGAATTTGGAAGGGTTGGCAAATCTACCAAATGACAGACTAAAAATGAGAAAAGATATGACCTGCTAAGAACTTTATATGCATTAATGCATTTTAAACTCAATTCTCAGTAGGACTATTATTATCTCCATTTTATGCACAAGGCAACCCAAGCTTAGCGTAGAGACCATCCAAAGATGACACAACCTGTGAAGTGACTTTTTTTCCAAAATAAATTTTATAGTCAGAAAACCCCACGAAAACTACAAAAACACAAACCTTGCAAAGCTGGCACATAGCATTCTTGTCATACTTACCTTATTTACCCTATTGTCAACATCTTAAATTATGGTGATATACTTACCAAACTAAGAAACTGGCATCAATACACTATTATTAATGAGACTCTAGCCTTTACCTTGATTTTACTATTTTTTTCACATTAATGTCCATTAATGTCTAGGGCTGCTACAACAAAGTACCACAAACTGGGTAACTTAAAACAACAGAAATTTACTCTCTCACAGTTTTGGAGCCTAGAAGTCCAAAATCAAGGTGGTCAGAGGACCATGCTCTCTCCAGAGCTTCTAGGGAAGACTCTTTCTTTGCCTCTTCTAGCTTCTGGTGGTTTCTGGTAATCTGTGGAGTTCTTTTGTGCTACAGTGTGATGTTTGTGTCTCCTATAAATTCATAAGTTTAGATCCTAATGCCCAGTGGAGATGGGGTCTTTCAGAGGTGGTTAGGTCATGGGGACTCTGCCCTCGTCAATGAATGAAATTGATGACCTTATAAGAGAGGTCCAAGAGGGCTCTCTCACTCTTTCTGCCATGTGAGGATGCAACAAGAATTCTAAGAACCAGAAAAGTGCCCTTGCCTGACCATCCTGACACTTTGGTCTTGAATTTCCAGCCTCCTGAAGTGTGAGAAATAAATTCCTGTTGTTTAAAAACCACCAATCTGTGGTTTATCAATCTTAGCCTGAAAGGCTAAGACACTTGGCTTATAGTTGCATCATTCCAATCTCCACCTTCAACTTCACATGGGCTCCTCTTCTTGTGTCTGTGTCTCTGTGTACAAATTTCCCTCTTTTTATAAGGACACCAGGCATACAAGTTTTATGGCTCAATTGAATCAAGTATGATCTCAACTTAACTTGATGATATCTCCGTGTTGTTCAGTTGCTTAGTCTTGTCTGACTCTTTGCAACCCCATGGACTGCAGCACACCAGGCTCCTCTGTCTGACACTATTTCCTGGAGTTTGCTCAAATTCATGTCCATTGAGTCAGTGATGCAATCTAGCTATCTCAAGTTCTGCTTCCCTCTTCTTCTATTGCCTTCAATCTTTCCCAGCATCAGGGATTTTTTTTCCAATAAGTTGGCTCTTTGCATCAAATAGCCAAAGTATTGGAGCTTCAGCAACAGTCCTTCTAATGAATATTCAGGATAATTTCCTTTAGAGTTGATTGGTTTGATCTCCTTGCAGTTCAAGGGACTCTCAAGTCTTCTCCAGCACCATAATTTGAAAGCATCAGTTCTTCAGCACTCAAACCTTTTATGTTCCAACTCTTACATCCATACATGACTACTGGAAAAACCATAGCTTTGACTAGATAGACCTTTGTTGGCAAAGTGATGTCTCTGTTTTTTAATATGCTCTCTAGGTTTGTCATAACTTACCATCTAAGGAGAAAGCATCTTTTTAATTTCATGGCTATGTCACCATCTACAGTGATTTTGGAGCCCAAGAAAAGGAAATCTGTCACTGCTTCCACTTTTTCCCTTCTATTTGCCATGAAGTGATGGGACCTGATGCCACGATGTTAGCTTTTTTAATGTTGGGTTTCAAGTCAGCTTTTTCACTCTCCTCTTTCACCTTCATCAAGAGGTTCTTTATGGGCCTAGTGGTTAATAATCCGTGCTTCCATTGCGATCCCTGGTTGGGGAACTAAGACCCCATATGCCTCATGATGAGGCCAAAAAGAAAAAAAAGTGGGGACACCCATGGTGGTCCAGTGACTAAGACTTACCAGGGTCTGGGTTCAATCCCTGGTCAGGCAACTAGATGCCACATGTGGCAACTTAAGATCCCGAGTGCTGCAACTAAGACCTGGTACAGCCAGGTAGATTATATATATGTGTGTGTGTGTATATATGTATATATGAATGATAGGTTCTTTAGTTCCTCTTCACTTTCTGCTGTTAGAATGCTATCATCTGCTTATCTGAGGTTGTTGATATTTCTCCCAGCAGTCTTGATTCCAATTTGTGATTCATCTAGCCTGGAATTTCACATGCTGTATTCTGCATAAAAGTTAAATAAGCAGGATGATAATATACAGCCTTGTTGTACTCCTTTCCTAATTTTGAGCCAGTCAGTTGTTCCATGTCTGATTCTAATTGTTTCTTGACCCGCATACATGTTTCTTAGGAAATAGGTAAGATGGTCTAGTACTCCCATCTCTAATTTGTTGTGATCCACCCAGTCAAAGGCTTTAACGTAGTCAGTGAAACAAAAGTTGATGTTTTTCTGGAATTCCCTTGTTTTTTCCATGATGCAATGAATGTTTCAATTCGATCTCCTGTTCCTCTGCTTCTTCGAAACTTAGCTTGCACATCTGGAAATTCTCAGTTCATGTACTACTGATGCCTAGCTCAAAGGATATTAAGCATAACCTTACTAGCATGTGAAATGAGTGCAATTCTGTGGTAGTTTGAACACTGGAATGAAAACTGACCTTTTCCAGTCCTGTGGCCACTGCTGAATTTTCCAAATTCGCTGACATATTGAGTGCAGCACTTTAACAGCATCATCTTTTAGAATTTTAAATAGCTCCACTGAAATTCTGTTACCTTCACTAGCTTTGTTCAGAGTAATGCTTCACAAGGCTCACTTGACTTCATACTCCAGGATGTCCAGCTCTATGTGAGTGACCACACCATCATGATTATCTGGGTCATTAAGATCTTTTCTGTATAGTTCTTTGTGTAATTTTGTCACCTCTTCTTAATCTCTTCTGCTTTTGTTAGGTTCCTACTATTTCTGTCCTTTATAGTGCCCATCTTTGCATGAAATGTTCCCTTTGTATCTCCAATTTTCTTGAAGAGATCTCCAGTGAGATTGTCTGGGTTTGTCTGATGCTTTTTCTCATGATTACTGTGGGCTTATAGAATTTTGGGAGAGAATACTATGGAAGTCACATGCCCAATGCAAATCAAAACCACAGTGAGGTACCATTTCATGCCAGTCAGGAATGGCTGCTATCTAAAAGTCTACAAACAATAAATTCCCACTATTGGTGGGAATGCAAACTAGTACAGCCACTATGGAGAACAGTGTGAAGACTCCTTAAAAAACTGGAAATAGAACTGCCATATGACCCAGCAATCCCACTCCTGGGCATACACACCAAGGAAACCAGAATTGATACAGACACGTATACCCCAATGTTCATCACAGCACTGTTTATAATAGCCAGGACATGAAAGCAACCTAGATGTCCATAGGCAGATGAATGGATAAGAAAGCTGTGGTACATATACACAATGGAATATTACTCAGCCATTAAAAAGAATACATTTGAACCAGTTCTAATGAGGTGGATGAAATTGGAGCCTATTATACAGAGTGAAGTAAGCCGGAAATAAAAACACCAATACAGTATACTAACACATATATATGGAATTTAGAAAGATGGTAACGATAACCCTATATGTGAGACAGCAAAAGAGACACAGATGTATAGAACAGTCTTTTCGACTCTGTGGGAGAAGGCAAGGGTGGGATGATCTGAGAGAATAGCATTGAAACATGTATATTATCATATGTGAAATAGATCACCAGTCCAGGTTCAATGCATGAGGGCTGGTGCACAGGGATGACCCAGAGGGATGGGATGGGGAGGGAGGTGGGAGGGGGGTTCAGGATGGGGAACACTTGTACATCCATGGCTGATTCATGTCAATGTATGGCAAAAACCACTACAATATTGTAAAGTAATTAGCCTCCAATTAAAATAAATTTAAAAAATTAATAAATAAAAAATACAACTAATATGAGTATCAACAACAACAAAAAAAGATAAAACATTTCTTAGAATCAGCTGTACTGTTGACTTACTCTTTTCCCTTTCTTTTGGGGGCCTTGCATTGCCTTGGACATATAACTAGAGGCCCAGTAAATTCCTTTTTTTTTTTGTAAATTCCTGATAAATTGAATGATGCAGGATCTGCTGTCACGCGCAGCCCCAACTCCATTACCTTTACCCAGATGTGGAATTGCTACCTTCCCTCTCTCATATACATGACAAACCTATGCACATTTCTAATGTTAATTTACATTTTTTGAGATCCGCTCATACATCAGTGATCACTGAAGACATGGAGTTCGACATGACCCCTTTCTGGGAGGCTTGAAAATCCCAATGGCAGGAAAGCGGAGGTCACCTGCAAGAGCCGAGTTGTGTACAAAGATTCCTCAGCTTCTCATGGCCCAGATGAATTGACGAGTGGGAAAATTAGAACTTGCTCTTCTCTTGAAAAGGTGGATTATGTGGATTCAAATCCTCTCTTAAATATTAATGATAATCAAACAGATCTCTCTTATTAAACATGCCTCTGCCTTCACTTCAATTTAGTAGTACAGGAAAGTAGATATAAATTAGTGGATTAAAATTTTGGAATTCTAGCCTTGCCTTGAATTGTTTTGCTTGCTTATTTATATATTCACTCATATATTAATTTATTTATCCTGGGAGTGGGCGGGCTGATGCACAATGGAGTGGCTAGAAAGAGTACACCACTTTGAATTAGCAAAACTTTTTATAAGTCTCAGGTCTCCTGTATGACAAGCTGTACCTAAAGCTAAGACCCAGTTTCCCCAGCTCTAATGTCAGAATGACACATCCCACTGCAGCACTACTTTCAACTATTCAGCGTTTACTCTCCCATGTTTAGAGACAGTCCCTTAACTCCTTTCAGGGCACTACCCACCCCTGTTGGATGCAGTCTTATTCCAAATGTCCCAGATTCCCTGCACCAAAGAGTGGACACATGCCTTGGTTGGACTTCCTGTCCTGGGAAGTGCTATAAGTGCAGAAGTGACTGTGGTGAATTCATTCCAGAAGAGGCATCAGGAAGAGGCTGTCCATTGGTTCCTGATACCCGACCCCTGAGAATGACTAACTTTCATTTATTTTTTTCACAAGCCAGGTTCTTCCTCTTTCCCTTACATTCTGTGAGACTCCTCCTGTTTTCCCCTGATATACATATTCTGTCCGCTTGTAGAAGATACAGTTAGTCTCTGTTGCCTGTGGACAAGAGCCCTGATGCATATCCCTTTAACTTTCTCAGAGCTCTGCCCCATTCTCGGAGCTGTTCCTCCCTCAACTTCCATATTAGTTTATCCATTCCTGAGAGCTTACATAGTTCCTTCACTTGCATTCCCAATATTTTTGTATTACCCTTGTCTAGCCATGAAATAGACAATCGAGCACACCGGATTTTTGGGGGTAGATTGCGTTATCCCCAATTCATATATTGTAGTCCTAATGTCCAGTACCTCTTTAAAGAGGTGACTAAGATAAAATGAGGGTATTCAAATTGGCCTTAATCCAGTATGTCTGATTTTCCTAGAAGAAAAGGAAATTAGGACATAAACAGACACACACAGACACACACAGACACACACACACACACCCCAAGACCATGTGAGGACACAGGGAGAAGATAATCATCTCCAAGACTAGGAAAGAGGCCTTAGAAGAAGCCAACTCTGCCAACACCTTGATCTTGGACTTCTAGCTTCCAGAACTGAGAGAATAAATTTCTATTGCTTAAGCCACCCAGTCTGTGGTACTTGTTTAAAGCAGCTCTGGTGAACAAATGCAGTGGTCAAAGATAGACTCTGGGGTGAGCCTGCCTGGATTCACATCCGTGCATAACCATGGACAGGTTACTCGTTGTGTTGTGCTAGCATTGTTTGGTGGTGATGTGAAGGGCAGAGAGAGGGCAGGGAGGAAGACAGCAGAAGATGTGCTTGGTCACTTGGGTAAGTCTCAAGAGGCAATGAGGGAAAAGGACTAAGTATGTAGTTTCCCTTTCTCAAGTCACCTGTCCTGCCCTCCACATGCTTTGCTAGTGGAGTTTCCGCCATCCAGGAGGAGCTGTCAGGGGTGGGAAAGAGGCTCCCCTCCTAACAAGAAAATGGTGAAAAATAAAAGAAAAGCAGTTAAAAGCAGAAAGGAGTTGCGTTCATATGCTTTGGGTGAGTCACCTAACCTTCCTAATTGTGTTTCCTAATCTCTAAAATGGTGATAATGACCCCTGCATCTTACAGCACTGTTGGAAGCAACTCAGGGCAGAAAAAACTTTCTCTACCAGTCTATAAATTCTTTAAAGGCAGGCACTCTGCTTATATTATTCATCTTTTTATTACCACTTTACAATTCAAGGCTGGATACGTGGTAGGCATTCTGCTTGTATTTGTGGATGACTAAGAAGTGGCCGTTGTTATTGAGGGAGAGAGCAGACAGATGGACAACTGCTCAGAGCTGGGGTGCTGTCTCTGGGTTTTATGTACTAGCCTCAGGCTAGTGCGGGCGATGACAGAGTAGGATTTAAGGGTCAAGGTGGAGCATACACTAAAAACAGTGATAGAGAAGAATACATATAGTTTTATAAATCTGGAGTTTTATGCTTGAATGTTCATGTCTGGAGTAGGTGAGAATTCCTAAACCAATTACAGTGAATTAGTTGTAAATGAGGGAGTGTGTCCATTGGGTTGGAGTTGGGGGAGCACTATTGAAGTTATCTCTCTCCTTTATCTCTCCCACAAAGCCCATAACAGACACACACACACACACACACACACACATACACACACACACACACACACCAGCCCATCCATACATTAAAGCAGACGTGAAGACATAAATATGGATAATTTCTCTGCTGAAATTTCCTCATTGCCTCCTTTTTCCTATGGGGTAAAATTCAAATCCTCATTCTCATACTTAAAACCTTTGTGTCAGGCTCCCTGCCCACTTGTTTAACCCATTTCCTCCCTCCTGCCTTGCATCCCAGAATCAGAACAGTATTTGCTCAGCCTCCACATATTTGCACATGATTGGCCTTCTGCCTGGATTTGTCTTTTTCCACATGTCTGCCTGGCAGACTCTTCTTTTCACCCTCAGCTCCAGCGTCTCCTTACATGCAGACCATGTTGGTCCTCTCCATCAAAGCTCTTTGCACCAAAGTTTAATCACTTGTTTCTATATTCAGCTCCCACACTGAGCCTGGGGCTCCCCCAGAGCAGTGTCTGCCATCTTTGTCTTTGCACCCATAGGTTTCAGCAAATCTGATGACCGAGTGAACAACTTTTCCGGTTTCCATTAATTGAAAGTTTACTACGTGCCATTCACTTTGTGAAACAATTTGCATACACTCGTATCTCATTTAGCCTCCTGATATGAAGAAACTAAGACTAAGAGAGGCTAAATAACTTGCCTGAAAGCCTCCCAGTGATTAAATTGAATGTGAGGTCTGGGACTCTGCAAACTGACTCAGTTTGCATCTACTGTGAGCATCTAATGCATTTAATGAGCATCTACTGTGTTCAGGATTAGCTGTTGTAGGGTTTGCTGGTTTTAGCACAAAATATTTTAAAGCATCCTCTTTTTAACTAGCAGGGCTGGATGAGGAAATGTGATATCATTTATTCAAAAAAGTCGGGAATCTAAGCAAAGACAGAAAAGAGGAAGAAGACAGAGGAGAGGCCAGACTGATAAACACTCCTGATGGGAGGGTTTCTTTGCATTCATTCCCATAGGTAAGAAACAAGTGGGCTTAACAGCCCCAGAAGAAGTGCCCTGAGTACTAAAAAAGGAAGCTCTTTGACTTCAAGATCTGGAATCTGTCAATGAGATAGGTTGCGGTTCTGTCTCTGATGTTGATTGCTGGCTTTTCCGTGATCAGGGCTCAAATGGTGTAAGTCAATGAGAAATGCTACTCTAAATATTCTTTCCACTAAAAAACATAATTTTAATCATAGCAACCAATGCACAGGTATCCCAAATTGATACCTCTCCTCCCATCCTGCACTCTTGGCACAGGCTTCTGCCCTTCTCTGGACCACTCCATACCCCATTTCCCTGGCTAACTTCTTACATCCCTTCAGGCTCAGTTCATGAGTCTCCTCCTCCAGGAAGGCTTCCTGATCCTCCGGTTCAGTGCTCCCATTTTGCATTTACTTACATCATTATATATACCATGCATGCTCAGTTGCTTCAGTCATGTCCAACTCTTTGCGATCGCATGGGCTGTAACCCGCCAGGCTCCTCTGTCCGTGGGATTCTCTAGGCAAGAATAGTGGAGTGGGTTGCCATTTTCATCTCCAGGGGATCTTCCTGACCCAGGGATCGAACCTGGGTTTCCTGCGTCGTCTGCATTGCAGGTGGATTTTTTACCCACCGAGCCATCTGGGAAGTCCTTATAAATACCACTTACTCTCAAAAATGGATTGACTTTGAAATTAATGATGCCTATGTTTTGGAACCCTTCCCCATGTGGGTCTCTCTGGGTACTAGGCATCATTTATGCCATAGAATGTTGTATGTGGTGAAGAGAAGGCAGTAAGCAGTCAAGGAGAACTTATATGTATGTTATTTATTGTAAATTGTGCAAAGAGATCTCAGAAAAGAGGGACCTGTATGTGAAAAGCTTTAGAAATTTGTTTATTATTCTCATCCTGAATAAATATTCACTCATTTATTTCTGAACCTTTTTTTGTGAATTGGTCTTAATATTCTTGTTTTCCAGAGGACCCCACTAAATCATAAGCTTCAAGCCCCACAAAACTTACATCTCTATTCCGCTGCCCCTCCCTCTGCATTGCAACTGCCTCCATTTCTTTATCTCTCCCACTCAGAGCCATCCCTCATGCTTCACAGATGCTGTATTGCCTTTGTATTTTAAGGAACAGTTAATAACACGCAGTCACTGATCACTGAGCATCGTTGTGGAAGTGGAAGTAGTCGTGACAGGCCTGGAAGGAGCAGAGCCCTGTTCCCTTTGTCAGCGAAGGTCTGTCTCTCTCAGATCCTCCTCTAGACTGTTGTCTGTACATTTAGGCAGCTGGTTAGGAATAGCTCCAAGGTGCCTGAGAAAAGATTACCAATAAAAAGGCTAAATCCTGAGTCATCAAGGAAAGATTATGTTATATTTCGTTTTCTCAGTTTAAAATCAAAAGGGAAGTGTGTTTTTTTGGTTTTGAAAAATATCCTTAAAGTTAGCATTTCCCAAACCTTGACAAATTTTCATTCATTTGTGGAGACTGCCCCTTACGTCAAACAACACTGACTAAGCATTAAATCATGCTGTGTGTTCTGGTTTCTTCTTTCAAAGCATTTTTAAACCTTTTGAGAATAATATACAGGACAGTTGCCTCCTCTGTGAAGCCTTCTCTAATTCCTGGCAGACTCTGAAGAACTGATTACTTCTGTCTCTAGGAGGGAATAGTATATGTGTATGTGTGTGTGCATGTGTGTGTTTGTGAATTGTACAGGTTATGTGTCAAGTACCGGTCTAAACCCTTGCTTATATAACTCATTTAATCCTCACAACAACCCTTTGCTGTGTTATCGTGTCCACAGATTTCATGAGAGGCAGTCGGACTCGGTCACCCACTGCTTCCTGTTTGAGTATATCTCTGTTTCACCACTTCTCTGTCCAAAGTGACACTGTCTGAGGACCAGCTGGTAAATGTGAGCTCTCTGGGTTAGGTGCTGCCTCTGGGTTTAGTATCCCTGGGTGGAGGGGTTGCCCAATGGGTTGGAGAGAGGAGAGCTCAGCAGGTGACCAGGGCCCATAAGTCAGTTCCTCCAGGTATTCATCACTGTTCCTGAGCAGATTGATCCAGTCCTTTAACACATACACAGGGGGCTACGCTAGATCCCAAGTCTTGCTTTTTACATTTGTGACATCTGAAAGATACCATGTGTCCTTTACAATTCAGGAGTAAATTTAGGAGCCCTTTTTAGAGAATAAAGTATGCCACAGATTCAAAGTATTGTAATAATTAACAAGGCTTTAAAAACACATAGAAAGGCTGCATTACAACATCACCAACTATGCTGCACAAATCAACTAATATTGCTGGACCAATTCATTCATGTAACGCAATTATCTTCCCTCTCAAATCTATCCATTACACTGTCATTGGTATAATCCCCCTTTTAAGGCAACAAGCTGTAATAAACTCCATTTTGCCTATTTGGGGCTGTTCTAACAATAACAAAAATGCCCCTAATCCTTAATAAGAACCTACTTTGTACCTGGCACAGGGCTGGTTGGGTTGGCTGAGAACACAGCGATGCCTCTTGGAATAATCTCAACCAAATTACTTAACCTCTGAGACCTTCGGTTTTCTTTTCTGCAAAACAGGGATAGCAATCATAGCTACAGGTGTGCTAGATGCAGTTGTGCAAATTGTAGAGTGAACAGAGGCATTAAATCTGAAGGAACACCATACACATCGCTGGTATGAGAGACTGGTCTGCTTACTGCCCACAGTTCCTAGCAGATTCTGATAGGGTTTTTCATTCTAACACAAATAGTTAATTAGGACAGTTTTCCAACAGATGGACGTGAAGTGTCTTGAAGAAAGGGAGGCTTTTATTTCTTCATACATAGGCAAAGAGCAACCTCATGTGCCCAACTCTTAGGTTCATTATGTGGTTTTATTGACTAGCTGTGTAGAATGCACATAGGACCCATAAGAACAGTTCATAAATGGTAGCAATTCTAATTTTTCTGTGTTTTCGGAAGTTATCCCCTTTATCCTATCACAACCTTAAAAGGAAACTATTTTTAATCCTTGTTTTACAAATAAAATGAGAATTTGAGAGATTAAATAATATGTTAAATTTCAACCAGGTGGTGAGTGACCGAGTTTAGGATCCTAACTGAAGCTTGTCTGCCAAGCCTGAGCTGTTAACCACTGTGCTTAATCGCTCAGTCATGTCTGCCTCTTTGCAACCCCATGAACTGCAGCCTGCCAGGCTCCTCTGTCATCGGGGTTCTCCCGGCTAGAATGCTGGAATCGGTGGCCATGCCCTTCTCCAGGGGATCTTCCCAACCCAGAGACTGAACCCAGTCCCACACTGCAGGCAGACTCTTCCCTGTCTGAGCCACCAGCGGAGCCCTGGTAACCACTGCCTTGTGCTACTCTGTGTGTGTCAGGGAAGACCCTGCCCCTGTCATCTGCCCGAGTTATGACCACTCCCAAGGTGTCCTTCCCCTGAAATATCATGGGAAAGACGGGGCAGCCAAGTCCATTCTTTATTGCTCCCAAGAGTTTCAGTGTAACTTGTGTTCCTTCCATAGTATCCTAGCCTCCAAGGGTTCTTCTTTGCGTAGGTAGGTTAAGACAGTTTTCTGGAGCCTGCTCCTGGCTTACCTTTCCCTGCACAATCCCTCTGGATCCTCCTTAACCTTCCAAGGGCAGGAGTTGGAAAGGGGGCTGGGAGGACTGGAAATGGACTGCAAGCCTTCTTTCAATCCTGGCCCTTCATACTACCTTGTTAAGTGAGAAGGAAGAGCACAGAGAGAGGAGACTCCTAGGATAAGCTCTCTGAGTAGAAGGGAGCAATTGTTCCAGTCTGATTTCTGCTTTGAACCCTTACTCCTTACAGTGACTCTCTGCTCAATCCCATTTTCTCTCTCCCCATTCCCACTATTACACTTCATTGCTTCCTTGACATTCATTTCTTCCTTGACTCCCAGCAAAATGCTTCTGTGCTTGAGGAGGAATCAAGTTAGGGAAAATAATGAGATCCTTGGGTTTCTCTAGAGGTTAGGAGGGTATGGCAGCTAATGCTGGCATTGGAAGCCAGGTCCATGGGTCATGCAGATGAATGTAGTGCAAACATATGCACGTAAGTACTTGGACTGGCACAGGGCAATGGACAAAGTAGTGGAGAGATGTTTTGAAACCTTCTTTAATTTTTTATGTCTTTAAAAATTCAAGAGAATTTTCCGTTGCTGGTTATATCTATTTCTTTTAATATAGACATAATTTTTCACATTTACAATCATAGAATAAAGTCAATAGATCAGAGAGATAATACAGTCCTGAGACTTTGTGTATAACTTGCGTTGTGGTTAATTTTATGTGTCACCTTGGGTAGGCTGTGGTACCAGCTGTTTGGTCAGACAATAGCCTAAATGTTTTTATTTTTTAGGTAGGATTAATGTTTATAATCAATAGACTTTAGATAAAGCATATTACTCTACAGAATGCAAATGGGCCTTATCCAATCAGTTGAAGACCTTAAAAACAAAGACTGAGGTTTCTTGAGGAAAATTGAATTCTGCCTCCAGACTGCAACATAGAAATTTTATCTGAGTTTCCAGGCTTTGGACTCAAGACTGCAACATCAGTTCTTACCTTCTTACCTGAACCTCTAGTCTGCCAGCCTGCCCTTCAAATTTCAGGTTTGCCGGTGTTCACAATCATATGATCCAGTTATTTTAAAATACATCTCTAACTTTCTCTTTAACACACACACACACACGTTTCTAGACATGTGTATATAACATAAAGATCTCTGTAGGCCAAACAAATATGTTTATATATCTATCTCCTTTTGGTTCTGTTTCTCTAGAAAACCCAGGCTAATAACACTACTTGATACAGAGAGTCTCAAGAGTATGTTATTTCCCGATAGATTATACCAGTGACAACAGAGAAGCCCCATGTATTAGTCACATAGACTGGCTTTGCAGTGGCAATAAATAAACCCTAAATCTCAATGGCTTAACACTATACAGACTTATTTGTCCCTCTTATCACAGCTCATCACAGGAGACACAAACGCAAATGACTACCAGGTCCAGACAGGTGCAGTAAATGCCTGATGGAGACTTGTGGGTACTGTAGTGACTTAGAGAGCGAACACGTTATCCTAAATTAGGAAATTGATCTTACTTTGTGGGAAAAGTAGCTCATGGGTCCAAATTTCTCAATCTTCCAATAGACAGAATACACCGGGATTTTAAAATATGAAATGTCTAACTTTGATATCCTGATAATATGATACATTCCAACTTTAAAAAAAGGCTCTGAGCAGTACAAACAAAATCTTTCTGCAGGTTGCAATAGGCCCAAGGTCCTCCAGCTGGCAAGTTCTGCTTGAAAGTGATTTTCCAACAATATTCATTCTTATTTATTTTGAGCTCAGGCAATTCTTAAAGAAATGGGAATACCAGACCACCTGACCAGCCTCTTGAGAAACATGTATGCAGGTCAGGAAGCAACAGTTAGAACTGGACATGGAACAACAGACTGGTTCCAGATAGGAAAAGGAGTACGTCAAGGCTGTATATTGTCACCCTGATCATTTAACTATGTGCAGAGTACATTATGAGAAACGCTGGGTTGGAGGAAGCACAAGCTGGAATCAAGATTGCTGGGAGAAATATCAATAACTTCAGATATGCAGATGACACCACCCTTATGGCAGAAAGTGAAGAAGAACCAAAGAGCCTCCTGATGAAAGTGAAAGAGGAGAGTGAAAAAGTTGGCTTAAAGCTTAACATTCAGAAAACTAAGATCATGGCATCTGGTCCCATCACTTCATGGCAAATAGATGGGGAAACAGTGGAAACAATGACTGACTTTATTTTTGGGGGCTCCAAAATGACAGCAGATGGTGATTGCAACCATGAAATTAAAAGATGTTTACTCCTTGGAGGGAAAGTTATGGCCAACCTAGACAGCATATTTAAAAAGCAGAGACATCACTTTGCCAACAAAAGTCTGTCTAGTCAAGGCTATGGTTTTTCCAGTGGTCATGTATGGATGTGAGAGTTGGACTATAAAGAAAGCTGAGCACCAAAGAATTGATGCTTTTGAACTGTGGTGTTGGAGAAGACTCTTGAGAGTCCCTTGGACTACAAGGAGATCCAACCATTCCATCCTAAAGGAAATCAGTCCTGGGTGTTCATTGGAAGGACTGATGCTGAAGCTGAAACTCCAGTACTTTGGCCACCTCATGCAAAGAGCTGACTCATTGGAAAAGACCCTGATGCTGGGAAAGATTGAGAGCAGGAGGAGAAGGGGACGACAGAGGATGAGATGGTTGGATGGCATCATCGACCCGATGGACGTGGGTTTGGGTGGACTCCAGGAGTTGGTGATGGACAGGGAGGCCTGGCGTGCTGCGGTTCATGGGGTCACAAAGTGTCGGACATGCCTGATCGACTGAACTGAATTGAACTGAACAGGCTCAACTTTGATCAAAATCATAGTCTAGGAAAAGGCAGTGAGGTCCTCTTTATGAAGCACAGGGAACTTTATCTGTTAGGACTCTGTGGAAACTCAAGACACTCATATGATAAGAACAGAAAACCAGCCTGCATGGATACTCACAAACATACATTTGACTGAGTGTACTGGTCGAGAGTGAACAGGCCAGGAAATAAGCAGAACCTTCAAAAGATCACTTTATCACTTGCATAGATTGGAGCCCTCCTTCGTTTAAAAGTTCTTGCCAGAGACATTTGAATTGGAGTTGGTTATCAGTACAATATTTTCTATTTGTTTGAATGGCATTATCTTAATTATCTTCAGAAAAGGTATATTGAATTCCAGGAAGAGAAGACAAGCTGTAGGCCTGAATCCCTAGGCAGGGAAAGGTAGGAGAATGGTATTGTGTGTGGTAAGGCAACAGGAATGAATTAAGTACCATCTGCATGTTTTTTGGGAAACCAGAATCATTTCCTCAGAAATCATCCTGGACAATGGCCTTTAGTACTTAGCCAGGTGACAAAAAACACTTGGAGTGTTTTCAACAGAGGAAAGTCATGGTATAGAAAGAATTACGCAGGAAATAAAACAGCTTGATGATGAGAAGGAAGGAACCCAGAAATTAGCCACCCTGAAAGAGCAGGAAACTACTACTATCCTTGGATGGGAGGGGCTAAGGGTCAGGGTCCCCTACAAGAGGTCAGGACCATGGCAAACCATTGGCAAGCCAGACCTAGAGCTGCAGAGAGACACAGTTGCTGCCAGAAATGCAACCACAGCAGCAAGGAGAAAGAAAAAAAATTTTTTTCCTTTCTTTTTACCTCCTAACCCCTCCAGTACTTTCTATTGACCATACCCCGAAACCAGCTGGTATTGAGAAATGCACTCTGAAGGGGTTTGGGGAGGGGGGTGCAAGAAGGACACCTAGAAGTGCACAGGGTCAGGATGAGCATGGTCACAATTGACACACAAATTCAGCCCCACAATTTCTCCCCCACAGCACATGTCCAGGGCAAATCACCAGGGGCTTTTACTCATCACAGTAGCCCAAGGACCCAGGCAGAGGGAAACTCCACTGTGCCACATCCTTCCACAAGCACATCCTTCTCATTCACAGGAAAGAGTGATCATGGTGAATCAGGCACTATTTCTTAACACCTCTACCTAGAAGTGACTGCCTTACCTTTCTCACCTTTTATCTGACAGCAAGTTATAGGGCTATGCCTAACACCAAAGGGGACAGGGAAATACAACCCTACAGTATTAGCAGAAGGCCAGGAGTGAGAAATAGTTGGAAAATAGAGATAATGACTACCATAAGGGCCAGCTCAGAGTGTAAAAATATAGCCTCTACAAAGTATATTCACAATGATAGATAGTGGGGTTTCTGGAGGGCCCAACGAGGGGTCAGAGCTTGTAAAAGTCAGAGCTTTGGGTCCAGGCAAAAGTGGATTCAAATCCCGGCTTCTTATCCACATCTTAGATGTGAGATCTTGGATAAAATATTATTATTTCTGAATATCAATGCTTTATCAGTGAAGTGTGTATGTTAGAGTCTTAGAGTTCAGGGATTCATTCATTCATTCAGTGAGATGATTTGGCTTAGCACATAGCTGGAAGAGAAGCTTCAATGAGGTTAGTTACTATTTTGTTGACAATTTTTTCCCAGTCAATCACACAGAGATCTGGGAGTTAGATTAAGCTCTGAGCAGCTCTAAGACACACAGTATTCTCAGAATGGCCCCACTAATCCAGTCTCAGAAACTCACCCAGGCTTTGTCACCCTCCATTCTGAAGCATGTACCACCCTTACACAATTCAAGTGGGTAAGCCCATCCAGGTCAGATGGGCTTGATTTGCCAGGTCAGAGTTGCCATCTTTATTTAGAGCAAGTCATGGACAAGTCACTTTCTATGACATATCCTATTCCCTTCAACGTTAAAATCTGAAGTTAGGTATTAGTCATTTTTTCAAAAGGAAAAAAATAAAGCTCATAGAGACTAAGCAGTTTGTCAAAGCTCACATAGCTAATGAATGAGTCACCAAGGCAGACATTAAGCTAATGTATGCTTACCCTGAAGCCTGTTCAATATTCATTCATTCATTTATCTACTGTCCATTATTTGTTAGGCACTACATTGTAATACTACAAGTATATCCCAGGCTTTATTGAGAAATACAGAGTAGTATAATATAAATCTATGTTTGTCCTCAAATATTTTAGGGACAGTGAGCCTTTTAGGACATAAGTCAGATCATGTTCACTGCTCTGCTGAAAACCCTGGAGTGGGTTGTCAGTTCACAGAATTAAATTCAAAGTTTATCATAGTCTTCCAGTCCCTACAGACATCTCACTACCTTATTAATCAGGTACTTCCTCTGTTTCTTTTCCTTGTTGTTATTTTTCATCTTAACGCTAACCAAGCTATGGTATTTACATGTTTGTTTATTGTTTATCTCCCTCCACTAGTACGTACGTTTTATGGAGGTAGAGACTTCATATGTTTGCTCACTGCCCTATTGATCATGCTTAGAATAGTGTGCCTGTCTGTATTTGTATACTAGGGCTGCTGTAACAAAACACCATAGATTGAGTGGCTTAAGCAACATGAATGTATTTTCTCACAATTCTGCAGGCTAGAAGTCCAAAATTAGGGTTGATACCTGGGGAGGCTCTTCTTCCTGATTTGTAAATGGCTGCCTTCTTGCTGTGTTACCACATGGCCTTTCCTCTGTGTTTACAGAGGAAAAGAGACAGAGAGAGGGAATGAGAACTCTGATGCCTCCTGGATTATGGTCCAACCCTTATGACTTTAAGTCCAACACTTAACTTTTATTATCTCTTCATAGGCTTTATTTCCAAATCCAGTCACATTGAGTGTTAGAGCTTCAATGTATGAATTTTGGGGAAGTACAATTTGGTCTATAGCACTGGTGCATAGTGAGTTCTCAATATTAGTGGAACTGAATTGCATTTCTTTTATCCTATTTCATGTTGTACCTTCTGCACTGGCTTTAAACACTTTGCTATCATGCAGAAACCTCTCTAAATTGTCATAGGGGGTTATTCTACTCTACAGTGAGATGGAATTATTGAAATGCTGAAGGGACTTTATCCCAGATGTCCTTTCATTAACCACCCTGGGCTTCCTCGGCCTTAGAGGAGCAAGGCACATCTTTTCAAAATATATCCTGAGACAAGTTCATGTTCATCTTACTACCAAAAATGTGTAGTGACACCAGAGATGTTGAGTATGAGGGAGATGAGAATATCATGCAATTCATCCATATAATACTTAGTAGAAGGAGTATTTGGCATCTTTGTATTGAGCAAAGAAGAACATGCATTTGGGAGTGGGTATATATCCAAGGGTAGAAGCTGGAGAACACAGAAGTTGAAAATGCATGATATGAAATCACTCTTTTGTAGGTATGAAATAGTGGAAAATACATACTGGTCTGTGCCGTCATTTGCTGGCACGGAGCTCCTGAAACCCTTGAAATTTCCTAAGTGGTAAGAGCACTAGGAACATCTTTTGTTCTAATATTTGGTCTTTTACTCTGGCTCCTGACACAAGCTTCCTGAAAACCTTGTAATTTCCTGGATGACAGGAGTGTCTTTTGTTCTGATGAGGAGACTCTGGGTAGGCTTCTGGATGAGGGCTGGTCATCAGAAAAATCAAGCCTTGATTAAAGGCTTGGAATTTTCAACTCCACCTCCATTTTCTAGAGTATGGAGAAGGGCTGAAAATGGAGTTAATAATCTATCATGACTCTTTGATGAAGCCTCAATAAAAATCACAATAGTGTGGGGTATGGAGAACTTCCAGGTTGCTGAACACATGGAGATTTGGGGAGACTGGAATGTTTGGAGGACATGGAACCTCCAGGCCCTTCTGCACATACTTTGTCCCATGTATTTCTTCTATCTGGATGTTTATCTGTATCCTTTATCTGGATGTTTATCTATATACCCTGTTTATCTATCGCCTTTTGTAATAAACCAGCAAACATCAGTATACTCTTTTCTTGAGTTCTGTGAGCTGCTCTAGCAAATTAATCAAATCCAAGGAGGGGTTTGTGACAATCTCAGATTTACAGTTGATCAGTCAGAAGCACAAATGACAACCTGAACTTGTGGCTGGCATCTGAAATGGAGTGGGAGCAGTCTTGTGGGATTGAACCCTTAACCTGAGAGATTAAGGAGGCAGAATGAGAGTGGGAAAAAGAGAGGAAGATGGGCGGCAATGAGAAGGGCAGAGATTCGAGGAAGAAGCAACAAGGATAAGAGAGCTAAACCAAGGATAAGAGTGAGAGCAGAAAGGAGAGGAGGGCTCTGGGAGAGAAATTAAATGCTCACTATATAATCATAGAATAGTCTGAGACCTGGGAGGTAGCACCTCTCCAAGGGAAATAATGTTGCTTGAGTAGGTCTGCACCTATCTCTCAGAACATTCTCTGAGAAACTGAGAACTAGACATGGCTTTGAAGGGGGTTGAATGTTCCTCCATTGCCTTGCTAATTTCTCTTTGTATCCTGAGTTAGAGCCCTGGGACACTACCTCATCCCCATATGAAAGCAGCTTGATTTCACAGCCCCTGGGCCTGTGATGTGGCTGCTCTGACATTTTTTTTCATGGGTTTTCCATCTGCTCCAACCATTACAAATCCAATTTCATATTTGGCATAAAGTAAATCAGCTTCAAGAAATATCTTGTCATCATCCAAATCAAAATGCCACATTGAAAATGCTCAATGCCAATACAAATTGTCAGAAGGAGTTGAAGAAAGAGGAAAAGACTTTTGCTCTAGACAAGAGGGGGAGAAAAAATACGCATTTGAGTGCCTCATAGTGGCTCTGTGGTACTAAATCATTCAAATAAAGCTGGAAAAAATATTTGAAAGCTTGACTAATCTGTTCTTTTATTAACATAGTCTTCCCCCTCCTCTCTGCACCCCACTTTCCTCTGTTCTAGAAGCTTCTTAACAAGAACAACTTCTGAGTGTGAACAAGTCTATTCCTTCTGAGTTTCTGAAAAAGTGAATCCTATTTGTTGCAATTACAGGGGCTGTTCAAGTGTTCAAGTAACTCTACTAGGTTACCCCACTTCTCCCTGTCTTGCCACTCACCCAAGCCCTAGAAATGGAAATTCATGGTCAGCACACAATCTCTTAACCCACTGTTATACTTCTCATAATGTTATACCTCTTATACTTCTTATATTGGATTGCCTTAAACACCCTTAATTTCATTTTCAAATTCTTTAAAGCATTATGTGCATGGTTATCTGGAAGAGAGTCTGCATTAGCAAGTTACCAAATAAAAAGTAGATCTTATTTCCTGTGGTGTAGAGAAGCACCACAGGAAGAGAGACTGGAATGTTTGGAGAAGAAATGAGAATACAGGAAAAACGGAAGACTAAGGAGAGACCTGTGGATATTTGCCTACATTCCTTTATATCAGTCACTGTCTTTGCCTTTGAATTCCTCCCCCCTTGATCACTTAGTGAACTCAGCCAAGCTCTAGAATGTTCAAGGGTATATTCCTAGAAGGTCCAGACTGTGGCTGGCATTTAGTGACTATTCAAAAAGTCTGCTGAAAGAATGAATGCAGGAAGCAAAGATTCCTCATTTGTGTTACTTTGGCCAACTTCCCATCTTACCCCATAAAGTTAAGTTGAACACTTCTTTTGACTCTCAGGAGTCCTCTGCTGAGTCTCTTACCCTCTTTGCTGTAATGAAGGAATATCTTGTTATATGAGTTCCTTAAATGTAGAAATTTTGTCTTATTGATCTTTTCATTCTGAGCATGTAGCACAGTGTTGGCATCTCATAGATACTCAATACATGTTGAGTAAATTGTGAATGAGTGAAGGTGTTTGAGCAAATTGATGGTTGCATGAAGGTGCTGAACCTGCATGATAAGGGATTACATCAGTCAAAGAAGCTGCAAGGCCCCACATTTAAGTGATGAAACCCTAAGAACAACCTTGGGGTCATCAATCAAGATATATATGGAGTACATTCATATTTGGTATAACCAAAGAGCTGGAAATGGGGTGCAGAGCGAGGACCAAGCAAGCCTTAGCAGTACTTGTGAGTTACTCCTAGGGGCTCCTAACCTTTTTAGACCCAGATCACCAGAGCCACCAGTCTCTAAGCATAGATAGTTGGGGGTTTTGTGCAGATAGGCTTCTTAAGTGATGTGATTGAGGGACACCAAAGTCCTCCTCTGTCCAAAACTCCTTCTTCACTCATCATTTGCAGGAGGAACATGTCCACAGAGCCCCTCTCATGTGGGAGCAACAGTTTCATATTTTGGTCCTTTTAGTGGCTCTCATCATGACCATTGATTTTATTGGTTAGGTACCTGGAAGCCAGTAGGGGTCTGAGGGAAGGAAGTAGGTATTTTTGATGAAGAGTGAAACCAAATCTTTACAGCTTAGAGTTCGTTCCATTAACTCAGTAACTGATTCATTCAAAAAACTCATTGAGTTTCATCTGAGTGCCAGATACTTTGCGAAGTACTTGGAATACATGATCATTGCATTGGATTATAGGCAAGAAGTGAGATCCTTTCCTCTTGGATTATAGGCAAGAAATGAGAACCATATAGTATCAATTGTATCCACTCAGTTTTGGGGTTATAACATGAAATTGGATGTGTGGTAACGCACCATGCTATAGAATCTCTATTCAGTGCAGTAGATGCGAATAAACTCTAGAGTGCACACAGTGATAAAATATGGCATATAATTAGAAAGTGATGAGCTTGGAATGCTTATTAACCTTTGTTTTTCTAATGTAATGTATTCAATTTTAAGTTTATGTAATTTAAAATGGCTGTCACGAAATTCCTGAACATATATATAACAGTCGGCTCTCCTGAGCTGGTACAAGTCATCTCATCTTCTAAGGGGGGTAAAATTGCAGACATGTAAAAAGACTTATGCTATTACAAATAAATACAAAATGAAATGTGAACTTCCCTGTAACAAGTTTGGAGACTGGGAACAAAATAAGACTGAGTTAAATTTTCAATAGCTTCTTCCCATACAAAGCAAATTTAGGTCAGTTCAATAATGGGATCATATGGCATTTTAAGAGGGCTTTTAAAAGTCTAATGTTTTCTTTTTCTTTTTTTAAATACAATTAACATATAGCACTGTATAAGTTTAAGATGTATAGCATAATGATTTAACTTTACACATACTGTAAAATGATTACCACAATAGCTTAGTTAGTATTCATTATCACATATAGGCATTAAAACAAGAGAAAGAATTTACTTTTTCTTGTAATGAGAACTCTTAGGACCTACTCTCTGAACAACTTTCAAATATCCCACATGGCAGTGTTGACTATAGTCATCATGTTGTATATTATATCCTTAGAATTTACTTATATTATACTTCTGACCACCATCATCCAATTCCCCTTCCTCCTCTAGATCTTAACACAATCTTAAATAAGTCAATAGATTTCCTATTGCTTTCACTCCATCTCTTGGGAACTCAGGAAAAGTGATTCTGATCCAGACTTCAGAGCCTAGACCAGAAAAAGAGACTGTCCCTTCCAGGAGGAAAGGAGCTGGTCAGACATTAGAGGGTTTTAATGAGTGAAAATTCTTGAACAGTTGTGGATTAGGTAAATAGATGGTGCCAATGCATTTCCTGTCTTATTTTCGAAACTAAAAGAGAATTTGATTCTTTTAGGTTAGACCCTCTTTTTTTCCCCCCATTAGAAGTCTATGTAGAGTCCTAAGAAGTGGAAGTTTCCACCTCTTAAACCATATTACCAAAGCTGCTTATCTCTAAACTCTTTTCAAATCTACCATAACAATGCCTATTGAAACTAGGTACTAACAATGAAATGAAAAGTATATTATAATAATTTACAAAAGTATATTATAATAATTTTTATTTAGTTGTAATTTTCACTTATATAATATTCATTTATTTTTTCCTCACCTAGATATGGAACCACTCAAGTTCAGTTCTCTGTTTGGGAGAACTGGCAAAACTCTAATATTTAATACTAATGCCACAAGCACAGCACTAGTAATTGATTTACATGCTGAGTTTTTTTTTTTTTTAATTCCAAGATACTAGACAGCAGAAGATACTACTTTATGTAATATAATGCATGTGACCTTCATCCAGTGAAACAAAATTAATCATGTACTTATTTGCCTTGTATCAAGTTGAATAACAAATGAAAAAAGTTTCACTTTCAGTTCAGTTCAGTCACGTCCTGTCCGACTCTTTGCAACCCCATGGACTGCAGCAGGCCAGGCTTCCCTGTCCATCACCAACTCCCAGAGCTTGCTCAAACTCATGTCCATCAAATCAGTGATGCCATCCAGCCATCTCATTCTCTCTTGTCCCCTTCTCCTCCTGCCTTCAATCTTTCCCAGCATCAGGGCCTTTTCCAATGAGTCAGTTCTTTGCATCAGGTGGCCAAAGCATTGGCATTTCAGCTTCAGCATCAGTCCTTCCAAAGAATATTCAGTACTGATTTCCTTTAGGATGGAATGGTTTGATCTCCTTGCAGTCCAAGGAACTCTCAAGAGTCTTCTCCAACACCACAGTTCAAAAGCATCAATTCTTCAGGGCTCAGCTTTCTTTATAGTCCAACTCTCACAAGTTTAACCTTAGTAGTCTGCAAAAATGCAAATAAATTATGAGCTACCATCTTTTCATAATTAAATTTGTAAATGTCAAAACTTCTCTGTGCAAGATAAGTATTGTACCAGAGAAAGAAGAATAAATTATAACGCCATTTGTGAAACTAGCTTATCAGTTTGCATCAGTGTAAAGCTACACAGATGTTTTCCCAGGATTATTTATATTAGCAAACAATGAAAATAACCAATATATACAATCATAGGAGTAAGTTTAATTAGATTTATATATTTATACATTTTTGATGTCATATAAAATGGAACATCATGCAGCTTTTAAAATACTATTTTAACAGAACTTTTTTTTTTTAAAAATACAGGTAAATACTTTCCATTTAAGGGAAATGAGCATTCAAAGTTATATGTGCTGCATAATCTGAATTATATTATCAAGTCTGAAAGGAAATAAGCCCAAATATTAATAGGACTTATCTCTGGATGATGGAATTATAAATGACTTTTCTTTCTTCTTTTTTGCTTTTCTATTTTTCCCCAAGAATTCTATTATGGACAAGTATTGCTTTCATAATACAGGCATAGTGCAGCCCCTGTCCTTGGCTCTCTAAAATCCCCGAGGCAATCTAGAAATAGAACAAATATCCCATCAATCCATACATTAACAACAACGAAAAGAAAGTTGAATAAATCGTATCACCATTCAACTGAACCCAGGTGCAGAGCTGTCTCAGAGACATGGATTGAATGAAAGAGTGGTGGGAAGAGGGGGCAGTGCAGACTAGAAGGAATAGTTTTGGGTGCAGGGTTGTCTGCTGAAGGAGGAGGTGGTTGGATGATAGAACCACAGCCTAAGGGGAAGAGAGCACATCCCGCAGGAATATTGGCACATTCAAGGAACTGGAACTTAATCTAATTAGTCCAAAGAAAGGAAGAGAGGATTGCCATGGAGTTAAAGTGGGAGGAAGTCAGGCTTAATGGGAAATGCAACTTAAGGAGTGGTTGGGTCCTTCAGATGGTGCAGCTCCTATGCTGTTCATGACACTGCTGTAAGATGGTCTTTCATCTCTGTTTTTCTCCCTTCTCCCCTTTTTATTAATAGATAACTACCTTTCGCTGCACATTTATGGTTTCTGCTACTTCATAACTTCAACTTGCTTTTACCTATAGTTTGCACTGCTGCTACATGGTTTTTCAGCTCCAGTTCTGTAGATCAGACTTATTTTCTGTTTTTGAGATTCATGGGAGAGAAACTTGACTGATCCTGCTTAGTTCCAGTGTCTAATCTTAGTCTAATCGCATGTGGCTTGGGGTGAGGGTAAGAAGGGGTAAATGTGAGTGCCTAGGACCAACTTTTCAACAAAGAAGGTGGGTGAGGGGATTCACTAGGAACTTGCCCAAACATTTCTGGATTGAGGCAAAAGGATGCTAGGGGAAACTGATTCATAATGATGACTGTCAGGGGAATCCTGTGACTCTAGTGTCAGCTACTGACTGTTGATGGCAAAGGAAGGCTGACAAACCACACCTAAGCTGACAATGATCTCTCTGTAAATTGCAATTTCTACTCCCTTTTACACTTCAAAATTCATGCAAATGACACTCACAAGCCGGCCACCTAAGTTTGACTCATCTAGTTTACCAGCAATTCCTAGTCTTTTCAAGCAAAATCTTCCTCTTCAGCCTCTTATTCTTGCAAATTCTCTCCCATCACACACAGTCCTCTTATTCAAGAATGGCATTATTTTAGTGAAATAACACTGAATCAGTACTAATGAATTTTTTCCCAAATATTAATCTTGAAGTTTCAAACATACAGAAAAGTTGCAAGAATAGTACAACAAACCACATGATTAATTCATTTAGATTCACAAAATATTGACATTTTGCCACATCTGATTGATCTTGCTCCTGTCTTTTCTCTGAACCATGTAAGAGGAAGATGTACATACAAAAAAGACTCTTAAACCCTAAACCCCTCAGCATAAATGTTCTGAGAAAAAGGACTTCCTTCTACACAAACACAATATAAAGTTCACACTTTAATTAATTTAACACCAAAGCAATTCTATTATTTAATATATACAGTTCATATTCAGATATCCCTGATCATCTCAGTAATCACTTTTGTAGATACCTCCACCCGCATGCAGTCCATTCAGGATTCAAAGGTCACATAGTATAGTGAACTAGCTTGTTTGTGTAGTCTTCTCTAATCCCTAACAATTTTTCTCGGTTTCTCAGTCTTCCAATTAGATCCAGGTTAAGCATCTTTAGGTAAGCAGATACTACTAGGTCAGAATATTGTAACAGGCGGCATATCATGTCCATTTGTCCCACTGTTATTGGTATGCTTGATCACTGTGCTTAATTCACATTTTAATTGACCCACAGAATTGTATTTTAATCAATAATAAATTACCTTCTGCAGGCTAGGTGACTGATGGGAGATTGCACTGCTACAATAGTGAAGCTATTGTTGAAAACTGTAGCTCTAGCTAACTTCCTTGAAGCATGATACTCTGTTTAACTCTGCAGGATGTTTACTTGCTTGGACTAGAGAGGCAGCATAGAATACTAATCAGTTCAGAGTGTAAGCCCTGGTATCACATTGTCTGGATTCAGATTCCAGAACCACCACTTACCATCTAAGTGACTGTAAACTTGTTCATTGATTTCTATAAACTTCTCTTCCCACTCTATAAAATGAAAATAATGACTGGCCACCTTTTAGAATTGTTAGTTCAATTAAAATAATTAATGTAAAGTGCTTGATACTTTACCTGAGACAGAGCTAGAGTTCCATAAATATTGTCATAGTATTATTACATAGGTGTTCTTTGTAAAAGCAAAGGAATTTAAAATCACTATAAATCAAAACATCCCCAGAAGTGTACGTAGATTTGTGGATGTCCATTGCTTTGTGAACAATCCATATTGTTTACTTTGGTGCCCTAAATCGCCAGTTCTCAAGCTTTGCATTTAAGTAAGAATCACTCCTGGATGTTGCTAAATGGCAGATCCTGATTCAGCAGTCATAGGGCAAAGCCTGAAATTTTTACAAGTTCTCAGGTGATGTCAATGCCACCAGTCCATGGGCCATACTTTGAGTACCAAGTCTGTAAATTACTTCCAAAAGGAAATGCCTTGCCAAACTTCTCAACTTATACTCTCAGGTGTAGGGCTGTGTTGTTATATTGAATCATCACAGGAACCTGCCACTAGGCTTGTTTGTTTTCCTTTTGGGGATATTTCTACCAGCCATTAACCAAACACTACACTGATTAAATCACTATTACTGTGACTACTCATCACTTTATGTTTCTACAAATACACCTTATCTATGTCTATACTCCTATATCTAATACATGCCCATGAAGGATGCAATAATGAAGAATTCTTTGGTTTGATTGGAGTTTAAGTGCTGATTCTTACATTTTTTAAGCTGGTAATCTAGGTCTTGTTATTTAACCATTTTGAACCTCAATTACTTCATCTGAAAACGGCTATAATAATGCCAACCTCATGGATCCTTTGTGTGAAATTTTATTTATATCTATCTGTATCAGTTCAGTTCAGTTCAGTTGCTCAGTTGTGTCCAACTCTTTGTGACCCCATGGACTGCAGCACGTCAGGCTTCTCTATATATCACCACCTCCCAGAGCTTGCCTAAACTCATGTCCATCAAGTTGGTGATGCCCTCTAGCCATCTCATCCTCTGTTGTCCCCTTCTCTTCCTGCCTTCCATCTTTCCCAGCATCAGGGCCTTCTTCAATGAGTCAGTTCTTAGCATCAAGTGGCCAAAATACTGGAGCTTCAGCTTCAACATCAGTCCTTCCAATGAATATTCAGGACTGATATCATTTAGGATGGACTGGTTTATTGAACTATCTGTATATAGAGTGATAAGGAGAACAGAGAGAGAGAGAAAAGAATGCTCAGATTAATATATCCTGGCATGTGGTAGGTTTTCATAATAGTTATTTTCTCTTACTATTACTTGTGAACCTGTTGGGGTTCATTTCTGCTTTCATCAAGTAATTTTTAGGGATTACGTGGTCACAGACCCGCAGAGTTACATCATTTTAAGAGCTGGAAACAAGCTCTCAGTGTTTCTCCAGGACTTGTCCTGCCCTGAAGGTAAATGCATCCTCTCTCTTTCTTGAGTATTCAACAGAAAGAGGACATGGTCCTGAAAAGCTCACAGGCACTCATTTGCCTGCATGGTGTCTTTAAATTATATTATCCACCTTCATTCCTTGTGGTCAAGATTCCAATTTGCTTCAAACTCAATAAGCAGAGAGCTGTGCTTAAAATTCATTTTCACACATACTCCAAATGAGGAAAAGTCCAAAAGTCTCTAAAGTCTCAGAAAAGTGAAGTTGTTTTTATTTCTATTTCCCTGTGGGCTGCAGGGAGCCTTTAGTGAGTGATTCAAGTCTTTATCCTAGGGCAAGTGAGCTGACTTATGGGGGAGAATGCCATTCTGAGATGCATATGTCATTTGATTAAAATTGGGTTTCTCTTCGGGATACTGTGTTTTCCTTGGGACATTCAATGCCTTAGGCTCACTTAGTTGGAGGACAGAGTACCACATTATGTGACAGAATTAAATGGATTCTTTGAGTGCTTTGGGCAGATTGTTAGCGTTGGCACAGGGAGATTTCCTCTTTTCTCCATGCATGATGACTGCAAGAGGGGAAGCTATTTCCCATTGACTCAGATACATGACAAGAACCTCAGACCTAGTTCCCAATGCCTCAGAGGAAAGAACTACAGAAGTATTATACTACCACAGTTAACCTGTTACAGATGGGAGCTCTATGACAAATTCAATTGGTTTCATGGATGAGAGTCAAATTGGTGAAGACTTATTCCAGATCCACAGCTTCACACTAGGGCAGAGCTGGATCTAGGACTAAACTCCTAATTCCTAGGAAGACACTTTTAACAGAAATCTGCTTTTCCAACAGGCCTAGCATTACATTATTTCTCATTTGCTGCAAGGGTGATCAGTTTGTAAATCCATGTGTAGCCACTGTTTTCCATGGCACACCAGCTGGAAGTATCAAAGGGTTCCAAGAGGTGAACAACAGTTTCTGACTTGATCCTAAACAACAAAATCTTTGGGACTTTCTCCATCCTAACCTCCCTTTCTGGTTTTGGGGTCTCTTGGATGGTCTTTGGTAAACTCACAGAGGGCATTGATTCTCCTCCAGAAATAATAAGCATTTCTGACTTCTGTCATTTTGTCTTATGTCTCTCTGATTTTTGTGCCTGGAGATAGCTGCATCTTAAGACCATATCCTTAGTTGAGTCTACCCTCTAGTCCTTCCAATGACATTACCTGGTATGGCCACTACCTCAAATGAAGGAAAGACTCTCCTCTCATTGTTAGTTTTGACTTAGAACAGAATTGTCTTGGTCTCAGCATTTGACAACCTCTACTTTTAGAAAATTTTTATTTAATGGGCACCTTCTACTGAAAATAATCCTCCTTCTGGAACTTTGTCCACACATCCTTGCAGAGACTGAGCCAGAAGATAATCCTCTGTGAAATTAGATTTATTCCATGTTTTCAGAATAAGACACTAATGCTTAGAGATGGTAAGGGTCCCACAACAATTAAATGGAAGAATCAGAGTTTGATTCCATGTGCACCTGTCTTTATTGTCCACAACCTACCCATTAATCCACATGGATTTTCTTACCCAGCCTGGCATTCAAGTTGAAGAGGAAAGGGTGTTTGATGACCTCAGGGTCTTCAATATCCATGAATGTCAGCCTCGGCTCTTCAAGGAAGGGCAGGAAAGCATGTACTCAGTTTGCACAAGCTACCCCATCGCCTTCCAGACCTTTGAACTAGGTCTTTGTGAAAGCTACTACTATCCACTTAGTCAGGGAAAGTTTGCAAGGCCTGGACTTCTAGAGACTTTCCTGCTTATCTCTAGGAATAAGAAGCCCAAGGAAAGTTCTTCCTCTCCCCTCAACATCCTATGAAAAGAATAGAGTCTTCTTTGCCATGAAGACAGAATACAGCCCATAACCATGAACCCATTCATCTTTCTAAGAAGAGATGATGACAATCATGGTGATGATGGTGATGAAAGTGATAAGGAGGAGGAAGAAGTGGAGGAGGAGGGAGAACACTTCCATGGACCAGGTAATATGCCAGGCACTTGACATAGTAGATATCTAAAACTTTTGATGACCTTGAGAAAGAAATATGATTGCTTTCATTTTAAATGTGAGAAAACTGAGTCTCTGAGGGGTTCACACTAAAAAGCAAGTAAAAGTCAGTACTGGGATTATTTCAGGAGAGGGGTCATTCTCTTCTCTCCACAATTTCTCCCACAACCATTTGCTACACTAATGCTCAATTACTTTGGACACATGACTGTCTCATGACAATGGAAGCGCATGTCATCTTTCACATGTGGGAATGATTCTAGCAACCATTCTAGCAATTGAAGAAATGCAAGGTGCTGTCAGAGGATTCAGTTATTTATGACCCAACCTGATGGGAGGCAAGGATTCTGGGTCACACTTCTCACTCCAGGAGACATACCTTTTTGCGCCCCTTCCTCCAGACAACATGAGAAATGTGATTGCAGTGATTCAGTCACAATTAGTAAACCTAACACAGGAGGAAAATGTCAGTCAGGTGTGTTTTCTTCACATCACATTCCTGTCCTCCTTACCTCGGCCCAGTCCATCCATCTTCCATTCTCCAGGGGCATGAAGTGGGCAGCCATGTAGGAGAGAGGGCTGTTTGGCTGACTGATGTGGGGCTTTCGTGCAGAAAGCAACCAAGGTTTTTGAGTGGAATTATTGAAGTCTGCTTGCTTCACTGATGAAGGATCTGAATGAAAACTGCCTTTAAAGAGTTCTAAAAAGGGAGATCAAAACCAGTCCAAAAAAGAACACTTTATTTATAGTTTCCACATTAATTGAAAACAATCTGATGAGCAGTTTTGCCCATGCACACACTTTCCACAAAAACAAATGCCTCTCAGTTTGCTTTTATTCTAATATAATATCAGTGCCCAAGGCGAGAAACTTTCTGTGCTTCAATCGGCAAAGCCTGTCCAAATTTACAATTAAATGGAACTGACACAGCTGATCATACTGGAGCTTGTTTCCTTTTCAACTGGGGCCTTTCTTTTGGAATCTTGGTTATTATGTTGGCTGTGTTCCAAACTGATGGAACTCACTGTACCATTTTCCTTGCAGGCACTGGGATACTGAATGCAGTTACAGCAGTGAATCTCCAGCTGGGGAGATTTTGTCCTCTGGGGAGACACTTGGCAATGTTTGGAGACATTTTTGATTGTCACCACTGGTGGTGGGAGGGTTGTTACTGCTATCTCTAGTGGGTAGAGGCCAGGGATGCTATTAAACATCCTACAGTACATAGGATAGCTCTCCCTTCCCTGCCTAATATCTGGCCCCCAACGTCAATAACACTGAGGTTAAGAAACCTGGAGATAGAGGACAGCTGGCTGGTAGGGGAGATTAGAGAGGCTCTCATTCCTGAAGTTGTAGGAGTGGGATCATCAGTGGATTTTCCTGGTCAAAATTCTCCGTGGGAAGGATGTACAATAAGCCCAAGAGGGAAACCAGAATGTCAAATAGAAACAAAAGAACTATAAACAGATATTTGCTTTAAGATCATGGAACCACATTGGCAGGACCATGGAGGTGCATGAAGGAAAGGAAGCTGAGTAGGTTTGAAGCAGTGTCTGCCAGTAGGTCTTATTGTCTGTCTCTCAATGTTATTGTTCCCTGCAAAGTAGAATATGAAAACATGGTATCTTTTGGAGGGCTAGTAATGAGCCAGATGCTTTTGGAGTATTTTCACTATTTTTTTTCTTATGTATCAGGATGTCTTGAATAGGGGTCTCAAAGAGGTGACCTACTGATGAATTAACCATGTTGTAGGTTAGTCTTTCATTCTGTTAACAGGACATTTAGGAAAGAAAGAATGAATAAATGAAAGAAAGAATAAGGAAAGAGGGAGGGAGTGAGGAAGAAAAGGAGGATGGAAGGAAGGCAAGCAGGCAGAAAGAAATAAAGAACAAGAAAAATAAAAGGAAGAAAGAAAGAAAAAATGCAGGAAGGAGAGTGTAAAGTGGGAATGGGGGAAAGAAAGAGGAGAAGAGAGGGAGATTGTCTGAAAGCTTACAGGCACGGCACAACCCCAGCCCTCTCTGTCTCTATGGTCACACCTGGCCTCAGTCACACATTTATGTCACTAGCCTGATCCCATAAACATTTCAATTTTTTACTCTTCTGGTCTCAGATTTCATCATTACCTCCCAGATGTTTAGCATTAGAAAAATTCCTCAAACCATACTATGACTTGGTTTGTCCACAAAGCTGGCCTTGATTTCATCTACTACATAAAGAGAAACCTTAGCATTTAGATCACTTTTCATGAGAAGTGTGGGAAGCCAGCCAACTGCTTTATGGCCACTTTAAATAAAGGATCATAAAATGAATATTAGATGAATCACCACAAGCATCATCTAAACCAGTGGTAATTTCCTATTAGAATTATCTGGGAACTTTTGTAAAACACGCTTCCTCCAATCCTATCTTCAGGATTGAGGTAGGATTTAACTGATTTAATTTGGCAGGAGTAAGCCTGGGCACGTGTATTTTTTGAAAGTTCCCAGATGGTCATAGATGCAGCCAAGGTTGAAAACCTTGATTTAGTTTGTCTTCCTCATTCTCAGAATAGGAAACTGAAGGTCAGAGAGGCTTAAAGTTTGCCCATAACCTGTCTGCTAAATGCATGTGTTTCTACCTCTTTTGCATTCTCTTGTCCAACCAGGGCTAAGTATGCAACAGAAAAGATAAGAGGGAAACCCAAGAAGTGTGTGCTAGGAGTGTTTCCAGCTCTTGCTGGTAGAAAGACCAGTTGATTGGCAGCTTTTGGAGGGAGCCAGCCTCTCCTGAATTTCACAGTTGAGCAGAGGACTGTGGGTCTTCTGGTTCTCAGAAATACCCCACAGCCATGGTGTGTGGCTTGCCATTTTTCTTAGCTTGAGAAACACCTTCTTTTGCTTGCTTTGCTTGAGTCCAATATTTTCTTTGCTTAGAATTTCAGCCATATCAGCATTATCTAAGGCATGGATGGGGATTTGCTTGGAAGGATATAGAGATGTTTGTTCTTCCTTGAAAAAATAAAAAATTCAGTTGGTAATTATAGTGATGTTTATAGGAAAGGAAACACCAGTCAAATTTCTGTTAAGCAAAACAAGAGCCTGGAGCATGTGATGGGGGATATGGCTACCAGTGTTTGTAAAAGGCACCAATGCCTGGTGGTGGCTTGACTCAGTTGTGCAGAACAATAAAGGCATCACACATCCTGGGTCCAAATTCCAGCTTCACCAACTATACATTTTACAGATAGGTAAGAGCTCAAGCCCACACACAGAGTTAAGGCCATGAACACACACAGTCTCTCAGAACCCCACCTCTTCCAAATGTTTTAAATACACCAGGCACTTTCTGTACCTATTCTCATTGACTCCCCTAGTGTCCCCCCTGTGTGGGGCTGATATTCAAGTCCACAGTTTATGAAATCATCAACTGAAGATCAGCATGATGAGGAACCCTCTCCAGAAACCATATGGAGAGTTATTAGCAGAGCGAGAATTCAAAGCCTTCAGGTCTTCCCTGGTGGCTCAGAGGGTAAAGCGTCTGCCTGCTATGTGGGAGATCAGGGTTCTATCCCTGGAGAAGGAAATGGCAACCCACTCCAGTACCCGTGCCTGGAAAATCCGATGGATGGAGGAGCCTGGTAGGCTACAGCCTAGGGGGTCACAAAGAGTCAGACACGACTGAGTGACTTTACTTATTCTTTAGACTAGAGATGAACATATGTACTTGTATGCTTCATGGGTTTTTTTTTTTTTTTGCTTCATGGGTTTTTATTGAAAGCTTTCTTGTGCTTGGAAAGTAGGTTTTAGTTCTTTGGAATGAGCTAAACTTGATAGCATTAATCAAGAAATTGATGTATTGAATATTCATTGGAAAGATTGATGCTGAAGCTGAAGCTCCAATACTCTGGCCACCTAATACAGGGAACTGACTCATTAGAAAAGAGCCTGATGCTGGGAAAGAGTGAGGGCAAGAGGAGAAGCAGGGGACAGCGGATGAGATGGTTGGATGGCATCATTGGTTCAATGGACATGAGTTTGAACAAACTCTGGGAGATGGTGAAGGACAGGGAAGCATGATGTGATGCAGTCCATGGGGTCACAAAGAGTCAGACATGATTTAGTGACAGAACAACAAAAATTTTCATATTGTCCTCAGATGCATTTTCTGGATGTTCATTTCCATCTTTGACTGCATTTCAGATGTATCACAAGGCTTTTCTCACCTCCTTCTAGTTACTTTCAATTATTATGAGTCTCATTTTCAGATATTATAAATAACAGCATTTAATCTCTAATTCAGTTCAGTGCTTTTCCCCTCCCCATTCCTTCCTTTGATCCTCTTCCTCCCCAACCCTGCTCAGGTCAGGCTCACATTTTTATAATCTGCAAAGTGAAAGAGGTATTTTCTGTGTCCTACTTGCTTGTTTTCCCCTCCTTTTCATTTGGTCTTTCTTCCTTCCTCCTCCACTCCCCATGCTGCTTCTGCTTTCCCCAGGATCAGCTCAAGGAGAAAACTGAGAAATTAAAATCTAAAAATGGTTTTACATGACTGATGCTATCAGACCCGACACCTATGCCCTCTTTCTGGCAGATACCCAAATCTGGTATTGCCTCTCTTGTGGGATATGGCAGGTTCTTTGGAGGCACCCTTACATTTGGTGAATCATCAGGAAGAGGCACAGGACTCAGCAGATAGTGGTACACACAGCTGTAATTTATTATGACAAAAGGATACAGAGCAAGATCAGAGGAAGGAAAAGACACGTGGGGCAAAGTCAGGGAAACCAGGCACAAGCTTCTGAAGGCCCTTCTCAGTGGAGTCACGGAGGACACACTCAATTCTCCAGCAAGGGGCTGTGACTGTATGAAGTGTTGCCAACTAGGGAAGTTCACTGGGGACCACGCATCCAGAGTTTTTATATAAAGGGCTGGTGGGTAGGCAGCCTCTGCCTGGCACATGCCAAAATCCTAGATTGCTAGAAGGGAAGCAGGTGTTCAGTGTGAACCACGTGGTTTTGCACAATTTAGGCAGAGGGAGCCAGAACTATTGTCAGTTCTGGGAATGGTGGGAACACTCTGAGTTCTCAGACACACGCAAGGCCAGTCAAGGCCAAGCTTGTAAGCAGGTCTTTCATAGGAGAGCAGTCAGGTCTGTTGTGTTAATCTTTTTTGCACACACACACACACACACACACCCTCTGTTCAAGGGGCCCTCATCCTGCACCATTCACCAGTCTTCTCTCACTAGCATGTTGCACCCCAACTCTCAGTGCAAGGCCAGCCAGCACAATTCTACCCTCTTCCTCCTGGGAAATCTTGGCCCAGGCAGATTTTCTCTCAACCTGTGGGGACAGTAGACACCTTTGTCTGTGAGCTCTGAAGTTGCAGGCCTCTCCTGCTGCAGCTTCTAGCTTTGCTGGCTGTTCCAGGCAGCCTTCTGCCAGAGTTAAGAGCCTGACAACTTATTTTGTCCCACCAAACTCTAAGACATACCAGTACATCCTCTCAAGAATTTTCTCCCTACTCTGGAACCCTGTTAACCCTGGAGGTCACTGAAGCTCACTTTCTTGGGCAGTGAAGACTTTTCCCTCTATCCTCAACAACGTTCTGTGAAGAAATCGCTACTGGGCAAGTTTTCAGGTCGCTTTTATGTAAGGAGTGGAGGTGGGTGATGGGCTAAAGGGTTCAGGGAGGGACTTGGCCACTACTTAGTTCCTTTGTTGATATTTCCAGTGCTTCTTTGAAGAATTTTCAAGTACTTGCTATTTTATTGTTTAGAGCTTTAGCTTTTGCCAAAATTCTGAGAAATAGGAAAAGTCCCAATTGGCATTGTGTTACTCGATTTCTGTTTCCATATCTTTCATTCTGTTCCCATGGCCACTTGACTGGTCCAGGCTTGATGACCTCCCAGTCTGCCTGGACAATTGTGGCTTTTCTGTTTCTCTCACTTACATTCTCTGTTCCATGCAGTGTTCAGAGTTATCTTTCTAATATGCGTTGATTTCATCATTCACCTGTTTTAATCTCTGATGGCTGTCCTGAGGCTGTGGAAATGTTCACACTCCTCAGCATGGCTCACAAAAACCCTCAGAGCCTGACCTACCTGCCTTTCCAGTTCCATGTCTGGCCATTGCTGGTTTGCCTCCAAAATTCTTGTTTCCTTTATGTTGACCTCTTTCTTTTTCTAGACCTTTGCTCTTGCTGTTTCTTCTGCTCATCTAGTGGGGAACTTCTACTCACTCTTAAATGGCCCCAGGTAGAATGGCCTGGTTCCCTTGCCTCAGAGCACTCTGTGCAAACCAGGTCTACTCATTAATACTATGTCACTCTGGGCAAAAACACTTAACTTTTTGTGCCTCAGCTTTATCATCTTTAAAATGGGGGTGACAGTATTACCTACCTCATGGGGCATTAGGAGGACTACACTAAATAAGTAAATATCATAAAACATTGAAAACTGTGCCTGGCACAGCTCACACTCTATAGTATTTGTTACATAAATAAATACCTCAAATTTGCATGTTTTAAGATCCATGTGCCCCTTCCACACAATGAACCATAAGGGCAAAGAGTCTCCCCTATCTGTTTTTGCCTGCCCAGTGATAAGCATATATAGAAGGTGGTCAGTAAAGATCTTGGAAGAAATATTATGGATTAAATGACATGGTGTATGAGATTTTCCTTAAAACAGCACAAGAGGAAAAGAAGTGAGTATGAGTAGAGATAGAAAAAGGTTGGATAATTTTTGAAAGTGGTTATGAATACATGGGAATTCATTGGGCTATTCTATTTTTATACACATTAGAAATTTTCCACAATACAAAGTTAATTAGAAAAAAGGAACATTTAAAAATCTGTTCAATTAGTGAATCAATGTTCTCCATTTTTTTGATTCCTCTCTTTCTGTACTTCCTTCTTAGTATTTAGCTTCAAGCTCTGATTTTGGAGGGAAAGAATAAAGTAGGAAGATGGGATGGCTAGGAATCTCTGCTTTCCTGGGTATGGAATGTTCATTTTCCCCTTGCATTTTGGAACTAGAAATTGTACTGCCAAGTACGTCTGGAAATGTTCTTTCTCTATACAACAGGTTGCTCTCTTACTTGAAATGAGATAGTCATTTATGAAAGCTTTGTCAGAAATTTGTAGGTTTTTCTTGTTTTTGTACTTGGTCAGAGTCACCCAGTCATCTTGGAGTATCCCAGTTTGACAATTGATAAAGTCATTTCAAAAGCCTCGCATTTCCTGATTTGCATTTTTTTTTGCTGTCTGCTAAGGACATGGCCTCTGGAAGGGGCTGTTTTATCAGACTACAGTCTGTCCCCAGTGTTGGCAGCCAGCTGACAGCTATGTCTGGCTGCAGGAGACCTCAGGTACTTACTGCTGTCCATCAAGCAGGGGAAAGGACCACCTCGGCTGTCGGAATGGAGCCGGGTGTTGTCAAATTCCTTTGTAGCCTTGTCAGTAGGGGGCTTTCTTCTGCTCTCCTGGAGAATAGCAATGAACTACTGTGCACCTAGAAGAGGGGGTGTTTAACAGAGATGGAAGCGAATTCACTGAGTGACTGCTAAGTGTCTGGAACTGTGGTGAATGCTCAGCATACATCTCTTTATTTCATCCTCACAGTGACTGTCAGGCATGTTAAACTCTAAACTGCAGATTAGGACTGAAGTTCAGAGAGGTTAATTATTAATAACTTCGCTTTCTTGTAAGTAACGAATTTGGGATTAGAACCCCCAGTCTGGTTTCAACGGTTGAGTCCTTTCCTTGGTGGTTTCCACTGCTTTCTGCAGGTTTCTATATCCAAGGGGAGCACAGGGGCTCTCTCCGGCACTCTGGGGGAGGGGAGGGGTGCGTCTGAGTGGCAGCTCTGTGAGTCCCAAGGCTGACACCAACAGAAGGAAATTGCTGGTGCCGAGAAACACTGTATTCACCTATTCACTTCCTTAAGCTCTATTTTGGATTTTTGCTTCTTTTGTGCAGGAGTGGTTACATTTTCCCTTATCTTTTTAATGCTCAGTATGCTGGGTCAGTATTTCTGCCTCCCATTTTTCTGCATAAATGTCACTACCTGTCACCAGGTGTTTGTTTAGGGCAGTTTTGCAGCTAATGGAGGCTTCTGTCCTTGTTTGAATGACTTGTTTTGCTTTGCTTTTAACCAGAGTGCTGAATTATTTCTTCTCTCTGCCTCTCTCTCATCTTCTGTGTCTTTGATGCTTATGTTTCCATCCAGATGTTTTTGCTAACAAAAGAAAAAATGTTAGAGATAAAGAAGGTAGCAAGCATGATTAGTCTTTCTCAATCGGGAACTCAGGAAAAAACCTGTGGCATTTCAATGTGACCAGACAGTTTATTGTATACTAGGAGGAGCTGCAACCCAGTTCCCCAGGGGGTGTGGTGGGTGGGTGGAGTTTCCTGAGAGAAGAAAGTCCCAGGGGATTCACCCTGATGGCATTCCTGGGGTGGGGTCACAGAGCCACTTCTCTGTACCACAACCTAGATTCTGCTTTGCAGTCTCGATGCTTGCTGGGCTGTATAAGCTTCATGGAGTGAATGCAGCCCATGCCCTCCCAGTTCTGTCCTCTGAAGGTATCAGGGTTTCCTGAGCCAATTCAGGCTTATACTGGTCACCAGTGGGGTAGGAGTCCCCTATCCACAGTGAGAGGGAGTTTAGAAGACTTCTGCTGACCAGAGCCTGCTAGGACCCATCCCTCTCTACACTCTGCTTCCCAAGACTCTCTGCTTGCCCCTGGCCCCTCCCCACCAACCCCTCCTCCTTCTGGTCCTCCCTGGCAACTTGCACACCAGACAGATAGCTGTTCTCCTCTCCAGGACATCTGCTTTCTTAGAGAGGAAAAATATATAATTTTGTCTTCCCAAAACCAACTCTTCCTAAATCAGAAGGAACTCATTCATGTCCTCTCATTTTGCTAATAGAAAGCTGAATCTTTTAGAAAGATGGGCTTCATCACAATAGTCCTTAAACCGCTCACCAACTCGGCCTTGGCTTCTAGTTCTTGGATGGAACAGAACCTTCACTGAAATAGGAAGTACACACAAGGCAGGTAGGGTCAGGGCATCTTTAAGGCTGTGATATAATTGTTGTTGGTTCTTTGTGGACTCCTATTGAGGCCTGCTTCCATGAGAAAAGCTCTGTCTTCTTTACCTCCAGCAGTCTGCTTTTTACAATCAAACAATAGGCATCCTATTGCCCAGTTACCAGAGGCAGTCACTGTTTACTTGCCTTCAGGAAGACAGATCAAGGGAAAATGGCTCTTATGTTCCTGCATCAAAGACTGAGGCTTTGTTTACTGAGATAATGAGCTGCTCTCAGGCAGGGGATGAGTCATTTATTTGCATCTCTCCTTTGCATCTAGAATAGTACCAGGACTTACTAAATGCTCAGTAAATGTCTTTTGAAGGGAGAAATGCATAAATATCTGGTGCTTCCAATACCATTAGTGTTAATAAAAACTGTTGTGGGACATCCTGTGAAGAACCCAGTAGTGTTATTATTTGTTCCCATTTTATTTAGGAGTACGTGCAAGAGGTTCAGTAACCTGTTCAAGAGCACGAAGATTGTAAAGGGCAGAATCAGGATTTAAACTCAAATCTGTCCGTTTCCATAAGACACTGAGTTTGGTGCATGTCACTGCCGAGTGCCAGGGCATTGACTTCATGCAAACAGCTACAGAATCACAAAGGGAATCCCTACCCACTCTGCCCCATAGAACTAGAATTAGAATCTTTCTTTTCACAAAGAAAACACTAAGTGATTTGTGATTTGAATATTGAGATTTGTTCTACAACGTGGAGAAGGGCAGGAGAGCGTTCAAGTTGGACAACACTACACACATAAAGACAGAGAATGGCCAGGAGGAAGGCAGGCTGTATGGCTCGGGTGGGGGTGGGGAGATGTTCCCATTTGGGAAAAGAAGAGGATGGAGGGCAGTTAGCTGGAGCCAGAGTGTAGGTGAGTCAAGATTCTGTCTGACTAGGACAGATTCCAGAGAATTCCATAATAAACTGGACAGTTGAAACATAAATTTGTCTTCTCAGAATTCAGCAGTGGAAAAAAATCTTCCTGGGAGAAGTTTTACTGGAAGGGTAAACTAGCATGGTGGAACTTCCAGCAGAGCACATTCTAGAAGAAAATATTAGTTCAATTCCCTTAAGGAACTTAAAACAATGCAACAAGTTGGACACTTAAGTCTTTGGGTTTCCTCCTTGTAAACATTCTGCCTGTTGATGCCCTCGCTGTTAGTTGCAACTGAATAATTTGTGTAAGTTAATGGCCTTTTTCTTATCTCTGCAGATTGAGGGAACACCACAAAGGAACCCTTAGAATGTGAAGTCATAAACAACGTTTCTAGCAACAGATTCATATTTATGGCATGCTGGTTGACTGTGAAGCAATGGCTTGGCTACAGGTACTGTCCCACATGCCTATTTCCTTGTCATCTAAGTAGATCTGTATCACTGTTTGAGGTTATCAAACTCTGCTGACAACTTCCAACCAACCTGCTAGAGTGAGAGGCAGAGTCCATTGCTGTAAAATAAAGCTTAACTTTGTTGATGATATGTGTCCATAATGTATTAAGGTGATCTAGAAATCCTCTAAGCCTAGCCCTCATTTTACAGAAGAGAAAAACACGTCACCTCTCTGGTGACGGGACATACCCAAAGTCACATAGGAGCTCTGCCCTGTCCAGTGCAGTAGCCACAGGTGACTAGGAAGCTTGAAATGAGACCAGTCTGATAGGGGTGTGCTATTGGCATGCAAGGCATGGGGGATTTCACTGACATAGTGTGAATATAGAACAGCTGATATTTTTATATAAATTGCTTGTTGGAAAGATAATATTCTGGATATTAAATAAGGTGTATTATTAAAACTATATTACTTTACTTTTTTCGTGTGGCTATTAGAAAATGCAAAACTGATGTTATGTGACTTAAATTATGTTTTTATTGGACAGAGCACTTCTAAAGCTTGAATGGAACACAGGTCTCCTAACTTTGATGTAATTTAGTGTGGGATGGAGCGTATTGGCTGAATCAGGGGAAGCCAGAGGCAGAGAGATAGGACAGGAGGCCACTACAGCAAGCACCCCAGGGCAGGGGCTCTGGGTGCTCACTGTCAGTCATCGGAACAAGTTCCCACCACAGCGCCAGTTGTCCCCCTCGTACCTCCCCTCTCGCCCCCACTCCTTTCCTGATTATCCAGAGCCCTGAAGCTTGCGTTCTCTTTTTGTGCCGCTCCAGGTGTGCAAGATGTGAAGTAGTAAAGTCTCAACATTGATCTGTTTCTACCAGCTTCCCGTCTGCGTCTGCTTCAATTTACGGCTGCTCTCACACACCCTCTCTGTGGTTCTTCAGCTTTAAACAACTTTTCATTTCTCTTCCCTACAGCACTTTTACTTAGAAATCATTTCAAAACAGCACTTTACTTTGAAAAGAGGTAGAATAAGCACTTAGGAAAGGAATGAGAACTTCTTTCACTCCCTTCTTTGCGTTACCTTAACCCCAGCTGCTGAAATCTGGGTTCCAAAAAACATAGAGGAGTTGGTGGAAGGAATGGTCAGGCTGCTTATGGAAAACAGCTTTAAGTATGTGTGTTGAGTACTGAGCAGTCTGTTTCCCTGCTGGCTCCAGATCCTTTCTGTGGAAGAGTCCTAAGCTCAACGTCTACAAACAAGACATAGGAACTCTTCCTTCATTCACTCAATAAGGGTTTAACAAGCATCTACAGTTTCCCAGGCACCGTGCTGGGCTCTGGAGCTACAGTGGTGCTCACAGCAAACACAGCCTTATAGCAAATACAGGAGAAGGATACAAATCAATGGATTGGGATGGCTGATGGCTGTCAGTTCCTGCAGACTCTGGTGGCCTCAGCATGCGCTGGCAGCTCACCTCCTTGACCAGGATAAAGTTGCTTGTAGAAATTTGGCCCTGACAAAACCTGGAGTCCTATTCCAGTCTGGACACTATTTCTGAGTTCATTCAGAATTTTGAAGGCTGTTGTTTAGGTTTGGTTCCCTCTACCCCATCCTTTCTAGTATCCTAGTCAGCCCTAGACTCCTGGACTAAGGTCACCTCTTCTGGACTCAGTGCTGCAAAAAACACAGACTTCTCACTCCCTTCTTTCACCAGTGCCCCCATCTGCTCTTCTGCAGGTTGCTCTTTACTCTGTCACTCCTACACCTCTGCACCGTGGTGTCTCAGGACTAGGTTCAGCCTGATCCTGAGGGACATGACTTAGCAACTAAACCACACCACCCAATGATCACGTTGTTTCGTTCATAAGTACTTTAATGTTTTTCTCAAAAAGTTAAGAATTCTTGAAAACAAAATGCCATAATATTATCATACATAGAATAAAATTAGCAGTAGTTTCTGAGTTATAAAAAAGTCAAGCTGATGTTCACATTTTACTATCACCTTAATTTTTCATACTCTGAATTAGGATTGAAATAAAATGCATAAATTGCAATGCAGTGGTTTATATTTCTCTTAAGTAGCTTCAGTTTATAGATTCCTCATTCTGCTTGCTTGTTTGTTCTTTCTCTTTCATGATCTTGACCTCTCCTTATACTCATAATTTATTTATTTCTTGAAGAAACCAGATCATCAGTCTCTAGAGTTTGGATTTTTCTGTTGTTAACATGTTCTTCTGTCTCTCATGTTTACTTTACACTGGTGATTAGTTTTAGAGCTTTATTCCATATTTAATTTGATTTTTGGCAAGACTCCCTCATAGGTGGTGTTTTGTACTTCGATCAGCAAGCTGTCTGAGATGTCAGACACCAGTGATCATTGTTGCCTAGATGATCCATCATCCATCTTTGCATCTATTAATAGCATCATGAGTTGCAATATGGCAACATACCATTTCTACCACTCCTTCATTTGTCAGCTAAAATGCTTCTATAAAGAAATGTTTCCTTATTTATTCTTTGGTTCCCCTAAGACAAGTTCTTACAGGAAATGAAGAATAAATGTTTTATCTTTTTCCTTATGAGATGGTTCTGTAACACTCTCCAAAGGAAAACAAGACTATTTTATGCTTCTTTTAATAACTTTATAAATTCAAGGGTAAAACCATGATTGAAATGTTTCAATCTGTTGTAATTATTCTTGATGCCCAAATTATCCCAATTTAGTCCATCCAGTAGGAGTCTCTTAATTTGACTCCTGAACTCTTAAGATCCTTCAGTACAACCTTAGTAGACATTACAACTTCTATCATAGCATCACATTGTCCTATCACTTCATCTATAAATATTTTAGAGATTCCCTGAGTTCTTTTAAAAGTGGAAGACCACAATCTGGATACTAAGGATGCTCATTGCTACTGATAGGATTGGCTATTATTTCTAAGCCTTTTCAGTGGATAGAGGCAGGAGATAAAGATAAATTGTCAGGAGTTCATATACTAGATACTTATAAATCAGATGAGGAATACATAGTTTTTGCTCAATATCTTCGATTATACAGTTGTATTTCTTTTCTCTTATGTCAAGCATTGTATTCATCAGTGACACCAATACAACTATTCATTTTCTTTCTTACATAGTTCACACACAACAGATTCAGAACAATATGAACACTACCATAAACCATATGATTATTAAAATCAATTTCACATTTTTTACAGCTCATTTTGTCCTTAGGGTACATACGCTGAGGATGTTTAGTAAGTTATTGTGTTGTAAAATCATTTGAATATTTTCTCTCCTGTGGTTATGGCACTTACTCAGTATACTATTGAAGTCAATTGTTTTACTTTTGACAGATATAGATTGCTTATAATTTATTTTTAAAATCATGCAAAATATTAATATGTTCCAAAGTTATACCATTAATTAAGTTATATACACAGAAATTTAGCTACTCTTTGTTTCCATCTCCTATTTCTTCCTTTCCCATGGAGAACTATTTCTTTATAATTTTTTGTTTTATCCTTTCATTTCTTTTACAAATAAGAAAATATGTATGTAGATACATTCCCTCCTCCTTTATGAGATAAAAGATAGTATGCTACACATACACTTATCCATTTTTTTTCTTCACTTGAGAATATATCACTTTAAAAGCATTATATAAACAGAATCATGCCTCATACAGCCTTATAAGGATTGGCTTGTCTTAACTAGCATATTTCTCAGGAGATTGATCCAGGTTGTTGTTCTTTATTATAGTATCTATGGTATGGATGTACCACCATTTGAAGGATATGTGGGTTGTTTCTAGGTTTTGACTATTACAAATAAAGCCCTAGTCTTAATTTCTCTGGGATAAATACCCAGAAATGTTATTGTTTGGCTGTACATTAGTGTGTGTTTAGTTTTTAAAGAAACTTCCAAACTGTTTTCCAAAGTGGCTGTACCATTTTATACTCCATGAAGATTCTAACCCATCTGCATTTTTCTCTCCACCTTTCAGACTATTCATATGTCTGTTTCAATAATGTCCAGGTTTTCAGTTGTTTCACTTCCTTTGGCTCAGTGGTTTGTGGTAGGAATTCTGGATTGTCTTTTTCCTTATAGCTAAAGTACCATATCTCTTTCATTGCTTTCAAAACTTTTCTTTTTTTTTTTTTGTCTTTAAGTTTTCAAAAGTTTCAGTATAATGTATCTTGTGAATTTGGAGTTTTTGGTGGTTTTGTTTTTTTGATTTGGAGCTTGCTTAGCATTTTAATTTGTAGGCTTACATCTTAGGAAAAGTTTGGGAGGTTTCCAACCATTATTTCTTTGAGAACCTTTTCAGCCCCTTGGTGACACTGATAACAGAAATGCTAGGTCTTTTATTATAGTCTCACAGGTCTTTGAGAATCTGTTCCTTTTATTATTATTTTTTTTAATCTGTTTTCTCTTTGTAAGACTTGGTGATTTCTAATGCCTTATCTTCACTGACTCTTCTGTATTCTCCTTCCCCCCATTTTGCTGTCGAGCTCACCCAATTTGATTTTTGAATTTCAGCTACTGTATTTTTCATTTCTAAAATTTCCATTTGGTTCTTCTTTATATCTCTTATTTATTTGCTGAGACTCGATTTCTTTGTTGAAACTCTTTTTTTTTGGCCACGCCATGTGGCTTGAGGGAACATAGCTTCCCCAACAGAGATTAAACCCAGACCACCACAGTGAAAGTGCTAGATCACCAGGAAATTCCTGAAACTCTATTTCTTCATTTGTTTCACATTTGTTTGTAGTTCTCATTTCAGCATATCTCTGAAGCCTGAAGCCTTATTTAAAATCTTTGTCAGATTATTCCACTATTTCTGTCATCTCGGTGTTGGCATCATTAATTATCTTTTTCATTCAGTTCGAGATCTTTCTAGTTTCTGAGATGATGTGTGGTTTGCAGTTGAAACCTGGAAAACTTTATGCTATGAGACTCTGGACCTTATTTAAAGATTTTGTTTCAGCCAGTTTCCTCTAATACCATTCTAGAAAGGAAAAGGTTCAGGGGGAACTGTCTTGTTATTCTCAGGTCACAGTAACAGTTCAAGTTCTCCACTCAGCCTCTTTTGACACCCCAAAGGGGATGTAATATGGGGTAGGCCATGGGATGCTCAGATTTAAAATTATTTATGGATGTTTCCTGATAAAGATTAACATTTGAATTCTTTGACTCAGCAGATTTCCCTCCCCAGTGTGGCTGAACATCATCCAATCTGCTGAGGATCATTCTTCCATTTTTTCTTTCCTTACTGCTACACATAGAAAATATCCAAATTTGAGAAGCTTTTTTTTCCCCCATAGAAATGGTTAAATCCTCTGACTAGTCCACACAAATTTTTTTTTCAAGAGATGTTGAAGTCCAACCTAGCTGCTTTCCAAATGGATAAGGAACTATGTCCTCCAAAGGCAGTACCTCTTGTCTAATTTGCACAAAGGCATCTTGGGACCAGTATCCACCCTAATTATAGAAGCTAAGAGTTAGGGCAGAATGCTGGGAACAATGGCATCAGTGTTGGACCCTGTGATGGAGGAAGGGAAGGGAAGAAGAGCAATGAGGCAAATAATTACCAGAGAGAGCCATTCTGAGGGAAGAATTAAGATGTCAATTTTGGTTTTAGTGATTACTAATTTTTTCACATAATGGTATGTGGTGTAAATACCACCTGTTAATTGTTCTGGAGTTGGATGGGGTAGGAGAGTACATGGATGCAATAAGGTACTGAGTCTTGCTAAAAACTGTACACTCAGCCCTCCGTATCCATTGGTTCCACATCAGTGGATTCAGTTGACTGGGAATCAAAAATATTTTTTAAAAAATTACAGAAATTCCCAAAAAGCAAAACTTGAATTTACTACAAGGGCAACTGTTTGCAAAGTGTTTACATTGTATTAAATATTATAAGTAATTAACAGCTGATTTAAAGTATACAGAGGCTGTGCATAGGTTATATGCAAATACTATGCTGTTTTATATAAGGGACTTGAGCATCCTTGGATTTTGGTATCCATGGGGAAGAAATGCTGGGCTGGTTCTGGAACCAATTCCCAGAGGATACTTAAGGACAACTGTACTTGAGCTAGGATGAGAGACATCCCACTTAGGTGAGGAGGGTGACAATAACATCTAGAGACACAGTTATCAGATACTGATTTTTTTTTCAGACCTGTTTCATTCAATAAAATGAATGTTTGTTCAAAATCTCAAAGCAGTCTTTACATCTTGATCTAATTTTCCCTAGCAACGTATTTTAAAGCCCTTGATAGCAAAGGATGGTGATATCTTATAAAGGTTTATCAACCTCTTCATGAACATGCAAAACACTTACTTGTGCCAATACTAGTGAGTTATTTGTATGCATTGATGGAGTCTCCTAGAGGTCACATTTTATATAACACTGAATTTTAATAAAGACAACCTCGAGTCTCTAGCTAAATTCCTGCTGTTCTTTATTCCTTGAAGTTCCACATTAACTGATATTTGGCAAAATATAACATTACAATTGGGTTTGAAAGAGAAATTTGTTTCTGAAAGCATGTTAGACATGTCACCTGCGTTATGCAAATTGGCACCAAGGCAAAATGGAGATTTAGTCTTATGAAAATCTCTTCTCTTTGAATTTTCTCTTTATTTAAAATAAGGACAACTTGAACTTGGAAGTCCCACAAACCTACAGATTCTGTCAGGGACCGACTTTTGTATGCAGAAGCAACAGCCTGTTCAGTTCTCCTGTTAGGCTGGATGAGGGATGGGGGCTAAATCTTAAGCAAACTTGATATTTAGACTCAGTACAGGAACAAATGTTATTCTATGCTTCTTCATCCTTGTCTTCAAATCATGACATTGCTGCAATCAATTCCAGGGTTGGAATATAAGATTAAAACTCTACTCATAGCTACATTATCTTTTCCTAGAGCTTTTTGCAAGAACCAAAGGAACTGAGATACTAAATTGAGATATTAAATAAAAATCATGGGTACAAAAGTTGGTCAGTGGACATAAGTCAGTTCCTGATATAATCTGTAGATTTGTGGGATATTTCCATTTGGAAGTTCAAGTTGTCCTTATTTTAAATAAACATGGGAGGGAGGTTTAAAAGGGAGGGGGACATATGTACACCTATGGCTGATTCATGTTGACGTTTGACAGAAAACAGCAAAATTCTGTAAAACAATTTCCCTTCAATAAATAAATAAATAAAGATAGAATTCAAAATTTTCATAACAACTAGGAATAATTAAGATGATGCTATTTATTTTTAAAAAGCATTTTGTAGCTGATGTGTATGGAAGAAATATTGCTATGCAGCCAGAAAAATATGGATTCAAATCTCAGCTCTGCTGCTTGCTGGCCAATACAGAGGCAGCACTTTGAAGTTTATTTATGCTTCAGCTTTATCCCAATACTTGTTTGAAAACAAGGCTAAAAGAATTGTTTTGTAAACCTCTAGAACCACATTGTGCTGTCCCCACGTGTCTGAGGAAAGAGTGATTATATTTACCTCAGTTTGCATGTTAAAATAATCTGGAGACATGAAAAGAGTAAAAGACTCTGTTAGTTTATTTTTTCTATTAAAAAAAAAGAGAGAGAACTCCCAGGTGAGTCTAATTATGTAACCAGATGAGGGGAGGACAGAAATAGACCATAAACTCCCTAAGGACAGGGGATTTTGATTGTGTAATTCATGATTGTGTTGTTTTGTCTAGAAAAGTATCTGGCTGATTCAGTTGAGTTCAGTCCCTCAGTCGTGTCCGAATCTTTGCGAACCCATGAATCACAGCATGCCAGGCGTCCCTATCCATCACCAGTTCCCGGAGATTACTCAAACTCACGTCCATCGAGTCGGTGATGCCATCCAGCCATCTCATCTTCAGTCGTCCCCTTCTCCTCCTGCCCCCAATCCCTCCCAGCATCAGGGTCTTTTCCAATGAGTCAACTCTTCACATGAGGTGGCCAAAGTATTGGAGTTTCAGCTTCAACAGTCCTTCCAATGAATACCCAGGACTGATCTCCTTTAGGATGGACTGGTTGGATCTCCTTGCAGTCCAAGGGACTCTCAAGAGTCTTCTCCAACACTACAGTTCAAAAGTATCAATTCTTCAGCGCTCAGCTTTCTTCACAGTCCAACTCTCACATCCATACACGGCCACTGGAAAAACCATAGCCTTGACTAGACAGACCTTTGTTGGCAAAATAATGTCTCTGCTTTTTAATATGCTATCTAGGTTGGTCATAACTTTCCTTCCAAGGAGTAAGCATCTTTTAATTTCATGGCTGCAATCACCATCTGCAGTGATTTTGGAGCCCAAAACAATAAAGTCTGACTCTGTTTCCACTGTCTCCCCATCTATTTGCCATGAAGTGATGGGACCAGATGCCATGATCTTAGTTTTCTGAATGTTGAGCTTTAAGCCAACTTTTTCACCTCCTCTTTCACTTTCATCAAGATGCTTTTTAGTTCCTCTTCACTTTCTGCCATAAGGGTGGTGTAATCTGCATATCTGAGGTTATTGATATTTCTCCCAGCAATCTTGATGCCAGCTTGTGCTTCTTCCAGCCCAGCATTTCTCATGATGTACTCTGCATATAAGTTAAATCAGCAGGGTGAACCTATACAGCCTTGATGTACTCCTTTTCCTATTTGGAACCAGTCCGTTGTTCCATGTCTAGTTCTAACTGTTGCTTCCTGACCTGCATATAGGTTTCTCAAGAGGCAGGTCAGGTGGTCTGGTATGCCCATCTCTTTCAGAATTTTCCCCGGTTTGTTGTGATCCACACAGTCAAAGGCTTTGGCATGGTCAATAAAGCAGAAATCGATGTTTTTCTGGAACTCTCTTGCTTTTTCCATGATCCAGCGGATGTTGGCAATTTGATCTCTGGTTCCTCTGCCTTTTCTAAAACCAGTTTGAACATCTGGAAGTTCATGGTTCATGTATTGCTGAAGCCTGGCTTGGAGAATTTTGAGCATTACTTTACTAGAGTGTGAGATGAGTGCAATTGTGTGGTAGTTTGAGCATTCCTTGGCATTGCCTTTCTTTGGGATTGGAATGAAAACTGACCTTTTCCAGTCCCGTGGCCGCTGTTGAGTTTTCCAAATTTGCTGGCACATTGAGTGCAGCACTTTAACGGCATCATCTTTCAGGATTTGAAATAGCTCAACTGGAATTCCATCACCTCCACTAGCTTTGTTCATAGTGATTCTTTCTAAGGCCCCTTTGACTTCATATTCCAGGATGTCTGGCTCTAGGTGAGTGATCACACCATCATGATTATCTGGGTCGTGAAGATCTTTTTTGTAGTTTTTCTGTGTATTCTTGCCACCTCTTCTGGCTGATAGTAGTGCTCAATATTTATTGAATAGATAAACTGAGTGAATGTGTACTTGACTTCATTTAAAAAGTGATAAAACCAGTCCTTGAGTCAGATCCTGCTGCAATGTTTGTAGTTATTGAGCCCTGCCAGTGTCCCTGGAACAGATCTTAAAACCTTGGCTTAAACTCTCCTAATGGAGCCCTTTTAAGTTTAGAATAAACTTGTACTTTTTCTATAGCACCTAAAGCTTTGTACAGTCTGACCCCTTCTTTCAATCCTCATCCCCTGTTGCTCTCCCTTTCCAATCACCCAGGCTCTGTTATCCCCCCTGAAATATGCCCAGTGGAAATATCAGGCTAGTTCTTACCTCAGAACCTCTGCTCTCACTGTCCCTTCTACCTAGATTATTAGTCTGCAGATCTTCCTGTGCCCGATTCTTTTTTATCATGGGGATGTCATCCCAACTCATCTCCTCAGACATGCTTTCCATGGCTACCCTATCTAATGGTCCCTCAACTACCAACAGTCTTTATCCTATTACCTTGTTTCAACTTCCTCACAGTAGTTCTTATTATCAGGGGTCACCTTTTAATTTATTTGTTAATTTGATATTTAAATTTCCTCAATCCCCACAAAAGTTTAAAGTACCACTAGAACAGAAATCTAATCTTTTTTTTTTTTTATGCAGTATATTCAGCAGTCAGAACAGTGCCCAATGCCAATAAAAATTATCAAACATTTGATGAATGCATAAAACAATAAAAGAAAACCATATCTGTATTTACTTACCTGTGGGAAAGTTACAACTCTCATATAATAACATGTATAATTTGCCTTGCCCAATGCCTGGTGTATATCAAGTATGCAAATAATGTAAGTTTCCCTTGACGGTGCTGTTTCTATCTGAACTTAAAGGAAAGGGCTTCAAAGAACCCTGTGTATAATCGTCTAAAATAACAGTGGGACCGAAGTTTCTTTTCTTGCATGTAAATAACTAGGAATGGAATTTCTAGGTAGTTATACATATTTAGATTTCTAAGAAATTGCACACTGTTTTCTAAAGTGATGACATAATTTCACACTTCCATCATCAAGGTACAGTGCTCTGATTGTTCCACATTTTCACCAGCATTTGGTATTGTCAGTCTTTTTAATTTTAGCATTCACAAGGATATAAAATGGTCTATCATTGTTATTTGATTTTCATTTTTATTGTGACTAATAATGTTGAGCATTTTTCATGGATTTATTGGCCATTCACATATCTTCTAAGTGTCTTTTCAACTCTTCCATCAACTTTTCACTTGTATGTCTTTTTGTTGTCAATTTTTAGATTTCTTTATTCTAGACACAATTCCTATGTCAAATGTATTGTCAGTGCGTGTCAAGGCTTGTAATGCACTGACAATAACTTCTCATTTTTCAAGTGTTTTTTAATTTTTAAAAATTTGTTTGTTTATTTAATTGGAGGATAATACTTTAAAATATTGTGATGATTTTTGGCCATACATCAATATGAGTCAGCCATAGGCATACATTTATCCTCTCCATCCTGTAACCCCCCTCCCAACTCCTTCCCCACCCCATCTGTTTTGATGAGCTTTTATTTTTATGAAATCTAATTTATCAACTTATATTTTATGTCAAGTGCTTTTTATGCTGCATTTAAGAAATCTTTGCCTACTCCAAAGTCCTAAAGATATATGTATATATTTTTAGGAGCCTTATGGTTTTAGCATATACATTTAGTTTCATGATCTACCTCAGATTAATTTTTTGTACACAGTTTGATGTAGGACCTCCAATTTTTTCCATGTATTTATCTAGTTGCTTATTTGGATTTTTATAAAAATGTCTACTACAGCATCATGCATAACAGGGAAAAAAGGAAATAACCTGAAAATCCATCAATAAGAGAGTGGAAGAACATATTTGTGTTTATTCTAACAATGGCATATTAATCAACAGTACAAAACTAATCACAGATACATGCAACAGCATGAACGAAGGTCAAACATGTAATGCTGAGTGAAAGAAGCCATAAGTAAAGGACTGCATACCATTGATTCTATTTATACAAAATTCAAGAACGGACAGTGTTAATTTTGGAATGAAAATCACCACAGCAGTTGCCTATGGAGGGAGGGTGGGTGATTACAGGGGACATGAGGGAACTCCCTGTGGGGATGGAAATGGCCTGTGTCTCGATCAGAGTAATGGTAATACAGGTATAATATTTGTCACAACTCATTTATTTATACACTTAAGATCTGTGTGTCTTACTGTGTGTAAATTTTATCCTAAAAATATGGAATAACTGTTAGTGACAGAGAGATTGCAAGCACTGACTGGGCTATTACATATAAAGGCAAATGTTTCTAATTATTTCAATATCCCAAGTTCATCTCATAGCCATCGGTGTTTATAATATTGAAATTAAGATTTTTTCCTCAGAATCTTCTTTTAATAATTTACAGAATCTATTTAGAGAGTTTTAAAATATAAAACTTTTAATATTTGATAAGTTTTTATCTTTAAAGAGGCATACCTGACTTAGGACAATCTATGAATAAGATATCCCTAATAACTGACAATGTATGAAGTGCTTATGTAAGTATATAAGTTTAAAGAACAAATACATATATGTATATGTATCTACTTTAGAGTCATAGAACAAAGCTACAAAAGACTATATGTAGTTATACTATAAACGATTTATGTGTTTCCTGGACTTCACAGTGTTTTTTCAAACTGAAATGAAATCCTCATTTCTGAAACCCCAGCTAGAATTGCACATTAACAACAGAATGCTTGCAGCCATAAATGTGTAACTGCTTTGGGATTTTCTAGAAGAATCCCTTTGAGCCTCTCAGACTCTGACAGAGAAGAATCAGCTGGCACCATTTCTACCCCAGACAGTCAGCAGAATCCTAAGCAGCTTTATTTCATGCTCCCTGATTTTTTTGTGAGTGTGCCTTTCTATTGAAGCTCAGAACTACTTGCGTGTTTATTAACCATGACTGTCTTTGCACATCTATTAGCATCACTGGGGCTATAAGGAGGAGAAATTCTGCTGCTTCTTGGTGTCAGAAGGATGGGTAGCTTCCAGGGAACCTATCAAACAGAGCCTTCTGTTGGGCCATGAATAAGACTCAGAGTGCTAGCACACTTCCCATTGTCTTATGGGGAATGAGTTATCAGACTACAGTCAGAATTATGAACATCTGGTCTCCTTGCTGCCCACGGGAACTTGCTTATATATATATGTATATCCCTAGTACTACAGAGGTTGTTTCTTAAGAATCTACTTCAAGGGGTTAAATGAAATCATGTATAATTCTAAACTCCATGGTCTTATATATGTATATGTGTGTATATATATATAATAAAAATATATTTTATTATATATATATATATATATATATATATATATATATATATATATATTTGGCTGCCCTGTTTTGTGAGAGAAGGTGTTAAGAAATTATTGTCTATAATGCAAGAAGATAGATAACTGGAGATAAGTTTGGAAAATCAATGCATCCAGCAGGCATTCATTGAGGATCAATTATGGATCAATTATGTTCTAGATTCTAGGGGCCCAGAAATTTATAGAAGCTCACTGAGCTGAGCATGGGATGAAGTATTCAAGGTGCTCATACTCTGGGGTGGAGTTGATGGGAAACAGTAAAATAGATTAATGTGATCTACTTAATGGGTACAACAAATAGCCTAAAAGGTGTAATCAGAACTGACTGTTGAGCTTTTTTCAGGCTATAAAAAACACTGATAATACCTAATTGATCACATCAATTGCAAAAGATATTCTTTAGGTACTCCCTTTATTACATTATATTCAAAGGACTCATTTGCATGTGAAAATCTACATTACATTCAAGGGACTCATTTGCATGTGAAAATCAACATCAAATACGGACTCTGAAATAAAGAGAGGCTGGTATGTTCAGACATTAAGCAAAATTCAATCCAGAATCATTTATATTCCTTTAGGGTAGTTAGTTTTACTCTGCATATATGCTTCTTACTAAGGCTAGAAAATGTTGAGGTCTGCCCTGGACAGATGCCAAAGTCATCCTTCTGAAGGCGCCAATACTGGTGTGGTTACTTGCTCTAAATATATGTTTCCAACAATTGCCCCTTGCAAGAACTGTTCACTTCTCCTCTGATACTTCTTCATCCACGATTGGATGTTTGAAAGGGAGTAAATGACATTAACTATATTTCTCACAAACAAATGTCTTTTCAGAGAGCTATAAAATAGCAATCACGGCATCACTGGAGCTATTCCTTGAGATGGTTGTTTTGCATTTTCAACTTATAAAGAAATAGGGCAAGTTTTGAGCGTTGAATTAGTAAAGAAAGCAGGCAAATTGCACTGGAGTCCACTCATAAAATTGCTTTCCTTAAAGGACAATAACTGTAGAAAACATTCCCTTCTAGAGCTGTCAAAATTCAGGGCTACTAGCAAGATATTTGCTACTGACCGTTAAAGGGTATGTGGGAAAAACAGTCTTAATGTTCCTTTGGGATATTATAGCTTTGGCTATGGACACCCCAGTAATAAGAGCTGTGTTACAAACCTGTCTGAAGCCACAGCTGTGAAACTTTGTTGGAAAAGCAGGCACAAAAATCAGAATCAAGTTCTCCAAAAAGAACTCGTTTGTTCCTCCGTCCCCTGGAGCAGGCTAGTAAAACTAGCTCTGTTGGTGACCAGAGAGCTCAAACTCCTTCCCCTTACAACTTAGCTGATGATCAGAAATACCAAAACCTTTGGAAGTGTAAAGGGCAAATAGTCAATCAAAATCACATTGCCTCTTTGCAAAATTGTGAAGAGGGGTGAACAGTCTTTAAAGTCAGAGAGTCTATTTTCAACATAGATTTGTGTATTCCGCTCTAGGGAATCCATCCCAGTCTTGGTCATGTTCAGAATTCACGTGCAAGGGTTTTAAACTCTACTATTAATAAGTAGGGATGGAGGTGATTCAGGTAATGAGACATGGAGTATTTTAGAGCTGAGACCTTAGATGCCATCTCTGCACTATACGTCTCATTTGAATAAGAAGAAAATAGAGAAGGCAATATATTATTCAAGTGACAAAGTTGGCCCAAGTCTTCCCAGTTGCAGTGTGAGGCCAGCTGGGAGCTTCTCCCAGCCTTGGCATGGGTGCTGTGTACTGAGTATGTCTGGAGTATTGGTTATGGGGTACATGAACATCAGGATTTCCACGAGTGCATTTTCCTTGGCTTTACCAATTATAAGAATACAGCCAGTGTGCAGAAATCAACCATTTTTAGGGAAGGGCAGTGAGCAATGCTGGGAGGTGGGTGGAAGAGAAAGAAGCCAGCTAAGTTTATGAATTCCTACATTTGAGGAAGACACCACACAGAGAAGCTTGTGTAAATCATCTCATCTCACTTTTCTGACATCTCTACCAAGGGGATATTTTATCGCCATCTGAAAGATGAGGAAACTGAAATTTTAAAAACTGAGCTAGCAAGAGGCAAAACTGGTATTTACAACTAGTTTTCTCAGGTTCTTTATCAGTTAGAGATCATTTGTTTACAAGTGACAGAAAACCCAATCCAAACTGCCATAAACCAAGAGATTTGTTAGTATATGTAAGCACTGAGGCCAGAAGGATCCCTGGCTTCAAGTTTGGCTGGATTGATCATCTAGTTTCAGCTTCTCTCATTTCTCAGTTTTGCTCTCCTTCCCGTTAATCTTTGTTCTCAAACTCAGGTTTGACAATGATATGGCTATCCATAGTCCAGGCCAATAGCCTCCCAAGTTCAAATTCAGAAGAAAAGGAAAGATTTTTAAGCAGTTCCATCAATCATCATATCACATTTCTGAATGAGTCACATGCCCATGAGAGCCAATTACAGTGGCCAGAGGGGTTGCAGTGTTCTGATTGGCCATTCCTGAGTTACATGACTAATCTAGAGCCACAGGTGACGTTACAAACCTGAGGCATGCAGTCTGAGGATGGAGGGACTAGTTCTCCATTCTGTCAGCAGAAGATGGGTGAATGGCTAAGAGATGAAAACTGTAGCTGTCACTCAGAATCTTAAGTCTGATGACATTAATAAGATCTGAAAAGAGCATGTAGAAGCAAACCACTGGGGGCAGGAATTGTAGTAAAACCTCACTAATACTGTAGGATTGTGCACCACTGGGGAGGAGAAGAGGCAATGAAATTTAACCCACTAAGTGTGTCAGTTCAGTTTAGTTCAGTCGCTCAGTCGTGTCCGACTCTTTGCGATCCCATGAATCGCAGCATGCCAGGCCTCCCTGTCCCTCACCAACTCCCAGAGTTTACTCAAACTCATGCCCATCGAGTTGGTGATGCCATCCAGCCATCTCATCCTCTGTCGTCCCCTTCTCCTCCTACCCCAAATCCCTCCTAGCATCAGGGTCTTTTCCAATGAGTCAACTCTTCGCATGAGGTGGCCAAAGTACTGGAGTTTCAGCTTCAGCATCAGTCCTTCCAACGAACACCCAGGACTGATCTCCTTAAGGATGGACTGGTTGGATCTCCTTGCAGTCCAAGGGACTCTCGAGAGTCTTCTCCAACACCACAGTTCAAAAGTGTGTCATGGTGATATAATTTAACCGGAATATGTAGGCTTAGAGACAAAAAAAAAAAATCTGCTCTCACAAGTTTTATCAATCACCAGAGAACTAGAATACAACATATTAATAAATGTTGACCAAGTGGTAATATATGTACCTAATGTAAAGTTGTTTTACTATCATGTTAAAATAAATTCACCCAATGGCCCATTGGACTTGAGTTGTCAGATGAAATTCAACATACATTTCCTGAGTACATCAGTTTGCTCTGTTCTGAGTAGCAGATAGAGAGAGAAGCTCGAATTGGATGAGAACCCAAAACAAGAATGAATCAGCAAAGGAACATTGGGCTGGAGGTGGGCTGTCGGTCGTCTGGGGCACATGGCAGACACTTACAGCACTCTGTTCGTGGCCCCTTACCTCGCCAGCTCATCATGGACCCACCATGCTTCTGGATGAAAGCTCCTGAATTTCTTTACCTTAGAGGTTCCTCTTGTCACAGGAGACTCTTACTGTGTGTGGCAGACCAGAAGAGCCAGAGAAGTAACTCCTGTGCCAACCTAACCCTAGCAGCCCTCAGCAATGACTGGTAGAAATGGATATCTAAAAACCCCCAGCTCCCTTGTCCCTCTGGTGGAGTAACTCAGAGATGTTTCACACTGGCTCCTGGGGTTTCTCCAGTGAGATCAAGTTTCAATCATCCTCAGTGGAAGCTGGTTGATAATATATTGATTGTCTTCCATTCCTTGTATTACTTCTCCATCTCCTCTACTGATCTTCACCTCCTCAATAAGCTACTTTGACTCAATTCTTTGCTTCAGAATCTACCTCTGGGGGAAACACCTAGATTGGAGATGGAAATTACTTCTCCTGAAGATGTGAATGTATGAATTATGGGTTAGGAGATGTCCAAGGATTAAGAAAGTAGTTTCAGTGTTTCACCAACTCAGGATTTCTATGTGTATCTTCAGAGATTAGATTTTGGTTCTCCAGAATTCCAAATGAGACGTTATTGAGTAAAAGGATTAAAGGAGGGTAGCCTAACTTTGAGCCCTTGAGAAGAAATCAGAGAATCTGTGGAAGCCAAAGTGACAGTCTCACACTGGACACTTCTCCTTGCTCTTCCCACAATAGCAGCCTTTCATGACTTCCTCTCTTCCTCACCTACAGCATCATTTCCTCCTTCCTTGATGTGCTGTTGTTGCTTGTGATTTTTTTTTTCCTGTCTGGAGAATATTTATTTCCTTGTTGGGCTTGTAAAATCCTTCTTTAAAGCTCAGCTCTTCAGTCCTTCCAGAGCAATCCATGCTTTCCTATCTAAGAGCACCTCCATATTGTATCCATTTACTGTATTGCACCCCTACTCTCTCCAAATACTCCTGCCCCCAGCTTGTGGAAGAAAGCAGGCAAGAGTTCTGTTCATCTCGAATCCTTGCCCTTAGCACAGGAGTTTAGCACACCTCATTAAATAAACAAGTGAAAGAAGAAGAGGGGAGAAAGGAGAGAAAAAGTGTTCCAGCAGTCTGCAAAATTAACAGCAAATACAACTAGTGGAACAAGGAATTGCATACCTACCCTTGAAACCAATTGGGCAGCATGGCAGAATAGAAAACATTTGTTGATCTTACCCTTGGAGGTATATGCTTTGGGGGCACAGAGAACTTTTAGGGGATGGAAGAAGGAGAAGCATGGGGGCAGGAAGCGCAACATCTGTTTATGAAAGAGCAAGTGGTTCAGCCTGACTGGGGTGTGGGTGAAGTCCAGCGGACAGGGAGATGAGGCCAGGCATGACAAACCTTGAAGCTTAGGCCATGGACCGGCAGCAAACATCAACCAAGAGAAATGGAAGAAATGCAGAATTCAGACCCACTGAAACAGAATCTGCACTGTAACAGAATTCCCAGGTGATTCGAATCACATTGAAGTTTGAGAAGCATTAGGAAGTCATTGCAGATTTTAGAACCAGGATGCACTCAGAGAGAGTCAACAAGGTCTCTCCATCATCTGGGCAAAGCAGCACATTTGAGATTACCGACAGCGTTAAGTTTCTGCTTTTCATTTCTCTTGCTGGTAAAGCCAGAGATGAACTTCACTGCACACTATCAGTGACCTGCTTTGCCACCTCCTTCCCTGCACAGACGGCTTTTACGTGGGAAGCTGTGACAGGAGGGAAGTGCGCTGTGCCCGGTGTCTTCTGAGTGCAGGGAGAGGCGTGCCTATGCTCATTCTTCCACCCTGCTCCCTCTCCTCACACTCCCCTCCCCCAAGTCTGCCTGCTTTCCTCACCAACTGCGTGGAGAAGACTCCCCCATGCATCCCAGGGATCTGGAGAGGCTAAGGATCAGATGAAATGAACAAAAGTCTGTTAAAAGAAATATCCAAATTGACCTATAATTTTATACTTAAAACATTTAAATTTATATTCTTGTTTCAGAGACTAAGATAACCCAATAAGAGTTTCAACATTGGATTTTTAGACTAACAGTGATTTCAAAACTGTTTTGAAATTTACTATTTTTAAAAATAAAAACCTATTCTTGGCTTCCCTTTATTGTTGTTGTTTGATTGCTAAGTTGTATCCAACTTCCTGTGACCTCATGGACTATAGAATGCCAGACTCCTGTGCCCTCCACTATCTCCTGGAATTTGCTCGAATTCATGTTCACTGAGTTGGTGATACTATCTAACCATCTCATTCTCTGCCCCCCTCTTCTCTTGCCTTCAATCTTTCCTGGCATCAGGGACTTTTCCAATGACTAAGCTCTTCGAATCAGGTGGTGAAAGTAATGGATGTTCAGCTTCAGCATCAGTCCTTCCAGTGAATATTCAGGGTTGGTTTCTTTTAGGATGGACTGATTTGATCTCATGTGAGAGTTGGACTATAAAGAAAGCTGAGTGCCGAAGAATTGATTCTTTTGAACTGTGGTGTTGGGACAGACTCTTGAGAGTCCCTTGGATTGCAAGAAGATCAAACCTGTCAATCCTAAAGAAAATCAGTCCTAAATACTCATTGGAATAACTGATGCTGAAGCTGAAACGCCAGTCCTTTGGCCACCTGATGGGAAGAACTGACTCATTTGAAAAAACCCTGATGCTGGAAAAGATTGAAGGTGGGAGGAGGAGGGGATGCCAGAGGATGAGATGGTTGGATGGCATCACTGACTTGATGGACATGAGTTTGAACAAGCTCTGGAAGTTGGTGATGGACAGGGAGGCCTGGCATGCTACAGTCCATGGAGTTGCAAAGAGTATGACATGATTGAGTGACTGAAATGAACTGATTTGATCTCCTTGAAGTCCAAGGGGCTCTCGAGAGTCTTCTCCAGCACCACAGTTTAAAAGCATGAATTCTTCGGAACTCAGCTTTCTTTATGGTCTAACTTTCACATCTGTACATAACTACTGGAAAAACTATAGCTTTGACTAGATGGACCTTTGTTAACTTTTTAATACACTGTCTAGATTTGTCGTAGCTTTCCTTCCAAGAAGCAAGCATCTTTTAATTTCATGGCTGCAGTCACAATCTGCAGTGATTTTGGAGCCGAAGAAAATAAAATCTGTCACTGTTTCCACTTTTTCCCCTTCTATTTGCCATGAAGTGATGGGACCAGATATCATGATCTTAGTTTTTTGAATGTTGATTTCAAGCCAACTTTTTCACTCTCCTCTTTCACTCTCATCAAGAGGTTCTTTAGTTCCTCTTCACTTTCTGCCATTAGAGTGGTATCATCTGCATATCTGAGGTTGTTGCTATTTCAACTGGCAACCTTGATTCTATCTTATGATTCATCCAGCCTGGCATTTTGCATGGCATACCCTGCATAAAAGTTAAACAAGCAGGGTGACAATATACAGCCTTGATGTACTCCTTTCCCAATTTTGAACCAGTCTGTTGCTTCATGTCCAGTTCAAACTGTTGCTTCTTGACCCTCACACAGGTTGCTCAGGAGACAGGTAAGGTGGTCTGGTGAATTTTCCAATTTGTTGTGATCTACACAAGCAAAGAGTTTAGCATAGTCAATGAAGCAGAAGTAGATGTTCTCCTGGAATTCTGTTGTTTGCCATGATCCAAAGAATATTGGCGATTTGATCTCTGGTTTCCTCTGCTTCTTTGAAGCCCAGCTTGCACATCTGGAATTCTCCGTTCATGTACTGGACGGAGTTCATGTACTGGCTGGAGCCTAGCTTGAAGGATTTTGAGTATAACCTTGTTAGCATGTGAAATGAGTTCAATTGTCTGGTAGCTTGTACATTCTTTGGCATTGTCCTTCTTTGGGATTGGAATGAAAACTGACCTTTTCCAGTCCTGTGGGCACTGCTGAATTTTCCAAGTTTGCTGGCATGTTGAATGAAGCACTTTAACAGCATCATTGTTTTGGATTTTAAATAGCTCAGCTGAAATTCCATCACTTCCACTAGCTTTGTCCATAGTAATGTTTCCTTAGGCTCACTTTACTTTACACTCCAGGATGTCTTCTAGGTGAGTGACCATACCGTTGTGGTTATCCATGTCATTTAGATTTTTTTTTTTGTATAATTCTTCTGTGTATTCTTGCCACCTCTTCTGAATCTGCTTTTGTTAGGTCCTTACCATTTCTGTCCTTTATGGTGCCATCCCTGCATGCAGTGTTCCCTTTATCTACAATTTTCTTGAAGAGATCTCTAGTCTTACCCATTCTATTGTTTCCCTCTATTTCTTTGCACTGTTCATTTAAGAAGGCCTTTTTATCTCTTCTTGCTCTTCTCTGGAACTCTGCATTCGGTTGGATATATCCTTCCCTTTCTCCCTTGTCTTTTGCTTCTCTTCTTTCCTCAACTGTTTGTAAAGCCTCCTCAGACAACCACTTGCCTTCTTGCATTTCTTTTTCTTTGGGATGGTTTTGGTCACTGCCTCCTGTACAGTGTTATGAAACACAGTCCATAGTTCTTTGGGCACTCTGTCTACCAGATCTAATCCCTTGAATCTATTTGCTTCATTCTGTCCAAAACAATGATTGCCCTCGGATCTTCCCCAGTAGCATATTAGACACCTTCCGACCTGGGGGCTCATTTTCTGGTGTCATATCTTTTTGCTTTTTCATTGTCCATGGTATTCTCTAGACTAGAATACTGGAATATATTGCTATTTCTTGCTCTAGTGGACCACATTTTGTCAGAAATCTTGACTATGACCCATTCATCATAGCTGGTAACTTCCTTGATTTATGCAAGCCTCTTCTCCACTACAAGGCTGTGATCCATGAAGGGGTGTTTTCCCTTTATTCCTGGAAAATGAATACCTTTCCATAGCTTTCACAACCATACAGGTAAATTCCTCAGAAAGTTTACCAGAGGCAAAATATCAGGCTATATTAAGACAAAACCTTGATATTTTAATTGTTTTATTAATCTGAGGACTCATGTACCAATTCCATGTGACCAAACAACAATTATAATTTGGTTGTTATAGTGGCTACCTGCATACTGTTAAGCATGCCTGCTTAAATCTATTTGTTAGCATCATTAAAGAAACTATCACTTAATGCTGTCTTTGTCGAATAGCTTTGGGTTATATCTGTAGGAGGCCAGCTATAAGTCAATTACCCAGCTACCAGGAAATAGATATACCCTCTTGCATCTGAGTAATTGAATCTTCCAATTTGCATCCAGATGTTCCTGTGTGGAAGCTGTCTATGACCAAGAAATATGTACAATGCAGATCAATAACTCAACAGGATAGCTTTTTTTTTTCTTTAATTCATGGTTTTCCATGTACTGTGTAAAGAGTGAATTACATTGTTTGTTTAATATCTTGCACATAGTTGGGGCTTGGTGAGCATTGTTGGAATGTGGGCATAAATAGAGCAGGCTTGAAAATGGCATATCTATCATCCACTCTTTGCATCTATTCAGTGTTCTTCTGTGGATAGCCTGCATTGATTTGAGTACATATGACCATTGTGTGACTTGATTTTAAGTGCCTTTAAACTTAAATAATGATGCTCTATGGGAATATGCAAATGAGATTCAGTTGAAGAGCATGAATGTTGATAATAGGAGAATTAATTAAGTCATGGGAACTATCTCTGCCACTAATTCTCTGTGATAGACTTGGCCTGATTACCCTATTTGAACATATTGCTGGGATTTAATGCAGCGAGAGTTTTCTAATCTGAAATAGAGAAACTCTTTCCAATTCAAACTAGACAAGGGTAGTTTGTATTTGCAAAGCAGAGTGGATTCATGAAGGGGATGCTGAGGGAGAGTTTCTGGGTGGACTTCTAGATGGTTGGCAGTATGTCAGTGTCTGACCAAGCAAACACAGGAAGAGGGCTGAGAAATCAGTACCAGGACAGGGAAATTTATTAGATTCCTCCTCTGGTGGGTTGAGGTTTGTGGACCTACAAATGAAGACCTTTTGGGGAGTACATATGATCCCAATTAACTAAAACCCTTTGTGAATCTTTTATTTCTAGAAGGAAAAGAAAGTACACAGGCTTTAAGTGAGACAGACTAGGGTTCTGACCATACCTATGCAACTAACAAGGTCTCTCTGAGCCTCTGTTTCCTTGTTTGCAAACTGGGGTTGCTGTAAATATGAAATAATATATGCAAACATCTGTCACTGCAAATGCCTGGCACATGTTAACAGCAGTGTTATTTATTCCCCAAATGGAAATTCCTAGGATTTTAGCTTGGACTTAAGGCTTTAATGCTTTCCTGGGCAGGCTGTGTGGTATATCTCTGCTTTGGTTTTCTTACCAAAAAAAAAGGAAAATGGTAGTTGGTAGCACCTATTTTATATAATTATTTTTAAAAATAGCTGAGAAAATACATGTAAAGCAATGACAACAGTGTCAGACACATAGTAAGTGAGTGATAATATTAGAGTGTTTTAATTATTATTTCATATTTTTAACAAACTTAGCCATAAGAAAATCTATATGAATCCACAGAAATCATAATAACAATAGTTACAATTGGCTGAATGTCTGCTTTACTGGAGGTGCTCTAGGTATATTTCTATTTAATTTTCACAACCATACAGCAAGCTAGGTGTTATTATTCCCACTTTACATGAGCATAATCTGAGGCCCTGAATAGCTGCACAGTTTATCTGAAACTACAGAGCTGGTTAAGACAAAATTGGAGTTTCAGACTTCTGTCTAATTTCAAAGTCAGTGCTCTGTTTGCTATACCACATGAACAATGTGACTCTGCCTGGCTAAGGGAGCACCATGAACAATGTGACTCTGCCTGGTTAAGGGAGCACCATGAACAATGTGACTCTGCCTGGTTAAGGGAGCACCATGAACAAACGTGACTCCGCCTGGTTAAGGGAGCACCATGAACAAACGTGACTCCGCCTGGCTAAGGGAGCACCATGAACAAACGTGACTCCGCCTGGCTAAGGGAGCACCATGAACAAACGTGACTCCGCCTGGCTAAGGGAGCACCATGAACAAACGTGACTCCGCCTGGCTAAGGGAGCACCATGACTTATACATGGGTGCTCAGTCGTGCCTAACTCCAGGGTCCTCCAGGCTCCTCTGTCCACGGCATTTCCCAGGCAAGAATACTGGAGTGAGTTGCACTTTCCTACTCCAGGGGATCTTCTTGACCCAGGGATAGAACCTGAATCTCCTGTATCTCCCCAGTTGTGGGTGGGTTCTTTACCACTAAGCTACTTGGGAAGCCCCCATCTGCTTTATAAGTGAAGGGTAGCAGGTTGTTTCTGCAAAGAATATTTAAACTAGGATGAAGAAGAGAATGTTTTAGCCCTGTGCATGTACAAGACTTGTGTTTAAGGTTGTGAAGGTAAAGGAAAAGATGAGAATTCTTAAAACAAACTTGGTATGTAGACATTCAGTGTTCTTGGTATCTGACACATTTTCTCATCCTAGACTATCTCTTTGATTACATCATGTTACCCATCTCCTAGATCAGTGTTTCTAAAAGTAAACAGGAATGATTTGATCACCCAGGGGATAGTAGGCAGTATCTGGAGGCATTTTTAGGTGTTACATCTTGGGGCATGGTTGCTACTGGCTTCTAGTAAGTAGAGACCAGGGATATTGTTAAACATCCTACAATGCACAAAGTAGAGTTATTCACAATAAAGAATTACCAGCCTAAAATATCAATAATGCCAGATTAAGAAATCACAAACTAGATTAGTAGCTTCCTAATAGTTTTCTGTATGTTTATTCTCTTCTTTTCCTTCACACTTTCCACTACTGAATCACTGAAGTGATTTGCATAAAGCATAAACCTAACGACACTATCCTCTTACTTAAGAAACCTGTGGTTCCTCTTGATCACAGAAAGTACAGATGATTTAATATGATTCAGGACTTGAAAATCTGGCTCCAGCTGGCCTTTCAAACCTCCCTCTGAAGATGCCCCTCATACAGTATGCACTTAACCACCTCCAGTGTTTCCTCTCTCTTACATAACTCTGTATCCACATGCATTTGACCCCTCTAGGCAATTTTTTCTGTTGCATCTTGACGGTGTTTCTCTGTACCTGAATTGCCATTTCCACTTCCATGCCTCATTTTTCTGTTACTCATGTGTGTATTAATTGGGTATCTATGGAGTGACTGCCTTGGGTGGGGCACTGTACTAAATCACGTAGATACAGTGGTAAGTAAGCAGCTTCAACGGCTTCTCCTGTGCAGCTTGGAGTTTAGCAAGGTGAATGAGTAAGTGATGTGATGAGGGAAAAAAGGACTTGGAAATACGTAACCTGGATGAGGTCAGTTGTTGAAGAAAGCTTCTAGGAGGAATTGACTTTTAAGGTGAACTTCAAAGGTGGTTAGAGTTATTCAGGAGTTGGCTATGTAAACATGGTTGAAAGTGTCTTTACCCACCTACCCAAACTTCAGGGTATAGTTCAGATATTAACTTCTACTAGGCACCTTCCCAGATTTCCCCACTGGAGATTAACTTCCGTCTATTTGGCTCTCAGAGACCTTTTAAGGTCTATTATTATATTTATCACCATCTGCCTTGCATTATGTATTCATGGTAAACATGATAATTGAACTCATGGTAAATATTTAAATTGAAAATTGCCATACTTTACAAAGGATTTATAAGCAATGTTCTCTTATCTCATAACTGCAGTTTGAATCCTGTGGAACACACTTTTCTCCCTCATCAGTTTAATAGCTCTACCAAACTCCACACATAGATCTTTAAAAGGAAGTTATTCTGCTGCATGGTGTTGAAACTGGACAATGAGAAGTAGAGGGCGCAGCATGCACACAAAAGTTCAGTCTTTGCTGTAATTTAGGTAAAGCCCTAATCCATGTACTCATTCACTCATTCAGTGAATATTTCTTGAGCACCTACAATGTGCCAACTGCCAATGTTATGTACTGAGAACACATTGCTGAGCTAAACTTACACAGTTTTTATCCTGCATCTAGTAGAGGACAGATATTAAGCGAAGAATAATAACAATAGTCATAGGTTTACTGACTGAAATGGCTCCAGTGAAGGACCCATCAAATTACAAGCCAGTGGATCCATTGAAGGATACTATGAAGACATCTGACTAAGGGATTGATCTGGTATGGGCAATGCAGAAGGAAGTAACATTGAAACTAAAGTCTGAACATTACAAGTCTGGCTAGTGATGGGGAGGGAAAGAAAGAGAATATCAAGGAGAGGAAACAACATGAGCTAAAGAAGGAGCGTTTACAGAAGGAGCACTGTGAATTAGGAAAACTGAAAGAAGACCAGTGTATCTATGCAAGAGACACAAAGAGGAGTAAATCCTGAGATGAAACTCGGAAGATGGGCGAGGACAGTTTACAGGGCCTTTCAAGCCATGTTTATGGCTTTTATTCTAGGAACAATGGGAGCACATTGGATGATTTTAAACAGAATGACATGATCAGATTTGCATTTTAAAAGATCACTCTGGCTACTATGTATGGAGAACCAGAAGTTGTACATGTAATGGGGCCCTGAAAACTTGCTTCATTAATGACCTGCATAAGTGATAAACACCAGAATGTGACATTTGATAAATTAGCTGCCAGTCATTTAATACAGCCTTAGCAGTAGCAAGCCCTGACCCTTGCTGTTGAAGAGAAAAAGAGTCTGAAAGGAAGGTGGGTGGGGAATTAAAAGAAAATTGAGTAATTATTCAACTCTCAGAGTCAGTTTTCCCTAGTAGGAGTAGTAGTAGAAGGCACAGTAAGAAAGTCTAAGCCCATATTTTACAAGCAGTAAATAGAAAAAGGATGATATTCTGAGACAGTGGTTTTAATGCATATTTGCTAACATCTTTGGGAGTCCCTAATAGTTCTGCATTTTAGAGGTGTTGTCAACACTGGTGCTGACCATGAAGTTTAAGGTTTACGTGGGTTTGTCTGTACCTGAGGATGACACAGCCTCTGAGATCAAAGTTTCCACAAGAGCCTTGAATGATATTAAAGGAGAAATCATGCCAATGGGTACACGTTTGTCACTTAAAAGAGTCCATTAGAAGGAAATAAAGAAGACCTCCGAGGAAGAGAGAGAGAAGTGGGAGAGAGATAGAAGACTGTGCTTCTTTGGGCTTTGTGTGAGTAATGTAGCAGGAGACCCAAAGATTGCCCTTGCCAAATGATTTTTGCTGAACCCTTTGTCAGGAAACAAGACTGGGGCTCGGAAAACAGAAGCAAGGTCACAGCAAAGGGTAATAGAAAGAGACCCCAGCTCCCGGCCTGAGAAGCAGGGAGGGATGAATTACCAGGCTCCATCTGTGACCCAGCTGAGAGTGGAGATGGAATCGGCAGTTGTCCTGCCCTGATCTCATGCTCCATTTCAGTTCATTTACATTAACATCAGATGGAGGGCTGCAGGATGTCCACAGGAAACCAAAGTCACTTAAATATCCATGGCTCTTTCTTGGTGCTTAGCCCGAAGTGAGAACACACAGAAGACATGAGTGGCAAATTGGCTACATCTCATATGCACACCTAGACCACATAGTTAAATGTACAAGATTTATATGTATATGTATAAATATGTATCTGCACATATTAAAATGCACACTTATATATGCTGTCCTATAGCTAATCATGCTTGTTCATAGGTTACATCCATATGTGCACACTCATATACATGTGTGCATGTGTATACATACTTGCACATGTAACTGTGAATGGGTAGAAGAGTATACATTAGAACATACTGTATTTTTATAAATATATATACATAAAGATAGATGTATAGATGTATACACATTTACATATGACACATACATATGCTCGCACACATATGTAAATACCTCAGTATAAAAAATTATAAGCTGAAATGACTAGGTTTAGTTCCATTCTATGTGGGAAAAAGTTGGATCCAAAAGAAGACCAGAGTCAGACCTGGCTTCAGGCCCTGGTTCACATGCACCCAGTGCCCTGCCCAGGTCAAATCTTCCTCTGAACCTCAGTTCTGTGCTGTTGCTTATTTTATTTTATTTTTGCAATTAAGAAACTCTATGTATCAGGTTTGTCACAGAAGTCCAAAGAGATTCCCAGAAGAGAAGGCATTTGTTGCAGTGGGTGAAGGGAATCATAGGCAGAGAAAATAGCATCAGAAAAGAGACAGGTTTATAACACTAGGAAATTAATTTGAGTTCTTAGAATGCCTGGGAGTTAGAAGAGGAAAGAAAGTTATGCACCGTAGAGGCATACCTCATCTTATTGTGCTTCACAGATACTGTGATTTTTTACAAACTGAAAGTTTATGGCAAGTCTGTTGGTGCCATTTTTCCAACAGCATTTGCTTACTTATGTCTCTGTGTCACACTTTGATAATTCTTGCAATAGTTTCAAGAATTTTCATTATTACTATTATATCTGTTATGGTGATCTGTGATGAGTGATCTTTGACGTTACTATTGTAATTGTTTTAGGGTGTCCCAAACCACACCTGCAGAAGATGGTGAACTTAACTGATAAATGCTGTGTATGTTCTGACTACTCCATCCACTGGCCATTCCCCATCTCTCTCTTTCTTGTTTTGGGCCTCCCTGTTCCCTAAGACACAACAATAGTGAAATTAGGTCAATTAGTAACCCTAAAATGAGCTTAGCTCTAAGTGTTCAAGTGAAAGGGAGGATCATGCCTCTCTGACTTTAAAATCAAAAGCCAGAAATATTTAAGCTTAGTGAGGAAGGCATGTTGAAAACTGAAATAGGCTAAGAGTTAGGCCTATTGAGCCAAACAGTTAGCTTTAGCCAAGTTGTAAAAACAGAGAAAAAGTTCCTGAAGAAAATTTAGCAGTCAACACATGAATGATAAGAAAGCGAAACAATTTTATTGCTGAATACGGAGAAAATTTTAGTGGTCTGGCTAGAAGATCAAACCAGCCTTAGCATTCCCTTGGGCCAAAGCCAGATCCAGAGCCAGACCCTAGCAGTCTAGAGTTCTATGGAGCTTTAAGAGATGAGGGGGCTGCAGAAATATAAAGCTAGCAGAGGTTTAAGGGAAAAAGTCATCCTAACATAAAAAGTGTAAGGTGAAACAGCAATTACTTGTGTAGAAGCTTCAGCAAGTCATCCAGAAGATCCAGCTAAGATGATAAATAAAGGTGGGCATGCTAAACAGAGAGTTTCAATGTAGATAAAACAGCCTTATGTTGGAAGAAGATGCCATCTAGGACTTTTACAGCCCGAGAGAAGTCAATGCCTTGCTTCACAGCTTTAAAGCATAGGCTAACTCTCTTGTTAGGGGCTATTGCAGCTGGTGACTTTAAGTTGAAGCCAATGCTCATTTAGCATTTCAAAAAAATCCTACCGCTGCTAAGAATTACAGTAAATCTACTCTCCAGTGTTCTAGAAATGGAACAACAAAGCCTGGATGACAGCACATCTGTTTATAATATGGTTTACTGAATATTTTAAATCCATGGTTGAGATTTACTGCTCAGAAAAAAATTCTCTTTCAAAATATTACTGTTCATTGACAATGTACCTAGTTGCCCAAGAGCTCTGATGGAGCTGTACAATGAGATTAATGTTGTTTTCATGTCTGCTAACAAAACATCCGTTCTGTAGCCCGTGGATCAAAGAGTAATTTTGACTTTTAAGTCTTGTTATTTCACAAGATTACAGTTGCCCTTGAGAGCAATTCCTCTAATGGACCTGGGCAAGGTAAATTGAAAACCTTCTGGAAAATATTCATCATTCCAGATGCCACTGAGTGCATTCACAATTCACGGCAAGAGGTCAAAATATCAGCCTTAACAGGAATTTGGGAGAAGTTGATCCCAGCCCTCATGGGTGACTCTGAGGGGGTCAAGATTTTAGTAGAGGAAGTAACTGCAGATATGGAGGCAGCAAGAGAACTAGAATTAGCAGCGTAGCCTATGATAGGGCTGATTTGCTGCAATCTCGTGATAAAGCTTGGAAGGATAAAGAATTGCTTTTCTTATGGATGAGTGAAGAAAGTGGTTTCTTGAGAAGAAAACTACTCCTGCTGAAGATTTTGTGAAGATTGTTGAAATGAAAACAAAGGATTTAGAATATTATATAAGCTTAGTTGATAAAGCAGAGGCAGTATTTGGGAGGATTAACTCCAATTTCAAAAGAGTTTCTACTATGTGTAAAATGCAGTCAAACAGCATTCCATGCAGCAGATAAATCATTTGAAAAGGGAAAGATCAAGCACTATACCAAATTTTATTGTTGTCTTTTTTTAAGAAATTTTCACAGTCACTCCAATCTTCAGCAACCACCACCCAGATCAGTCAGCAGCCATCATCACTGAGGGAAAACCCTCCACTATCTAAAAGGTTATTGTTGTATTTAGTCTTACTAAAGATTCAGACTGGGAAGCCTGGCATGCTGCAGTCCATGGGGTCGCAAAGAATCAGACATGACTGAGTGACTGAACTGACTGAGCAGAAAGATTCAGATGATGTTTAGCTTTTTTTTTTTTTTCCTTAGCAATAAAATATTTTAAATTAAGGTATGTACTTTTTTGTAAATATAATGCTGTTGCACCCTTAATAGACTGTAGTATAGTGTAAGCAGCTTTTATATGCACCAGGAAACCAAAACATTTGTGTGACTCCCTTTATTGTGATATTCTCTTTATTGTGATGGCCTGTTACAGAACCAGCAATATCTTTGAGGTCTGCTTGTATTTTGAATATTCCTGGCCTCTGCCAGGAGAATGGATTGTGTCGGGAGATTTTAAGCTTGGGAGTGATAATCAATAGTCGATTTGTGTTTTAGCAACTGTGGTCTGGACATAGGGTGGTAGCTATAAGCATATCCCTTAAAGAGTGAAGGCCTTTTAAAAAGGCTTTTGCAACCATCCGGATGGACTGTGAAGGTTTAAACTCAGGCAGGGTCTGTGGGAAGGACATATCGATCTCCCTTCAGTAGTACAGAAGGATGTGATACGGGTACTCTGCACCTGTTGCCAGCCTTAGTCATTAATCTGGACACCTGAGGAAGTCTTATTCCTCAGGGGTCCAGTGTTGTATGGAACACATGCTTATCAGAAGGCTGTTGGATGACTTGTGACTCAAACCTCTTTTTATTGACTTGCAGATTGCTAATAGGCAACACATATATCACTTTACTTTGTTAGTCTGGGGAGACCAACCACCCTCTCCCCCGGCCCCCGCAACCTGAGAATAAAGAATCAATGTGAAAAATTACCAGTGATCCCAACAAGATGGAACCCCAGTGAGTTACTTAGAGAATGGTGCAAAGTAAACCAATAGGCAAAACTGAAAGCTATGTTGGTTACACAGAACCACACACAATACAAATCAAACAGTAAATATAATATTAATGCTGTACTATGCTTACTTGCTTATTCATGTCCAACTCTTTGCAACCTTATGAACTACAGCCTACCAGGCTCCTCTGTCCATGGGGATTCTCCAGGCAAGGATACTGAAGTGGGTTGCCATTTGCTTCTCCAGGGGATCTTTCCAACCCAGGTACTGAATCCAGGTCTCCTGCACCGCAGGCGGATTCTTTACCATCCGAGCCACCAGGTAATATTAATAATAACTAGGAGATGCCATACTATTAAAATGCCATACTCTTCATATGCTGTTTTCACCTTCATGGATATCATGATGGTTTAAGAGATTTGGGCCTAAGTAGTCAAGGCTGTATATTGTCACCCTGCTTACTTAACTTATATTCAGAGCACATCATGAGAAATGCTGGGCTGGAAGAAGCACAAGCTGGAATCAAGATTACTGGGAGAAATATCAATAACCTCAGATATGCAGATTACACCACCTTTATGGCAGAAAGTGAAGAGGAATTAAAAAGCCTCTTGATGAAAGTGAAAGAGGAGAGTGAAAAAGTTGGCTTAAAGTTCAACATTCAGAAAACTAAGATCATGGCATCTGGTCCCATCACTTCATGGCAAATAGATGGGAAGACAGTGGAAACAGTGGCTGACTTTATTTTTTTGGGCTCCTGAATCACTGCAGATGGTGATTGCAGCCATGAAATTAAAAGACACTTACTCCTTGGAAGAAAAGTTATGACCAACCTAGATAGCATATTAAAAAGCAGAGACATTATTTTGCCAACAAAGGTCCGTCTAGTCAAGGCTATGGTTTTTCCAGAGGTCATGTATGGATGTGAGAGTTGGACTGTGAAGAAAGCTGAGTGCCAAAAAATTGATGCTTTTGAACTGTGGTGTTGGAGAAGACTCTTGAGAGCCCCTTGGACTGCAAGGAGATCCAACCAGTCCATCCTAAATGAGATCAGTCCTGGGTGTTCATTGGAAGGACTGATGCTGAAGCTGAAACTCCAGTACTTTGGCCACTTCATGAGAAGAGTTGACTCATTGGAAAAGACCCTGATGCTGGGAGGAATTGGGGGCAGGAGGAGAAGGGGGCGACAGAGGATGAGATGGCTGGATGGCATCACCAACTCAATGGGCATGAGTTTGGGTGAACTCCGGGAGCTGGTGATGGACAGGGAGGCCTGGCGTGTTGCGATTCGCGGGGTCGCAAAGAGTCAGACACGACTGAGCGACTGAACTGAACTGAACTGAACTGAACAAGGCCATAAGAAGAGTCTTTCTTAACTTTTTCCATCTCTAATCACTAGACCCTCTTTTAAACAGTGTCTTTTATAAGGCCCACTCCTGATACTCTCCTAGAGAGGTTAATTTTAAATTTAGCTGATTAGGGACCTTAATTATGTCTACAAAATCTCTTCACTTTTTCCATGGAGCAGGATATAATCATGGGAGTGATACTGCATCACCTTCTGCACATTCTACTGGTTAGAAGTGGCAGGTTTCACCTATGCTCAAAGATAATTACATAAGTGAATGGATCACTGAAGACCATATTAGATTCCTGCTGACTACAAAGAAGGATGAATAAGTTTATCACAGTGATTTGATTTTGTCACACGGAAGTCTGAACTGGTAGCAATCAACGAACTTACCACTGAAGGTCAGCACTTGCATACAGAGTATTTTCCCATGAGTTTTGAATGCATTCTAGCTATCTTGTTTTACTTGTTTTGGTTATTCATGTCCACCACAATTTCCAGGATGTCTTCAGGTAGTAAACATTAAGATTATTTTCGTTTTAATTGGGGATATTATTTCTCAAGAGAACAATATCTCTAAGAGTGTGATTGGTCAAGTTGTTTACTGAAAGACAGTTTCTACTTTTCTATTCGTACTTCATGTTTTGTCAAATATCTGCAACATTAGAATTTATTCAATATTGAGCTGCAAATTTCCCAGCTTTGCCATGCAAGCTTTGGAGATCATTCTTGCTGTATTTCAAATCCATTTTTTTTTTTTTTTTTTGTGGGAAGAAGGAAAGAGGAAATGATTGAAATGTGGTGGTTGAGATTGGCAGATTGAGGTGGACACTTTGAGGGCTACACAGATCCCCCTCCAGAAATGAAGGATTTACTGCCTCAGCTGTTGCAAGTGTTGCTAGAAGATGACCCTCATCTATCAGCCCTCCCTGAGGACTGTCATGGGCTAGAGGAAATTGCTTTGCCCAACAGCACATCTCTTTCCAGGGATTGCCTACATCCAGTAACTGGTAAAGGTAGGAGTATCAGGGTCTGAGGAGTCATCCCAACTCTAGAGCTAACTGTGGCAAGATCTGATCCAGTCAGGGGATTGCATGCAAATTCATCTCCTCCCTCTTTCCAGTCCTGCTTTCTTGGCCTCCCTTCTATAGGTGATCATCTTGGGAGGACTCCCTAATAACAGATCTACATGCTAAGCTCTTATTTAATCTGCTTTTGAGGGGACCCAACCTGCAACAGCAGACAAAGGATTTGGGCTAGTTAAGGACTGGGCCCTCTTTGTTTTAATCCTGGTCTGTTAATATTATCACCTTTGCCAATTTTAGGTCAGTTTTCAATAATTGAGTTTCTTTATGTGTAGAATTTGGCTGCTTCTTTGAATATCTGGTAACTTTTATTGAATGCTGATAATTTAAGTGTTACTTTGTTGCATGCTGGAAATTTTTGTGTTTCTATAAATATTATTGAGCTTTGTCTTGGAATGTGGTTAAGTTACTTTGAAATAGTTTGTGTCTTTAAAATTTTCTTTGTTAGGACCAGCAAACATTTAGTCTAGGGTTTATTTTCCTGCAGTTCTAAGACAAAACTCTTCTCTATACCAGTTCATTCATGATGCCCTGTGAATTATATGGTTCTCTTCTCTAGCTGGTGAGTATAGCCTGTATGAGTTTTGCAAATGTTTCTTCTAATCTTCTGGGGTGGTTTTTCCACTGACTTTGAGGAGTCTCCTCAAATGCATGCACTGACTATTACCTAGATGAATATTTGAGAGGGACCTTCTGCAGATCTCCAAAGTTCTCTCTCTGTGCAGACCTCTTTCCTGCCATATGCCCTGCACACTCTAGGTGGCCATGTCTCCTCCCGATTCTCAGCTCTGTGTGCTCAGCTCAGGAAAGTCACTGGGTTCTACTCCTGTTCTCAACCCACGTGCAGCAGCCAGGACATCTTCCCTGGGTACAACTCAGTCTCCGTATCTGTAGGATCTGTCTACATGGATTCAGCCATACATGGATTGAAAATATTAGAAAAGAATGCCACAAATTTCCAAGAAACAAAACTTGAATTTGCCACATGCCAACAACTATTTACATAGCGTTTACATTGTATTAGATATTATAAGTGGGCATCCCAGGTGGTGCTGGTGGTAAAGAACCTGCCTGCCAATGCAGGAGACTTAAGAGATGCGAGTTTGATCCCTCGGTCGGGAAGATCCCCTGGAGGAGGGCATGGCAACCCACTCTAGTATTCCTGCCAGGAGAATCCCATGGACAGAGGAACCTGGTAGGCTGTAGTCCATAGGGTCACAAAGGTTGGACACAACTGAAGCGACTAAGCATATGTGCACGCAGGAATTGTAAGTAATCTAGAGATAATTTAGAGTGCATGAGACGATGCGTGTAGGTTACATGCAAATACTGCACTGTTTTGTGTAAGGAACTGAACATCTGCACAATATGGTAACCCCCTGTGGATACCGAGGGGTGGTTGTAGTAACATTTGTAGGGACCACCTAATTTATTTCCTGTCTCAGGGATCACTGCCTTTCATTGTTTGATGTCCAATGATTTGAGAAAGGTTTCATATATTTTGTTTGGGTTTTTAGCTTTAGCTATTCCAGCTGGATAAATACAGTCCTTTTTACTCCATATTGGCAGGAAGTAGAATTTCTTCACCTGAGAATTTATCCATATTCAAAATTAAATTTTAAAAAGCAATTCCAGCCACTGGAGAGCTAACTGGCTGGGATCATTTCATAGACTTTAATTACTTTGTTTATTCACTTGATTAATGTTTGTTGTTACTGTGTCTCCTCTTCTGCAGTACCTGTATTTATTCTGTAGCCCCAGCACCTGCAAGGTGATGGTATCTGTAACACTGTGACCTCACCTGTCTCTCTAGCTCTAGGCCTGGCAGTAGCTTCCTACTATTGCTAATCTCTGGGTTTCTCTGGGAAACCACCATGGAGGCATGTTCCCTTCACCACAAAGGGAACATAGTTGACCAACAGGCCCAGCTGCTCACCACTCTGGATCTATTTAGTGTGGTAATGTTTTCCCAAGGCTGATCCCAGCCTATAGCAGGGGATCTAGATCCAGCTCAATCTCACCCAGTGTAGGACTCTGCTAATGACTCTCCGCTGCTTGAAGACTCCATTCTCCTGTCTGACATCTTGGCAGAACTGTGGCTGCAGTCTGAGGTTCTTCCTACCCAGTCCTTCCTTCCTGTTCTTACTTCACAGATGTTGGATTTATCTGAGACTCTAGTTGCCTGCCTGTGCTCCCTCCTACTTTCCCCAATAAATCTTTTGCCTACTTCAGTTCAGTCACTCAGTGCTGTGCGACTCTTTGCAACCCCATGGACTGCAGCACCAACTCCCAGAACTCACTCAGACTCATGTCCCTCAAGTCGGTGATGTCATCCAACCATCTCTTCCTCTGTCGTCCCCTTCTCCTCCCTCCTTAAATCTTTCCCAGCATCAGGGTCTTTTCAAATGAGTCAGTGCTTCACATTAGTTGGCCAAAGTATTGGAGTTTCAGCTTCAGCATTAGTCCTTCCAACGAATATTCAAGGACTGATTTCCCTTAGGATGGACTGGTTAGATTTCCTTACTGTCCAAAGGGCTCTCAAGAGTCTTCTCCAACACTACAGTTTAAAAGCATCAATTCTTTGGTGGTCAGCTGTCTTTATAGTCCAGCTCTCACATCCATACATGACCACTGGAAAAACCATAGCTTTGACTAGACGGACCTTTGTTTGAAAAGTAATGTCTCTGCTTTTTAATATGCTGTCTAGGTTGGTCATAACTTTTATTCCAAGGAGCAAGTGTCTTTTAATTTCATGGCTACAGTCACCATCTGCAGTGATTTTGGAGCCCAAAAGAATAAAGTCTGTCACTGCTTCCACCGTTTCCGTTTCCCCATCTATTTGCCATGAAAGGATGGGATCGGATGCCATGATCTTAGTTTTCTGAATGTTGAGCTTTAAGCCAACTTTTTCACTCTCCTCTTTCACTTTCATCAAGAGGCTCTTTAATTCCTCTTCGCTTTTTGCCATAAGGGTAGTGTTATCTGCATTTCTGAGTTTATTGATATTTCTCCCGGCAGTCTTGATTCCAGCTTGTGCTTCACCCAGTCCAGCATTTCTCATGATGAAATAAGTTAAATGATGCATATAAGTTAAATAAGCAGAGTGACAATATACAGCCTTGATGTACTCCTTTCCCGATTTGGAACAGGTCTGTTGTTCCATGTCCAGTTCTAACTGTTGCTTCCTGACCTGCATACAGACTTCTCAGGAGGCAGGTCAGGTGGTCTGGTATCCCCATCTCTTTAAGAACTTTCCACAGTTTGTTGTGACCCACACAGTCAAAGGCTTTGGCATAGTCAATAAAGCAGAAGTAGATGTTTTCTGGAACTCTCTTGCTTTTTTGATGATCCAGCAGATGTTGGCAATTTGGTCTCTGGTTCCTCTGCCTTTTCTAAATGCAGCATGAAGATCTGGAAGTTCACAGTTCACATACTGTTGAAGCCTGGCTTGGAGAATTTTGAGAATTACTTTGCTAGTGTTTGAGATGAATGCAATTGTGCAGTAGTTTGAGCATTCTTCAGCATTGCCTTTCTTTGGGATTGGATTGAAAACTGATGTTTTCCAGTCCTGTGTCCACTGTTGAGTTTTCCAAATATGCTGGCATATTGAGTGCAGCACTTTCACGGCATCATTTTTTTGCCTGCTAATCCCACCTAATCACCGGCCTTTTGGGAACCCAGAGTGACACACTGACCTTCTCTTGTTTGGTTTTCAGTTATCCCAATACTCCATAACTAGGTTGCCCATGTTAAATTTCCTCTACTGAACCATCTGGCATGACTACTTTTTATGCCAACTTGTTTAATTGCTATAAGTCGTGTCTGACTCTTTACAACCCCATGAGCTGTAGCCTGCCACGTTCCTCTGTCCACGGGATTTCCCAGGCAAGAATACTGGAGTGGGTTGTCATTTCCTTCTACAGGGGATCTTTCCAACTCAGTGATCGAAACTGAATCTCCTGAGTCTCCTGCATTGCAGGTGAATTATTTACTGCTGAGCACCAGGGAAGCTCTTAAACACAAAGTCCTAACTGTTTCAAGAAGATACTTTAAGGATAATAAGTGACCCATTTATTGGGTAGGGCTTGCCCCTTGCCTCTGCTTCAACCAGAGGAGGTCCACATTTCAATGTTGCTATTGGGCGACAGCGTGAAGTTCTGAGTATAAGTGGACAGCTTGCCTCTCACATATTCATTTTGTTTACCAGGCATTCTCACACCCCTTGCTTGCAGCCAGGGTCTGCCATTTGTGCAGCATGAGACATAATGAAGTGTGGATATCACCAGTTAGAAGGCTTGAGGATAACATTCAACAAATTTCTGGAAACTCCAAGTATAGACTAGTCTTGAAGCTTGTCCTGCTTCATCTCAACTGGTGTACAAATAGCAGAGTGTTTATTTGGCATCCTGGGGTCTGGAACTATTTATAAATAGCACATACTGAGTTTGAGACATGAATAATGTGTCCCACTGGCTGGACAGGGGTAGGAGGCTGACTTTGATTGTCTTTTTATTCCCCACTCTCTCTGGAAATCCAATCGATTGGGGCTAATTTGCAAGCTGCCTGTTTTAGGCAGGTGCAGGCTCTCAGACACTGCTGCTAATGTAGTTCTTTATTCTACTCTGAACTTTTGCCTCCTTCAGAAATAGAGCTTTGCCAAGAAAAGCAAGTTCTGTGTTTCATAGTGAGCCTGTTAAAGCATATGATCATAGTTTTAGATGCCACTACCCTTCAATTTCAAGAGAGTATCCTCCAAAAGAGGGCTAGGTAAGGGGTTTGCACATTTTCTCAAGGTTTGTGGAGTGGGAGAAGGATTATGGTGAAACATTTGGCCTGGCTCATATAGACATTTTATTACCCACCCAGATATATTCCTCTCCCCAAAACAGGCCTTCTAATCACAGTGATTGGGACTTAGTTGTGCCAAGAGTTTACTATCTGAGCCTCCATTCAAGTCAGTAAAATAAGAATTGTAATGATATATGTCCATCCTATTTTCACAAGACTATTATAAGAATCAGATTCAAAACAAGCTAACATACATAAAGACACTATTAATATAAAGTGCTGTCCAAGTTCAAATAGCTTTAGATTCCAAGTGATATAATAGAAAAATAGATAAAGTACAAGCTGTTCTTTGAGGATAAAAACATCTGAATTTGGGGTGGACACAAACACTTGAACCACAGTGGAAGGGGACGGAAAGTACAGCTATAACCTGAACTTGTTAAATGGTCCACTTGTCAGATGAGATAAAAGCAAAGAGCGTTTTTTGTTATAAAAAACTGTATTTTGATACTGTATGAGAAAGAGAACATTTGCTAGCTATTGATGGGAAGTTAGCCCATGGCACATAAATGGTACTTAGAACACAGAAGTGAAGATGATTACTATTGTTATCATCTGTGTCTAATCAGAATCTGTGATGATTAAGTCACTACTTTTAGAGAACAGGATGTGGCATTTTGTGAAGACCAAGATTTTCGTATGAACCATAAACAGATCTGCATCTCTCACTTAAAAAAAACATGGTCAAGAGGCTAGATGAGAACTTTGAAAACTCAAATTTGGTTTCCATTCCTGCAGCACCAGCATCACCTGGGGGCTTTTCAAATACAGGATCTCAGGCCTATCCCAGACTTACTGAACCAGGATCTTCATTTTAACAAGATCATCAGGGGATTTTTATGGATGTTAAAATATGAAAAGGACTGGTTTTAAAGGAACCATCTCTCTCTCTCTCTCTGCAAGTTTCTTGGGGAATATCTACATGGAAAAATTATGCTGCCAGATCATATATAGGGATTATTCTAATTCTGGATTTCAGGAGAGGGGACTTTTGTCACATCTGACATTCCCCTATTAGCCTGATTCTCACCAAACATATCATTCTTAACATCAATCTTTCCCCTCAACTTATTCTTAAATCCCTCTTATGCTCTGTCTGTCTTCCTTTTTTTTTTTCTCTCGTTCCTCACTCTCTTTCACCGTGGTATCCTGCAAGACTCCATTAACAAGCAAGAGCACACGCACAGTGGACAGAGAGTGCCAGTTGGGTACTTCTCTTTCAAACTCTGCCTTCAGGATGTCATGCTGGTAGCCTGAAATCAGCCATGACAAGAATATTTACACTGTGGAAATTGCAAACAATACAAATCAAGTCTTCCCTTTGTCTTAGCTCGTTTACTAGCATAGGACTGCCTCTCTTTTCTTTCTCAGAACCTTTTATTCTTCTCCTTCTTTCTGTGTTATTAACCCTCTTTACTTCTTCTCTTTCATTTCTGCTTCTTTTCTCTGGTCTCTTCCTTTTTCTCTTCTGGGAAATCACCATTAACAACAGCATGACAATACAAAGAAATAAAGAGCAGTCAACATTCTGTTAACCCAAATAGCATTTAAACTTCTAGAACCTCTAAAAAAAAAAGCACGTGAAAGTTACTACAACACCCCAGTTAAGGAAAAGAAAAGTCATGAATTTTTAAATGAAATTAGAAATAGTGAAGTATCAGTTTTCTCTAACCAAACATAGATCATAGTGTTCAGAAATATTCTGTTATTTATAAAACCTCTCTTTAGATTAAAACAAATCTCTTCCTCAAATATCTATATTCAAAATAATGGAAAAGTAATGTTTTAGTAAATTAAATCATTTTCTTTAAATTCTAAGCCCTGCTGGCCCTTGAACTACATGAGTTTGATCTGTGTGTGTCCACTTGTATGCGGATTTTATCCAGTAGTAAGTACTACAGTATCACACAATCCACGGTTGCTTTAGTCTGTGGATGCAGACCAACAGACACAGAACCACGGATACAGGTGAACCTCAGATGTGGAGGAACCATGGATGTGGAGGGCAAACTATTCATGGATTTCAACTGTGGAGGGTTGGTGCCAAGTTGTTCAAGGACCAGCTATATTAGCAAAGGTAGGCTAGGTGTCAAGACACTATGCTGGGATCTCTTACATCTGTGACTTTTTTTCTATTATTTTATTGCATATAGATCTATTCTCAAATATTTCATAGGATCAACAGTTTTAGTAGGCTGAACTGGGAAACTAAATGCTTTGCATTGTATTCTTACTGTAGGAAACTATGGGTGACATTCTAATCAACCAACTTGCTGATTAACTTTGAAACCAAAGGATATTTATAAGTTTGGAATTTTGTGTTTATTTTTTTCTTTTATCATAATATTGGTATGTTCTTTGGTATTGACTACCAATCTGGATGCTAATGTTCATAAATAAATGTTTTTGCATTTATCAATGTTCAGCTTCTCAGGTAGAGCACCTATCACAATGCAATAATTGATAGAAATGGCTGTACAAAGGATTAAGAGTATATTAGGTTGATGAGATTTTAATTGTTCATTATTCAATCATTTCTTAGGAAGTGAATTATTTATTTACTCCTTAAGTCTGTGATGTGCATTGACTATGCACCACATCTAAGTGACGTGGGTGCAAAAATGAATAAGACATGCCCTCCAAGAGTTTATGTTTATGGTTAACTTAACAAAACATCTTCCTTGCTGTTCAGGTGGGCATCTCATCGCAGTGGCTTCTCTTGCTGCTGAGCACATGGATTTAGTAGTTGTGGCTCCTGGGCTCTAGAGTACAGGTTCAACGGTTGTGGCCCATGGGCTTAGTTGCTCCATGGCATGTGGGATCCTCTGGGATTAGGGATCGAACCCATGACTCCTTCATTAGCAGGCAGATTCTTTACCACCGAGCCACCAAAGAAGCCACCCAAAGAAGTGGTTTTAAAATGAATTGTAATAAATGAATAAAGAACATATGAAAAAGTGGGAACAGTTTTATAGCACACAATACAAATAGGATAAATGACAATAATGAGGGAAAGTTCAGGATGTGCTCAGTGAATATGTATTAATTCAGAGGTATTGAAGGTTTGTGTGTGGATGGGGGATGCTATGGTCTGAAAGTTTGTGTCCCCCCCCCAAGTTTATATGTTGAAATTCTAATTCCCAGTCCAGTGGTATTAGGAGGTGGGACCTTCAGGAGGTCATTAGGTCATAAGAACGGATCGTCATGAACAGGTTTACTGCTCTGATAAAGGAGACCCGAAGAGCTACCTTATACTTTCCACCATGTGAGGACACAGCAAGAAGGCCCCATTTTTAAACCAGAAAGCAGGCCTTCACCAAAAGGTCTTGAACTTCAAGCCTTCAGAACTGTGATTAATAAATTTTGTTTATAAACCACTCAGTCTGTGGTATTCTTATTATGATAGCCTGAACGGAATAGGGCAGAAAATATTGGGAAATGAGGAGATATTGATGTTGAGGCTAGTTTGAAAGTTTTTTTGCCTACTTTGAAATATCTTAAAAGTTGATAGAATATTTTTTCAAAAAATGCAATCATGAATCTCATATGAATGAACAAACATATGTCAAAGATTTTAATGAACTCATCAATTGATGCAGAGAAGGTGATTATAATTGGTTCAACAGATTAAAAAAAAACACACATGAGCTGTAAATAATACTGAAATGAATTTAAAAATATATGCAAAGCTGGCTTATATCAGGGACTGGAGCTGTGGGGATGAGGTTGAAGGAACAGAAAATGGTGGGAGAGTGGGAGAATCAATTATAATTACCTTAGACAAGATACATTTTCCTGTCTGTGGAGAAGAATAATTTACTTACTATCAGTTATTTACCAATTATAGAGTTGTAAAATGGCTGGAAGATGATGAGAAGCTCAGAGAGTCCATAGAATTAAATAATCTAGAAAAATGTACTTAGACTATGCTTAGCCTTCTGCCTAAGAGGCCCAGATATTTTATTTCACAGCATTTCACAATTTTTTTCTACAGCATTAACTTATTTCTGCTTACTGTGTATGTATTAGAGTAGTAATATAAATTGAAGAATGTGTTGTAGGAATCTGCACTTTTCACCATTTAAACTCCTTGAGAAGCTTTCTCTGTGGTTCAGTGGTAAAGAATTTGCCTGCAATGCAGGTGACATGAGCTTGATCCCTGGGTCAGGAAAATCACCTGTAGAAGGAAATGGGCACCCACACCAATACTCTTGCCTGGGAAGTCAGATGGACAGAGGAGCCTGGGGGGCTAAAGTCCATGGGTCTCAAAATAGTCAGACACTACTTAGCAACCTTGAGAGGGGAGACTGGCGTTGCATCCTCAGAGCCTGGTGTAGTGCTGTGTGTGGGAGCCCCTCGCTAAATTTTTTTTTCCATTTATTTTTATTCGTTGGAGGCTAATTACTTTACAATATTGTGGTGGTTTTTGCCATACATTGACATGAATCAGCCATGGATTTACCTGTGTTCCCCATACCGATACCCCCTCCCGCCTCCCTCCCCATCCCATCCCTCTGGGTCTTCCCAGTGCACCAGCCCTGAGCACCCGTCTCATGTATCCAACCTGGGCTGGTGATCCGTTTCACCCTCAATAGTACACTTGTTTCAATGCTGTTCTCTCTGAACATCCCACCCTCGCCTTCTCGCTAAATACTGACTGAGTGAGAGATGACTTGAAAACGGGCGAACATCCTCTTGGAAGGCAATGATGTTGCAAGTGATCATTATGATGATACTGTGATATTGTGAGTGGACATATTTGGACATATGAAAATACATGTGCTAATTATTTAATAGTACTAATAATTATAAACACCCCACATGAGTACTTACAAAAACTCTTAGTAATCAAAAATTCATTCTAGCAATAAAGCATGGATAAGTACACTTCAATCTGTTACATGCACAGGAATGGCCAGAAAAAGTAGCAGTGACTTAGTCCAGCTAGTATAAAATTCCGATTCATGAACATCAAACTGTCAAAAGTGTTTGACCTTTACTTTCTCTCTGGTGTTAGTGTTTGTTCTTGCCCCTTGTTGGTCTCTAGAGTAGAACTGATTGACAGGCGTGTCAAATTCCATCCTGGCAGCTCTTTCTAAGGAGGATTGATGATCATGTAAGAACAGGCATTAACCTTAAACATGGCTTATTAACCCAGATGCCTTGAGGCTATGTGTGGAGGTGCCAGTGCTTCCTCTGGGTTCAGTCAGTTGGGCTCCTAGGTGTTAGTATTTTCAGCAGAGACCTGGGTCTATTTAGAAAAAATAAAATTTTTCTTCCTTGTAAATGAAATTGTTGTTACTGAGTATGAAAAGGAAGGGGCAATAACAAATAATCGCTTATCCAGATACAATATTTCAGCAAAAGTATTTTTGGAGGAGGCCAACGTCTTTTTTTTTTTTTTAAATAAAAACTTAAAAAATGCTGCACATATAAAGTCAGAGTTAAAAATTGTGATGTGGTTTGGAAATGAGATTAAAGAGTTGGAATTTACTATTTAAGCAACTTTACTTGGCTTTTATGTAAACTCAGTTTGTTTCTGCCAGGTAATTTGCTACCATAATGAGTTACCTAGCCTTCTAGTATTTGGATGGTATTATCAAGTCTCCTACTTAGAAGGCACGAGGCATCTTGAAATGCCTCAAGTTTTCTTTAGATGACTCTGAAATATAATTTTCAGATACTATGGATTCTTCTAATGAAGACTATCACATTTATATAATACATAGCTATGTTATATATTATATAAATGTAATAAATACATATTTATGTATTTATATAATAATACATAATATATTTCATATGTGTTTTTATATGTTATGCAATATAAATATTTATATAAAATATATAGTTTATTAATCATAAATATTATACATATTGATAATTACAAAATTATATATGACATATAATAGATACTATAAAATTATAAGCAAGCCAATAGTAAAATAGGGATAGAGACTTGAAAAAGCCAGTCCTTTACTTCTTTTACTTTTCCAAGATGAGAATAAAAAAAGAAGGTATCTGAATTACCTATCTGAATGAAGGTAATAGGAATTCTGCATTTACATAAAGATATGTCTTTCAAATGGCTTTTGGAGAGTTAGAGTAAGCATAGAAGAGGATGCCAGATGCATAATGCTGGCCCAAAGTGGTCCCAGGGGTCAGTTTTCTGGTGAAAGTGTAGGAATGTGCATTTAAATTGGACATACTGTTTAATATGATGGACAGATATAGTCAAGGCTGGGAGATTATTCAAATGAAGAACATAACACTTTGACCTCTGACAAATCTGTTATGGAAATTCCAGTGAGAAGAATAACAAAATGAAGCAAACCCAGCTCCACCCTTATTTAGAATCTTCTTGTTGATGATGGTGGCAGCTGGCCTGACATGACCAGGGAGGGCCAGAGTAAATTTTCCTTCTCCAAATGAATATTGGACAGTTCTGCATACCATTAAAGGCTATTGTTCCTCAACTATTACAGACAATCCTATGCTCTAGCATGAAGTCACAAATGCAATTTTAAATATTTGAGATGATTTTATTCCCTGCTTGACCACTTGACTACAGAGAATTCCACTGACAAAGATGAAAGCTTAAGTATTGTTTGGCTTCTTCCTTTCAGATCAGCTCTGGAGGAACCTGGGAGACTGAAGACATAACGGGTGCAACAGCTGGAGTTGAGGTGGCCTGACTAGAAGGTGAAGTAAGGGTTACAAGCAGTTCTTTATCTTCTCTCTCGCCAAGTTGTCTAAGAGGCAGTAGTTGATTCTTCCTTCTCCAGATATTGTGAGCAGTATACTCGGTCACAGAAATCAGTGGGGATGACGTTAGGGCAGGGCATGGCCCTGGTGGGGTGATCCACACAGATGAGAATTAACTAGTCACCTTCAGTAATATCTTGTTCATGTCCTCCCCCTCCAAACTCTTAGGATTGGTAGATTGGAATGGTGAAGATTGCGTCATTCAGTGCTGCTTATTTCTGAAACTTTACGTGTACATTCAGAAGAGGTTATGTTATTGAGTGGCAGCAAATGGGAGGGTAAATTCTGTAAGACCTGGGGCTGACTGAGGGCCCTCCTTCTACTTCTTAAATTCAGGCAGAGGGACGTGGACCCAGGACCAAGGTTTTGGGTCTTTCTCAATACACATTACAAGATAAAGTAGCTAACTAATAACTCCCAAGGATGATGAGCTCACAGGCCAAAATAATCAGACTCTTGATCAAATAACCTCTATAGAGTATATGTATACACACACACACACACACACACACAAGAAATTATATTACAATGAAAGACTTATTGAAACAGAAACCTCAATAATTTCACTAAAGTAAAATAAAGACACAAGGGATCTATAAAACCATTGTTTCAGGTTGTAAAAAAGAGAAATATGGAAATATTAGGTATGAAAATAGTAAATTTGATTTAGAAAACACAATACCTGGAATAAATAGCTGAAGAATTAAGTAATGAGTCAGAAATCAGATTGAAAACTTCCTTAGAAGGCAGCAGAAAGGAGGGGCATTATACCCCAATGAAAGGCATGATAAACAAGAAGGTATAAGCATCATAATACATGTATCCTCAACAATATAAAGGGGTCAAAGGAACAGAACTGAAGTAAGGAATAGAGAAAGTCACTAACTGCATTTGGAGATGCTGAAACACTCCTCTTAGAAACTGAAAGATCAAAAAGCAAAACAAAATGGGCAAACAAACAAGATCAGTGATACCACCTATCTGAATACACTTGAGTTTTATTTATCTCTATATACAGACACATATTTATATCTGTGTCAATATCTCTGCTGCTGCTGCTGCTAAGTCACTTCAATTGTGTCCAACTCTGTGACTCTGTGCGACCCCATAGACAGCAGCCCACCAGGCTCCTCTGTCCCTGGGATTCTCCAGGCAAGAATACTGGAGTGGGTTGCCATTTCCTTCTCCAATGCATGCAAGCATACTAAGTCACTTTAGTTGTGTCCGACTCTGTGCGACCCTATGGACAGCAGCCCACCAGACTCCTCTGTCCACAGGATTCTCTAGGCAAGAATAGTGGAGTGGGTTGCCATTTCCTTCTCCATGTCAATATCTCTATCATCTTTATTTATCTAATTTATATAAACTCTTTACTCAGCAAATAGAGGATGTATTTTATGGTTGATCGATCCAATCAAATTCAATCCATCAAATCAAATCAATCCCATCAATCCAGTCCCAGCCAGTCAATCAAGTCAAATCCAGTCAAACCACCAACATGGAGGCAAAATCCTTCACCAGCAAGATCACATCTTGCTGTAGGCTCAGTTGATAGTAGCATTTTTTAACAATAAAGTATTTTAAATTAAGTTACATACTTTTTTAGACATAATGCTATTGCACAATTAATGTAAAACAGTATGTTGTCAACGTAACTTTTATATGCATTGAGAAGCCAAAAAAGTTCATGTGATATTTTTATTAAAATATTCTCTCTGTTGCAGTAGTCTGGAACCAAACCTACAATATCTCTGAGTTATACCTGTTATACCTGTTCCCAACTCCAATCTAATCTAGCTATCCTGTCTCACCTGAGGTGTGAGAAAAAAAAAACAAAAACTCAGAAATACTCATGAAGTTCACTATCCAGAGGCATAATCTCACTAAAGACTGAGACCTAATCATAGGATCACAGAATGCTTCCCCTCCCCCATGGCTCACCACCACACCCCTGAAGGCCTATTTATAAGTTTTTGTTTTTTTTTTAACCCAGTCAAATCAAACCAAAGCACACAAAACCGAACCAAATGAAAAAAAAAATAAATAAAAAATCAAACCAAATGAAATCAAATCAAATAAAAAGTGAAATCAAATCAATCCAATAAATCTCATGAAATCAACCCCTTATGCCTAGAAAGCATTATGCCATTTCTCTGTCCTCTGTTTCCTGATCTGTAAACTATTAACATGTATTTCTAGACTCTAATGAGAAGTAAGACAATGCACTTAAAGGTGTGTTTCACAATGCTGAAATTGTAGTAGGTGCTCAGTACATACTAATTCAACTCCCTCTGTGTAAGTCTCGGGTCAATTCCTCCCAGTAGTATATTAAGTTCTCAGGAAGATGAATGACCCTACCCACGCCTCTGTGGGGTACTTCAGTGCTTGGCAACAATAATACATTTTTCTGATAACCTGATAGTGTTAGTATTGCTTCCTGCAACACTACTCAGAAATGACTTGATCCCTGGAGAGAATCTGCCTCTTTGAGTTGCAATCACCTTTTTGTTTCCTTCAATGAAATCACTGTACCATACTTTCTGATTGAAACTAATCATCCTTGTGGAAATTACATGGCTTAAGGATTTCCCCTTAAGAGAATTAAATTTTTCAGGCAGTGACACTGCCATTGCTGTTACAGAATTTAGCAAACACTATTTTCAGTTCTTTTGACATTCTAAGTGTGCAAGATCAGCAGTAACTTTCTTTGATGAAAATCCTGCACCCTCATTGACCATCTATAGGTCACTAACTTTTGAATGATGAAATGAAATATATATATGATCTGATTGAGTCATGATGGTTACTTTCTGGGAGATATTCATAAATTAAACCATACTGACACACCAGGGAACCTGTAATATAATACTTTCTCTCAGGGGAAAAGAGATTGAGAATGATTCTTTCCTTATTTCTCTTTACAAAGTATATCTTCTTGATAACACAGAGGCTGACAGCATTTGATGATGGAAAAGTTATAGTCATGCATTTAATTTTTAAATAAGAGAAGATTATATTGAAAATCATAAAATGATAACAATATCTTGAAGTGTTATGGTATATTTTCTCATTGGAATTCAGGAGTTTTCACATAAATTCTTCTCTTTAGCACTTTTGTCCATTTTGAAGCTTTGTTGGTATAAAATGCAAACAAAAATTTTTAAGTATTTTATGAGGATTTTGTTGTCATATTTATGACTTCTGAGCTTCTAATATCTTTTCCAAGTTCAACTTAGTACAATTTTAGAAGTATATTCTAAAAGATTATTTGGATAAATAACTATCTGGCCCACTTTCTTTCTTAGCTTTATTGATAGAGTATTACTTACATGCTTATACACTTTAGTATTTGCAAAGAACTTTTACAACTGTAATTTCTTATTTGATCATTAGAGTCAGGGCATATATTTTCTAAGTATTACAGATGAGAATTTGGAACACAATGTAATTCAATGATAACAAGTCATCTGATTCCTAAATCCTAAGATTTTAATAAATCGTATGCTCCCATTTGCAAACGGTAATACCAAGAACAGGGAAGCCTGGCATGCTGCAGTCCAGGGTGTCCCTAAGACTCAGATACAACAGAGCAACTGAAAAACAATACCAAGGCACTGAAAGTTAAATGCTCAAGATCACAGAACATGTCTGTTATGGAAAATCTGTTAGGTTCTGATAAGTATAAATCACTGCTCAAAATAAAAATCTACTGAGAATTATCAGTGTTGGTTATTTGATGGAGCAAGTGTATATATCACTCTCTTATTCCTAGTGGCTTCTGATGACAATTAGAATGAAATCTCAACTCTGCACATAACCTACCAAGCCCTGCCACATCTGGCCCCTGCCTATTTTCCATCTCATGTGTGACTCTTCTTACCATTCTATAGCCACACTGGTCTTCTATCTGTTCCCCAAAACTCCTAATTCATTCATACTACAATTTTGCAGTTGCCACCCCCTCTTTGAGACATCTTGTCCCCACTTTTTCTCACAGTTTGCCCCTTCTCCCTTTCCCTTGTCAGCTTAAATGCAGCCTCTTCAGAGAAGCTATCTTGAGCAGTGTTGCTAAAGCAGTTTCTCTTCTCTCACCGTGGTCCTTCTCTCCATCATATCACTCTGTGTCTTGTTCAGGTTACATTTTTGTTTGATTTTGCCTGTCTCCCAATCCATAATATTGAAGGATATTATTCATCCTATGTACTGCTGAATGCCCACACTTAGAACACTGCTTAGCCCATAATAAGCATTTTATAAATATGTGTTGAATGGGTGGATGCTCTCCCGCAGGAAACTGGAGTAGGGTTTGGAGGAAGAAGATGGATTAGAGAACGGTCTCTTGTTTAGCTTTCACTTGAAAGGGATTGAATGAATAAAAGTTAGATTTCAAGGAACAGAGCACAGACCAATACTAGGGAATTCAAGAGCAATAAGAAACATACCTATTAATATCTTTTGGAAAATAATTTATTTATTTTAATTGGAAGCTAATTACAGTATTGTAGTGGTTTTTGCCATACATTGACATTTGAGTCATGGGTATACATGTATTCCCCATCCTGAACCCCCCTCCCACCTCCCTCCCCATCCCATCCCTCAGGTTGTCCCAGTACACCAGCTCTGTGCACCCTGTCACATGCATTGAATCTAAACTGGCAGTCTATTTCATATATGGTAACATCTAAGGACAAGAATCCCTTAGAAGAAATGGAGTAGCCATCATACTCAAACAAAGAGTCAGAAATGCAGTACATGAAGAATGCAATCTTAAAAATGACAGAATGATCTCTTTTGTTTCCAAGGCAAACTATTCAATATCACAGTAATCCAAGTCTATGTCCCTACCAGTAATGCTGAAGAAGCTGAAGTTGAATGGTTCTATGAAGACCTACAAGACCTTCCAGAACTAACACCCAAAAAAGATGTACTTTTCATTATAGGAGACTGGAATGCAAAAGTAGGCAGTCAAGAAACACCTGAAGTAACAGACAAATTTGGCCTTGGAGTACAGAATGAAGCAAGGTAAAGGCTAATAGAGTTTTGCCAAAAGAACGCACTGGTCATAATAAACACACTCTTCGAACAACACAAGAAAAGACTCTACACATGGACATCACCAGATGGTCAATAATGAAATCAGATTAATTATATTCTTTGCAGCCAAAAGATGGAGAAGCTCTACAGAGTCACCAAAAACAAGACCAGGAGCTAACTGTTGCTCAGATCATGAATTCCTTATTGCCAAATTCAGACTTAAATTGAAGAAAATAGGGAAAACCACTAGGCCATTCAGGTATGACCTAAATCAAGTCCCTTACAATAATACAGGGGAAGTGAGAAATAGATTCAAGGGATTAGATCTGATAGACAGAGTGCCTGATGAACTATGGATGGAGGTTCATGATTGTACAGGAGACAGGGATCAAGACCATCTCCCAAAAAAAGAAAGGCAAAAAAGCAAAATGGCTGTCTGAGGAGGTCTTACTAATGGCTGTGAAAAGAAGCAAAAAGCAAAGGAGAAAAAGAAAGATATATCCATTTGAATGCTGAATTTCAAAGAATAGCAAGGAGAAATAAGAAAGTCTTCCTCAGTGATCAGTGCAAAGAAATAGAGGAAAACAATAGAATGGGAAAGACTAAAGATCTCTTCAAGAAAATTAGAAATACCAAGGGAACATTTCATGCAAAGATGGGCTCAACAAAGGACAGAAATGGTATGGACCTAACAGAAGCAGAAGGTATTAAGAAGAGGTGGCAAGAATACACAGAAGAACAATACAAAAAACATCTTCACGACCCAGATACTCACAATAGTATGATCACTCACTAGAGCCAGACATCCTGGAATGTGAAGTCAAGTGGGCCTTAGGAAGCATCACTACAAACAAAGCTAGTGGAGGTGATGGAATTCCAGTTGAGCTTCTCAAATCCTAAAAGATGATGCTGTGAAAACACTGCATTCAATATGCCAGCAAATTTGGAAAACTCAGCAGTGGCCACGGGACTGGAAAAGGTCAGTTTTCATTCCAATCCCAAAGAAAGGCAATGCCAAAGAATACTCAAACTACTGGACAATTTCACTCATCTTACATGCTAATAGACTAATGCTCAAAGTTCTCCAAGCCAGGCTTCAACCATGAACTTTCAGATGCTCAAGTTGGTTTTAGAAAAGGCAGAGGAACCAGAGATCAAATTGCCAACATCTACTGGATCGTTGACAAAGCAAGAGAATTCCAGAAAACATCTACTTCTGCTTTATTGACCATGCCAAAGCCTTTGACTGTGTGGATCACAATAAACTGTGGAAAATTCTTAAAGAGATGGGAATACTAGACCACCTGACCTGCCTCTTGAGAAACCTATATGCAGGTCAGGAACCACAGTTAGAACTGGACATGGAGCAAAAGACTGGTTCCAAATTGGGAAAGGAGTACATCAAGGCTGTATATTGTCACCCTGCTTATTTAACTTATATGCAGAGTACATCATGAGAAATGCAGGGCTGGATGAAGCACAAGCTGGAATCAAGATTGCCAGGAGAAATATCAATAACCTCAGATATGCAGATGACACCACCCTTATGGCAGAAAGCAAAGAGGAACTAAAGAGCCTCTTGATGAATGTGAAAGAGGAGAGTGGAAAAGTTGCCTAAAACTCAACATTCAGAAAACTAAGATCATGGCATCTGGTCCCATCACTTCATGGCAAATAATGGGGAGACAGTGGAAACAGTGACACACTTTATTTTCTTGGTCTTCAAAATCACTGCAGGTGGTGATTGCAGCCATGAAATTAAAAGACACTCCTTGGAAGAAAAGTTATGACCAACCTAGATAACACATTAAAAAGCAGAGACATTACTTTGCCAACAAAGGTCTGTCTAGTCAAGGCTATGGTTTTTCCAGTGGTCATGTATGGATGTGAGAGTTGGACTGTAAAGAAAACTGAGTGCCAAAGAATTGATGCTTTTGAACTGTGGTGTTGGAGAAGATTCTTCAGAGTCCCTTGGACAGCAAGGAGATGCAACCAGTCCATCCTAAAGGAAATCAGTCCTAAATATTCATTGGAAGGACTGATGTTGAAGCTAAAATTCCAATACTTTGGCCACCTGATGTGAAGAGTTGACTCATTTGAAAAGACCCTGATGCTGGGAAAGACTGAAGGCAGGAGAATGCCGGGCCAGCCGGAAGATTTCAGCGAGCAACACGACACGTTCCTTTAGGCTAAGAAATAAAGACACAGAACAGATGGGGTCGAGAAGATCGCTGCAGTCAATGATGATTCTTTATTTCTCAGGGTTACATATATACTAAACCAAGAAGAGAGGCATCCCAAAGAAAATTGTTCCCCATGTACATCATCTTTAAGATAACAATCACCATAGCTCTCTCATGGTGCCAAAGGCATCCTACTTATCTTAAGGGCAGTCGTGCAAAGGTATCTATCTGCGTCTTGTGTGCATTCAAGGCTTACTAATGTTCTGTTAGGAGTTAACTTGGATAGTAAATTCCAGAGAGGTGGCGGGACAGAGAGGTATGTCTGCGAACAGACCCTTGATAATCAATCAAGGCAGCTCCCAGAGTCAGCTCTTTCAAGCCGCTCCCCGCAGGAGAAGAAGGGGACAACAGAGAATGAGATGGTTGGATGGCATCACTGACTCAATGGACATGGATTTGAGTAAGCTCTGGGGGTTGGTGACGGACAGGGAGGCCTGATGTGCTGTAGTCCATGGGACCACAAAGAGTTGGACATGACTGAGCAACTGAACTGGACTGACTGAATATACATGTTTCAATGCTATTCTCTCAAATCATCCCATCCTTGCCTTCTCCCACAGAGTCCAAAATATGTTCTTTACATCTGTGTCTCTTTTGCTATCTCACATTAGGGTCATCATTACCATCTTTCTAAATTCCATAATATGTGTTAGTATACTGTATTGGTGGTTTTTGTTCTGTCTTACTTCACTTTGTATAATAGGCTCCAGTTTCATCCACCTCATTAGAACTGATTCAAATGCATTCTTTTCAGTAGCTGAGTAATATTCCATTGTGTATGCACCACAGCTTTCTTATCCATTCGTTTGCTGATGGACATCTAGGTTGCTTCCATGTTCTGGCTATTGTAAACAGTTCTGCGATGAACATTGGGGTACATGTGTCTCTTTCATTTCTGGTTTCCTCAGTGTGTATGCCCAGCAGTGGGATTGCTGGGTCATATGGCAGTTATATTTCCAGTTTTTTTTTTAAGGAATCTCCACACTGTTCTCCATAGTGGCTGTGCTAGTTTGCATTCCCACCAAAAGTGTAAGAGGGTTCTGTTTTCTCCACACCCTCTCCAGCATTTATTGTTTGTAGATTTTTTGATAGCAGACCTCCTGGCCAGAGTGAGATGGTACCTCATTGTGGTTTTGAATTGCATTTCTCTGATAATGAGTGCTGTTGAGCATCCTTTCATGAGTTTGTTATCCATCTGTATGTCTTCTTTTGAGAAATGTCTGTTTAGTTCTTTGGCCCATTTTTTGATTGGGTCATTTATTTTTCTGGAATTGAACTGCATGAGTTGCTTGTATATTTTTGAGATTAATTCTTTGTCAGTTGCTTCATTTGCTATTATTTTCTCCAATTCTTAAGGCTGTCTTTTCACCTTGATTATAGTTTCCTTCATTGTGCAAAAGCTTTTAAGTTTAATTAGGTCCCATTTGTTTATTTTTGCTTTTATTTCCATTACTCTGGGAGGTGGGTCATAGAGGATCCTGCTGTGATTTATGTCAGAGAGTGTTTTGCTTATGTTTTCCTCTAGGAGTTTTATAGTTTCTGGTTTTACATTTAGATCTTGAATCCATTTTGATTTTATTTTTGTGTATGGTGTTAGAAAGTCCATAAAATTGCCGAGGAAGGTAAACTGCCAAATTCATTCTATGAGGCCAGCATCACCCTAATACCAAAAACCAGACACCACAAAAAAGGAAAACTACAGGCCAATATCACTGATGAACATTGATGAAAAAATCCTCAACAAAATTCTAGCAAACATAATCCAACAACATATTAAAAAGATCATACATCATGACCAAGTGGACTTTATCCCAGGGATGCAAGGATTCTTCAATATTCAGAAATCAATCAATGTGATACACCACAATAACAAATTGAAAGATAAAAACCACATAATTATCTCAACAGATGCAGAGAAAGCTTTTTACAAAATTCAGTGTCCATTTATGATTAAAAAAAAAAAAAAAACCCTCCAGAAAGCAGGAATAGAGGGAACATACCTCAACATAATAAAGCCCATACATGATAAACCCACAGTAAACATTATCCTCAATGGTGAAAAATTGAAAGCATTTCCCCTAAAGTCAGGAACAAGGCAAGGGTGCCCACTCTCATGACTGCTCTTCAACATAGTTTTGGAAGTTTTAGCCACAGCAATCAGAGAAGAAAAAGGAATAAAAGGAATCCAGATTGGAAAAGAAGAAGTAAAACTCTCACTGTTTGCAGATGACATGATCCTTTACATAGAAAACCCTAAAGACACCACCAGAAAATTACTAGAGCTAATCAATGAACACAGTGAAGTTGCAGGATATAAAATTCACACACAGAAATCCCTTGCATTCCTATACACTAACAATGAGAAAACAGAAAGAGAAATTAAAGAAACAATTCCATTCACCATTGCAATGAAAAGAATAAAATACTTAGGAATAAATCTACCTAAAGAAACAAAAAACCTATATATAGAAAACTATAAAACACTAATGATAGAAATCAAGATGACACAAATAGATGGAGAAATATACTATGCTCATGTATGGGAAGAATCAATATAGTGAAAACAAGTATACTGCCCAAAACAATCTATAGATTCAATGCAATCCTTATCAAGCTACCAACAGTATTTTTCAGAGGAGTAGAACAATAATTTCACAAGTTGTATGGAAATACAAAAAACCTAGAATAGTCAAAGCAATCTTGAGAAAGAAGAATGGAACTGGAGAAATCAACCTGCCTGACTTCAGGCTATACTACAAAGCAAAGACAGTATGGTACTGGCACAGGGACACAAATATAGATCAATGGAACAAAATAGAAAGCCCAGAGATAAACCCACGCACCTATCGACACCTTATCTTTGACAAAGGAGGCAATAATATACAGTGGAGAGAAGACAATCTCTTTAACAAGTGGTGCTGGGAAACTGATCAACCACTTGTAAAAGAATGAAACAAACACTTTCTAACACCATACAGAAAAATAAATTCAAAATGGATTAAAGGCCAATTAATATCTTTGGGGCAGTAAAATATAATAATCGTAAAGGTGATATAAAGTCTATATTTAGAGGACTTGATTACATTTATGATCATTATAATTGATTTACATTTATTTTTATGCTTTTCCTAGTATTTGATAGGGCTTCCCAGGTGGCTCAGTGGTAAACAATTCACCTGCCAATGCAGGAGACACAGGAGACATGTGATTGATCCCTGGGTTGGGAAGATCCCCTGGAGAAGGAAATGGCAACCCACTGTAGTATTCTTGCCTGAAAAATTCCATGGACAGAGGAACCTAACAGGCTATAGTTGATGTGGTTGCAGAGAGTTTGAGGGGACTAAGCATAGCACAGTACAGCACTATTTAATAGCATTATTTTGATTACATAATACTGGATACTAGTTTAAAGCAAAATCAAAGAAAGGGTTATGCAGCTCCCCTAATTAGGCCAAAACATTAAAAATAAATTAACCCTAGAACCAACAAGATAGTAAAATAATCAGATAATAATAAAAACAAAGAAAATATAAAAGTTGGGAGGAAAAATGTTAGGATTGCTGCTTTAACGATTCACCTTCTATTTGAAATTGTGCGTGTTCTGATTTGTTTATGGCAGTAATTCCATAGCACTGAATAAACAAACTCTGAATTATGCTTCTATTTCTTTTTTTCTTTTCCCCTAACCAACTTGCTTACATGACCAAAGATACTACCTGGTGTAAAGTCATAAATATAATTAAACCTTTATTGTTTAAAGTTATATTTGGCATTAATTTTTTTTATTATATAGTAGATTAAGTTTCACGGACAGTAGGTAAGTTCTTTTGTGAATTAAAATAAAAAGCTTTATTTAAACCAACATATTGCCTTGAAAATGGAAATCTTAAGTAGAAGCACACCTAATATACTCCATTTTCCTCCTTCTAAGGGATATGAGACATCAGATAATATTTATATAAGCACATAGATGATAAATGTGAATGAGCACTTTTTTTTTTGTCACCTTGTTATCATAATATCGCCTTATTTTTTATTTTTTTATTTTTTATTTTTATTTTTTTTTCCAGTGGGTTTTGTCATACATTGATATGAATCAGCCATGGATGAGCACTTTTAATGATTAATTGATCCTAGGAAATAGGTAAGAATGAAGTATTGCATTGTTTGTTTATTTATTTTGCAGAAAATTAGGGTAGTGGGGAAAAATTTTTTTTTAAACCAAATATAAATCCTAAGAAACAACATTTACCTCCTCAGTTTTAATAAGTTTGTTTTAGTATCTCTATTTCCCCCTAAAGACATTCTCTTTTTCAATTCTATAAGCAGTATTACTCCAGTGTTTTAGTACATAAGAAAAAATTCCCTAGTTTAAAAGAAAAATGGCAAAAGACTCAAAGCAATGCTTCTCAAAGCTCTCCAAACAATGGAACAGACACTGTGGGGTTTGGCTTCTCTCTCTTTACCTCCATTCACAAACTTGCTTTATGTGATGAGAAACAAAAGGATATTATTCTGGCTTTGCATTTTTGGCCAAGTCCTAACAAGTTGGTGCTTTGGTGTTTAATTCAGTCACCAAGGAGTGTTCTCAGAAGATACCCAATGGGCAGATAAAAAGACCAAGAAATATTTCACTGAAAGCCAGATCTTTTGATAATATTTGTTCAGTTGTGTTTTTAAAGTCAATGGAATCACTTTCAGAAACTCTCTATACAGCAAGTCTCCAAAGGCCTAAGGCCCATAGCCTGGAAACTTCCTTTGAATACTAAATAATTATTAGAATATCTTCTTTAAAGTGATACTAAAAAGTTCTGATATGACTTCCCTGGAGAGAGTACTATTGAAAGAGAGATATTTTATATTTTCACAGAGAATGTACTCATCATTAGTCATACAAAAGAGAGTTTGGGGCAAGGGCTTGATTTTATCTTTTAATTGTAGGTGATGGAAGAATTTAAAAGCTTTAGCTATCTAATTAATTCCATCAGCATTCTATAATGTTGGCCTGAAAGAAAATATGGATTTTTTAGTATGGGAAGGCAAGTGGGATAGGAGTAAGGATGCTGAGCAGATGACCCTGATCTTGCCCCACTTGCACAGTAATTTACAGCACTCTAAGTCAGGAGGGCAGTGGATACAATTCCAAAGGAGTTGCTCCTTGAGGCTGCCCATGTTTCTTCTTTTGCTTTCCATGAATACCTCTTCCTGGGCCTTGCACATGGGCCACTGTATCTCCAACCCAGCGACCGTGTTTCCAGTTCCTTTCACACAAAACATCTGATTTCTCCTTTAGTCCCAATAGTGTATAGACCTCAAAAGTGGCCACCCTAAGAAGGTCATGGTTTCTGGGAGAGGTAGAGCCTCTTATTCTTTGATTTTTACCACAGTTTAGCAAGAACTGAAATTATTAGACCTCAATTTACATTTTATTAACCAAACAGATGAAGCTGCAAAATCAGAGTCTATTTGTATAACCAGTTGCGAGCATACTTTTCGGTTTGGCTGAGCTCTACAAACACTTCCTCCCCATCCCCTTAACAATATTACCTCATTTTTTTTCCCCTTCACATTTGCAGAGCCATTCATCCTATCACTTCTTTTCTCATAGGAATAGAAATTACCTGAGCTGATAAGTACAGTTGTAAGCAGGAAAGTAAGGAATGAATTAAAAATCTCTGGCATGGCTACCATATGATCAACTAGTTGTGGGACAGAAATTACACCTCTTATTCTGACTGCCTTTTACCAATACATGTAATAACTCACTTTGAGAACAAGCCAGAGTATATGTCTCCCTTAACCTATGTTCCAATTTGAATATCCAGGAAAATAGAATGTAATAGCCCATGCCCTATTACTGGTCAGAAGCCCCTCTGGTCATAAAATTCTTAATCATGTTTCTCTGTGCTTCTTTTATTCTCAATTTCCTAGTTTTATTATCCTTCAAACTTTTCTTCTGCACCTACTTAAATTGCTATCCCATTGTGAGTCGTCAAACATCCGTTTGATATACCCTATAGTTCCTGTCCTCAACTGAAACCTGGCTGAATTCTGAGGATGCTCATCCCAGCCATATTTTCAAGGAAAGGCTTCTCATTTTCTAACATACTATGTGGCAGGTAGCCTCTAAAATGTTCCTTGATGAACTCTGTCTCCTGGAAATCACACTCTGTATGATACCCTCCTATAGAGCATGAACTGGTCTAGTAACTTGCTTCAAACTAATGGTATATGGTGAAAGTAATGAAATGTCATTTTCATGACTAGGTTACAGGTTTGTCAGTTTCAGCTTGCTAGTTGATCCTCCCTTGTGGGCTTTGATAAAGTAAATACCATGTTGGAGGGACCCTCATGGCAAGAAACTTAGGGCATCCTCCAGCCTACAGGCAGCTAGGAACTGAGGCTCTCAATCCCACAGACACTGAGAGATTAAAATTCTGTCTACAAACACATGATCTATGAAGCAGGTCTTTCCCCAAATGAGCCTTCAGATGAGAACTCAGCCCTGGCTGATGATTGCAGCCTTGTAAGAGACCCTAAGGCAAAAGTTCCAGGTAACTATTCCCCAGATTCCTAACCCACAAAAACTCTGTGATAAGAAATGTGTGTTGTTTTAATTGATAAGTGTGAGGAAATCTGTTGCTATTGCACATATACCACCTCACAAACTCAAGTCATAAGACAGAACTGACATCTTTCTTGTTCAATCATAAGACTTCTAGACAGTCACTCTTCAAGTTTTATGAGAAAAATCCCTAATTATTTTCCTGTTGTCCCATTTGGTGTTGCAAAGAGTCAGACACAACTGAGTGACTAATTATACATGCATGCATTCAGCTCTATATGTCCTATCCCTTCTCTTTACTGTCATCTATCCTGGCAGGGAGGCCTGGCGTGCTACAGTCCATGGGGTCGCAAAGAGTTGGATATGACTGAGCAACTGAACTGAACTGAACGAATCCTGACTTCTCCTTTACTAAAGACTAGAAATTGACAAGTATAACCTCTCCAGATTAATGGACATTATTATCCCTGTAACTTGAATCTCAAAATGGGTTACATAGCCAATACTTAAGAAAAAAGAACTTTCCATTTCTTTTGTCTCCTCTGCAAAATTTTCATTATTTGATTCACTTTAACCAAGGACAACTGGTTTCTGTTCTTTTATTTAAAATGGGAGCACTTCTGAAATTCTAACTTCTTAATCTCTATTCAGAGCATCCTATTCCTCTACTGTGTGTGTGTTGTGGCTTTCTTTCTTTTGTTTATTTTTTTATTTTCTTACTAACCTACACATTTTAATCTTATTGTTCAATCACACTAAGATCTCTTCTCCAGACTCCACTTTACCTGATCCTTCCTGTCTTCTTATAGTGTGGTAGTCAATGTGTGCAGTTACTATCAGACAGATCTGAGCTAGAATATCAGTCATTACTTGCTACTGTGAGATAAGCCAATTACTTAAGTTTGGTTTAATTTCCTTATCTGTAAAATAAGGATATGCCTGGCACATTGTAGGTATCTAATGAATATTTTCAATTAATATGTATTTTATAAAGCACAGGCTTGGTTTAATGGACCATTCAAAAAATAAACCAGCCAATATTTGAGAATCACTTGCCCTATTTTTGTTCTGTCATTCCTGCTTTACAGGGCTTCAAGCCTAAAGCAATTCAACTTACTACATTTTCTATATATAGACTTAAGTTGCACAGAAGCATTGGGAGAAAAAAATCACATGACCTTGATAACTAGTATCCCAATAAATGTTTTGTCCCCAGGTTTCAGTTGTACCATAAGAGATGCCTCAAAATGCTTCTATCTTTCCCTCATTAGATCTTGCTCTCATTTATAATACTGACAATTTAAAATTGTAATGGCAAGAAAAATCTTTTAGAATACTGAGGGTTTTTGTTTTTGTTTTTTAGTTTCATTTTTTTTCTATACATTTCTATATAAATGTAAATATGTTATGTGATTATCATGGAAATCTCTAGACTTTCCATTACTTTCTTAGTATTTTGAGATTTCCCTGGTGGCTCAGACGGTAAAGCAGTAAAGCCTACAATGTGGGAGACCTGGGTTCAATCCCTGGGTTGGGAAGATCTTCCAGAGATGGAAATGGCAACCCACTCCAGTATTCTTGCCTGGAAAATCCCATGGAAGAAGAGCCTGGTAGGCTACAGTCAATGGGGTCACAAAGAGTCAGACATGACTGAGCGACTTTTCTTTCTTCTTAGTATTTTGGGGAATGAGGATGGAAGTGGAAGTCCATGAGAAGTTAATCTTAAAACAAACAAGTTTAAAATGTTGCATAGCAAATCAAAACTACATTGAGGTACACATCACACCAGTCAGAAAGGCCATTGTTAAAAAGTCTACAAATAACAAATGCTGGAAAGGATGTAGAAAAAAGGAAAGCCTCCCATACTGTTGACAGGAATGTAAGTTGGTGCAGCCACTGTGGAAAACAGTATGGAGGTCCCTCAGAAAACTAAAAATAGAATTACCACATGATCCAGCAATCCTACTCCTGGGAATATATTCAGACAAAACTATAATTCTAAAAGATACATGCACTCCTATGTTTATAGCAGCAGTAGTCCCAATAGCCAAGGCATGGAAACAACCTAATGTACATTAACAGATGAATGGATATAGAAGGTGTGGTGTATATATATATATACTACTCAACCTAGAGAAGAAGGAAATAATGCGATTTGCCACAACATGGATGCAACTAGAGATTATCATACTAAATGAAGTAAGTCAGAAAGAGAAAGACAAATACCATATGATGTCATTCACATGTGAAATCTAAAATATGACACAAATTGAACCTAACTATGAAACAGAACAGAATCAGGGACATAGAGAATAGACTGGTGGTTGCCAAGGTGGAAGGGGGTGAGAGAGTGTTGGATTGGGATTAGCAGATAGAAACTGGAATATATAGAATGGATAAAGAACAAGGTCCTACTGTAGCACAGGGAACTATATTCAGTGTACAGTGATAAACCATAATGGGAAAAAATATGAAAAAGAATGTACATATATGTACAGCTGAGTCATTTTGCTGTACAGCAGTAATTAACACATTATGTTTCAGTAAAAAGTAAATTCAAAAAATAAAATTAAGAATGTGGCATAGAATTTATGAATTATTCATGTACAGCTAGCGTAGAAGAATTGTCTTTATTTTCTGCTTCTGAACATGCATACTCAAAGAGGACAGTGATGGAGAGAAATAAGGCTCAGAGGTCATGTGAACATGCTCTTTGGCACTTTAATATTCTATTTTAGAAATAAAGCATTGGAGTTTTAAACAATGCTGTCAGAATCTCAAACAAAATGAGATGAGTGTTCCATTCTATTCAAATGTTCATAACAATTTGAGAGAACCTGCCTTGGTTTTCATTTGCTCTTAGTCAATCTTGGGCAATAATAGTATAAAGAAATGCAAGTTATTTAGACATACTTAAAAATGATGTGTTTCAAAAGAACTTCGAAGAATCTCTGGAAACGTGTGATTTGGGTTTGAAACAAAAGTTAAGAAGTTATATCTATGAAGCTAGATTATGCAATCATGAAACGGGAACAGAATGAAACATGTGAGAATTCTATGAAGATGAAAATCCCATGCTTGACAGTAGGAACGGTCTTCGCTAGACTCCTCACTTCTCTGGAGCTGGAGGACATCTGAGCTTTCCAACCTCGCTGCTGGGAGATTGGAATGCTGGATAGCAGCCTAGGCCTGCCCTGTAATGCCTGTAATGCCAGGTGATATTCCAGTGTTTCAGATAGGGACATAAATTGATATTCCCAAGTGGAGCCTTTTATTAGGGCTTCCCATGCCTTGAGGAAATGACTAACAGCTCTTGGCGAAAACTGTTCAAATTAGCCTTTTCCTGTTTCCACTATGTTTGGGATGAAATAAAAGTGTCCTTTTGTGTAGACCAGTTTCAGTCCAAGCAGGAACACAAGAAAAAAGCACTGTACTTAGAGGAGGAGAAAGAGGAGGGGCAGAAAGAGAAGCCAGTGAAATATTTGGCCTCCTACAGAGGCCATTACAAAGTAATGAAAGAACAGGAGGTGTTGGTCCCCAAAGTTTTCCAATTCAGAGAGGCTGTGATCTCATGTAAAGTGCCTTTGTATAGATTTCTATGAAAGTGTTTTCTTATAGTGTTTCTGTAGTTTGTAATACAATGTAAAATAACATTTTGTTGAGGTGTCATCTTGGTCCTTCGGAAAATAGACTGAAAAAGACAGGAATTTCATGTTAAGCTCCAAGTAAATCTGTTAGAAAATGTAGCTGCCACTTTTCAATTCTTTCCTTTCCTGATTGCTCTGATTTTGTCTATTTCTTTTAAATAGTGTATTGGACAGTCTCACAGCCCAAGACACAGTCTTCATAAATGATGGTTGCAAATGAGTAGCTTCATCGTTCCATTTAGTTCCATTTAGTGTTTTTGTGTGAAACAGATCCAAAAGCCTGCCTTGAAAATATTAGCATAAGGCCCTTTCTCTTAGAATGGGGCTGAATTTAAAAGACTTATATCTTGAAAACTATCTTGAACTTGAACATATGAGGTAGCACTCTATGGTTGATTATATACATTATGCCTAATGCATTTTGGAAGCAAATGGCCTCCTTATTTTGTTTTCTATTTATGTATTGAACTTGTTTGCCTACATTTGAAAGGGAGAGAGTTAGGGCTTCTGATTCACAAATCCTTGTTAAGTAAAGAAACACCAGTAATCACTGCTCCTTGTTTTTCTGAAAGCCCATATTTGGGGCTCATTGTAATGACAGATTTTCCTCAATAAGTTCATTTTTTAAAAATCACTCTTGAAAAATCACTCCTCTTCACAGAGGAGATGTGAAAAGGAAAAAAAATTCATCCTAAAGTATGCAGGTTTTAAAAACCAGCGGATCCAAAAAGTTAAATACTAAAAGTTGGTTAAATTTATTATAAATTTTGGCAACTATTATATTTGCACTTAAAAATAATGTATATTCTGTCATTGGTGAGTGGTCCTGTACACATAAGTTTAATAAAGTTTGCTGACCATGATTTCCAAATATCCCATGCTTTTATGAAATTTTAACTTTATTTTAAAAAATAGCCTTGAAAGTTTGGAAGTGTTAGTCACTCATTCGTATCCCACAGACTATATAGACCCCACAGACTATATAGCCTGCCAGTTTCCTCTGTGTCCATGGAATTCTCTAGGCAAGAATACTGGAGTGGGTAGCCATTCTATTCTCCAGGGGATCTTCCTGACCCAGGGAGGGAGCTTGGGTTTCTTGCATTGCAGGCAGATTCTTTACCATCTGAGCCACCAGGGAAGCACGGCTCCCCCACCCCACCAAAAAAAAAAAAAAAAGCAGCCTTATTGAGATATGATTGATATACGAAACTGTGCACATACCTAATATACACAATTTGAGGAGTTTGGACATATGCATACACCTGTGAAGCCATGACCACAATTAAGGTGATAAAAATGCCCTTCTCTTCCTAAAGTTTCTTTGTGATTCTTTGGGCGGTTTTGGTTGTTTTGCTTATTAGTTTTTTTGTTTTGTTTTGTTTTAAGAACACTTAACCTGAGATATACCCCCTTACTACACTATTAAGTGCACAAAACAATATTGTTACCCATAGGCACTACGTAGTACAGCTCTCTGAAACTTATTTGTCTTGCACAACTGAAACTTATACCCATTGAAAAACAATTCTCCATTCCCCCCACCTCCAGCCCCCAGCAACTAGCATTCTACATTCTATTCTTTGCTTCTGTGAGTTTGAAAACACTGTGGAAGTTTCTCAAAAAATTAAAAAGAGAACTACTCTGTCATCCAGAAATGTCAATTCTGGGTATATAGCCAAAATTATTCAAATCAAGATCTTGAAAAGACATCTACATGTCCACATTCACTGCAGCATTATGCACAATGGCCAAGATATGGAAACATCCCAAATGTTCACTGACAGGTAAATGGATAAAAGAAATATGTTATTCTCATAGCATGGAATATTATTCAGCCTTAAAAGAGAAGGAAATCCTGCCTCTTGCAACATGAGTGAAACTGAAGGACATTAAGCTGAGTGATATAAGCTAGTCACAGGACAAATACAGCATGATCTCATTTGTATAAGGTACTTAAAATAGTCAAATTTTTATAGATTTTTAAAAATCTATTTTTTCTGTTGGTTATTGAGAAAACTGTGTCAAAATCTTCCACTCTGTAGATTTGTTTCTCCATTTATTTCTGTCCACATTTATATATTTTGAGACCATGTTATTTGATGGCTACAAATTTAGGATTGTTGTGCAATCTTTTTGGGTTGCCCTACTGATTACTGTAAAAACTTTTTTGTTTTTTGATAGTGATCTTTCTTACCTCAATGTCTTCTTTGTCACATTATACTATGGCTACATTAGTGGTTAGTTTTACTTAGTATTTCACAATGTATACTTTTCAGTCCTTTTATTTTCAACCTTCTATGGGCACATATTACTTAAGATGTGTTTCTAGCAGGCAGCATATAAATGTGCTATTTTTCATCCAATCTGACAGTCTTTTCCCTTAGTTGAAGTGTTTGCTGTATAATTTAATTTTTAAGATATAAAATAAGAATTGCATTTATAATTTAATATTGACTTACATCATAATATTTAGTTTCTACCTATTCCATCTTATTTCTCCTCTGTTAATTTCTTTGAGATTAACCAACTTTTTTTAAAAAGCCCATTCTTCATTAACCATTGCTCTATAAGTTATTTTCTTTTTATATTTTTAATTTATTTAAATAATTATAATTATTTAAAATTATTAAAGTTAAATAACTTTTAATTATTTCTTTTTATATTTATATTTATTGTAGATATTTTAAAATATATTCATGACTTCTTAGAGCATAATTCAAGTAAATTTTCACTTTATCATGCCCCAAATAATTCAAATTCTCGGTAACACTTGAACTTCATTTAACTTCTGCTATGGACTGAATGTTTGTTTTCCCCCAAATTCATGTGTTGAAACTTGAACCCCCAGTGTGATGGTATTAAGAGGTGAGACCCTTGGGAAGTAATTAGGTTTAGATGAGGTCATGAAGATGGGGCCCCCACAATGGGGTCACTCTCCTGAACAGAAGAGACCAAAGAGCCTGCTTCCTTCGCCCCCCTCTCAACGTGAGGATATAACAAGAAGACAGCCTCAAAATGCCAGGAATAGTTCTCACCAAGAATCTAATTTGACTGATTAGGTTCTAATCAGGCACCATGATCTCAGACTTCCAGCTTCCAAAACTGTAAACACATAACACCCATTGTTTATGCGTATGGTATTTTGTTACAACAGCCCAAGCTAAAACAACTTCTATATTTTTGACTATTATTGCTATACATTTTAGTTGTATGCATATACCTCAGAAGACATTGTTATAACTGTAAATTCTCTTTGGGGCTTATCCACATCTTTGCTCTTTTCTGTGATCTTTATTGTTTCCTGAATTTCTGTTTCTCTCTAGAATCACTTTTATTCTGCCTGAATAATATATTTTGTGCTGCTTTAATCCAGGTCTAAATTCCTGTAGATGTTTTAAATTTGAAAATATTTTTAATTCATCTTCATTTTTAAAGGATATTTCCACTAGGTAATAGTGGATATTATATTTGCTTCCAGTAAGACCACTGGTAATGCAACATGTTTAAAAGAAGGTGCTTCTATTGTCTCTGAGATTTTTTTTTCCATGACACTGAAAACCTTCAGAAGTATTGATGGATGTGCATAGGCCATGACAGTTACATCATGACTACTGCTTGGCCAGCAGTAATGAGATATATCCCCATTTAATCAAAGTCAACATGTAAAAAGAAGAGATTATATCTCAAAATAGATGGAATGCCAGGTGAATAACACTCAGAGCAATTCCTGGTGAAGAATCAATGTAAATTATTAATTTTATGTTGGGAAGAATGGGAACATGATCTAACCCCCCCAAAAAGACTCTAAAACTCATTAATAAGAAAATGAACAGTCCAATAAAAAAGGATCAGAATAGAAATCTCATCCAAGAATATGTATAGATGACAAATAAGCATATGAAAAGATGTTCAATATCATATGTCATTAGAGAATTGCAAATTAAAACAAAAATGAACACACACACATGAAACATGAACAACATCAAATACTGGAGAAGGTGTGGAGCAACAGAAATTCTCACTCATTGCTGGTGGAAATGCAAAATGGTACAGCTATTTTGGTAGACAGTTTGTCACTTTTTATGAAACAAAACATACTCTTAAAACATGATCCAGAAATTATCTTTCTTGGTATTTATCCAAATGAGTTAAAAAAAAACTGCCCACAGATATTTATAGGAACTTTATTTATAACTGACAAAAGTTTGAAGCAACCAAAAGGTAAATGGATAAATCTAGACAATGGAATGTTCAGTTCAGTTCAGTTCAATTGCTCAGTCGTGTCCAATTCTTTGAGACCCCATGGACTGTAACACACCAGGCCTCTCTGTCCATCTCCAACTCCCATAGTTTACTCAAACTCATGTCCATTGAGTCGCTGATGCCATCCAACCATCTCATCCTCTGTCGTCCCCTTCTCCTCCCGCCTTTAATCTTTCCCAGCATCAGGGTCTTTTCCAATAAGTCAGTTCTTCACATCAGGTGGCCAAAGGATTGGAGTTTTAACTTCAGCCTCAGTCCTTCCAATGAACATTCAGGATTGATTTCCTTTAGGATGAACTGGTTAGATTTCCTTGTAGTCCAAGGGACTCTCCACAGTCTTCTCCAACACCACAGTTCAAAGGCTTCAATTCTTCAGCACTCAGCTTTCTTTATAGTCCAACTCTCACATCCATACATGACTACTGGAAAAACCATAGCTTTGACTAGATGGACCTTTGTTGGCAATGTCTCTGCTTTTTAGTATACTGTCTAGATTGGTCATAACTTTTCTTCCAAGGAGCAAGTATCTTTTAATTTCATGGCTGCATTCACCATCTGCAGTGATTTTGGAGCCCCCCAAAATAAAGCCTGGCACTGTTTCCACTGTTTCCCCATCTATTTGCCATGAAGTGATGGGATCCGATGCCAAGGTCTTAGTTTTCTGAATGTTGAGTTTTAAGCCACCTTTTTCACTCTCCTCTTTCACTTTCATCAAGAGACTCTTTAGTTCTTCTTCACTTTCTGCCATACGGGTGGTGTCATCTGCATATCTGAGGTTATTGATATTTCTCCTGGCAATCTTGATTCCTTCTTGTGCTTCCTCCAGCCCAGCGTTTCTCATGATGTACTCCGCATAGAAGTTAAATAAGCAGGGTGATAATATACAGCCTTAACGGACTCCTTTTCCTGTTTGGAACCAGTCTGTTGTTCCATGTCCAGTTCTAACTGTGCTTCCTGACCTGCATGCAGGTTTCTCAAGAGGCAGGTCAGGTGGTCTGGTATTCCCACCTCTTTAAGAATTGTCCACAGTTTATTGTGATCCACACAGTCAAAGTCCTTGGCATCATCAATAAAGCAGAAATAGATGTTTTCTGAAACTCTCTTGCTTTTTCGATGATCCAATGGATGTTGGCAATTTGATCTCTAGTTCCTCTGCCTTTTCTAAATCCAGCTTGAACATCTGGAAGTTCAGGGTTCACATACTGTTGAAGCCTGGGTTGGAGAATTTTGAGCATTACTTTGCTAGCATGTGAGATGAGTGCAATTGTGCAGTAGTTTGAGCATTCTTTGGCATTGCCTTTCTTTGGGATTGGAATGAAAACTGACCTTTTCCAGTCCCGTGGCCACTGCTGAGTTTTCCAAATTTGCTGGCATATTGAGTGCAGTGTTTTCACAGCATCATCTTTTAAGATTTGAAATAGGTCAACTGGAATTCCATCACCTCCACTAGCTTTGTTTGTGGTGATGCTTTCTAAGGCCTACTTGGTTTCACATTCCAGGATGTCTGACTCTAGGTGAGTGATCATGCCATCATGATTATCTGGATCATGAAGATCTTTTTTGTGTAGTTCTTCTGTGTATTCTTGCCACCTGTTCTTAATACCTTCTGCTTCTGTTAGGTCCATACCATTTCTGACCTTTATTGTGCCCATCTTTGCATGAAATATTCCCTTGGTATCTCTAATTTTCTTGAAGAGATCGCTTGTCTTTCCCATTCTATTGTTTTCCTCTATTTCTTTGCACTGATCACTGAGGAAGGCTTTCTTATCTCTCCTTGCTATTCTTTGGATTCAGTGCCAAAAAGAAATTAGTCATCAATCCATGAAAAGATTTGCAGGAATCTTAAAGCATACTGCTAAGAAGAAAAGCCAACTTGAAAAGGTCAATCTGAAAAGAAAAACATCAGTCTGAAAAGGCTACATACTGTATGATTCTAACTCTATCATATTATGTGAAAGCAAAACTATGGAGGGAGTGAAAAGATCAGTGGTTACCAGGAGGCAGAGGCGAGGCAGGAATGGATAGGCAGCACACAGAAGATTTTAAGGCAGTGAAACTATTCTGTCTTATACTATAATTGTGGATACACTTTGTTTTGTATTTGTCAACATTCAGAGAATGTATGACACCAAGATTGAATCTGAGTGCAAATTATGGACTTTGCTTATGATGTGTTGATGTAGGCTCATTAATTGTAACAAATGTACCACTCTGATCTGGGATGTTGATAGTGCATGGTGGGACATGGGATATATGGCAACTCTCTATATGTCCTCAGTTTTTTTGTGAACCTAAAATTGATCTATAGTGAAAATGAAAAGTGAAAGTGTTAGTTGCTCAGTCCTGTCTGACTCTTTGTGACCCCATGGACTGTAGCCTGCCAGGCTCCTCTGTCCATGGAATTCTCCAGGCAAGAATACTGCAATGGGCTGCCATTCCATTCTCTAGGGGATCTTATCGATCCAGGGTCAAACCTGGCTCTCTTGCATTGCAGATGATTTCTTTACCTCTGAGCCACCATGGAAGCCAAAATTGGTCTATAAATGAAGTCAATTAAAATGTAAAAAAAATGTACCTGTGATGTTGAGAATGATTTGAAGGGGTTAGTTCAAGGAGACCAATTAGGATCTTTATTTAAATTTTCAAGTAACAAATCATTAAATCTTGAACAATGATTAGTGGATTAGTGTGGGGGTGCAAAGTGGTCCAATTCATAATATGTTTGAAAGCATATTAAACAGAATTTCTAATAGACTGGATATGGGTTATTACAGAAAGTGGAATTATAGATGAATGAATGGTTTATTATCAAGAAGAATGGAACTGATATTTAATAAAACAAAAGCAGGAGAAGAAGTTTCATTAGGGTGTTGTGTAGGTAGAGAAGGGAAGATCAAGATTATGATTTAGACTATTTAAGTGTCTATTAAATATCTAAAGGTAAATATGGAGTAGACAGTTGAATTTATGCGTCTAGATTTCAGGGGACAAATATAAGGATCTAAATTTGGAAATCATCAATGATAAGATGACATTTCACATTCTAAGAATGTGATTACTTAGAAAGTAAGTTTTAGATAGAGAAGGCTGGTAATATAGCCTTGGTGACTTCAATGTTAAAGATTTGGAAAATAGAGAGAAATCTGACTGAGAAGACTGAGAAGGAATGAACTCTTCGGTTGGAGGAGAATCAGGAGAAAGTGGAGTCATTTAAACCAAAAAGTTACAGAAAGGTGGATCAACAGAAAGAGAAGGGTGTTGCATGTTCTGAATTGCATTATGAAACATCTTACATTCTTTTGAAAATGATTGTTCAATTTCATCACCTAATATTTTGTTTAAGATTCTCATATTTTGATCATTTATAACTGAACTAGAAACATGATTTTCCTTCAGTAATTATTCATGGATTAATGCTACAATAGTTTCTTGACACCAGCTAAGCAAAATTACCTAGGTGAGTGGGGAATGCAAGTGGTATTAGTAGAAATAACACATGCCAATTTCCATCCACATTAAATGATGAATCTTCAATTGTGTTTCTCACAATATTTTTTGTTTCTTTTTATGGTGATAGTTGTAAAGTTCTCAGATGCATGCCTCGATCTCTCTTTCATAGTTCATCCAGGGTGAATTTTGGAGGATGGATCCAGCAGTCAGTACTGATGAAATTTAAAGAAAAAAAAAGGAGATAGATGGTATCTTGTGGTTCAGCTGGTAAAGAATCTGCCTGCAATGTGGGAGACCTGGATTTGATCCCTGGGTTGGGAAGATCCCCTGGAGAAGGGAAAGGGTACCACTCCAGTATTCTGGCCTGGAGAATTCCATGGGATTGCAAAGAGTCAGACACAACTGAATGACTTTCACTTCACTTACAATGTTAAATCAAACCCGCCATGGGTGTAGTAATCTCTCCATTTATTCAGGCCTATTTTATACTTTTAATAGGATATTAAAGTTTTCTCTGTTAAGATGTGCATGTTATTAAGTTAATTTCTATCTATTTATAGTTTTTAAAATGCTGTTTTATTTTCTACTATCTGTTTCAATTGCTTATTGCTGAAATAAAAAAATTGCTATTGAGTTTTCTGTGTTCAGAAAGCTTGATGAACTCCATTATTATAGTTTGTTGATTCTGCTGGATGTGCAATGGAAATAATTATATACTCTCAGCATAAAAACATTTTTACATTTATCTAATTTTTTTATGCTTTTCATTAAGAATTATGTTTACTGGCTACTTTAAGGATATAGTCTTTGAGATGTTAAGAGCTTCTTTTTAATCTGGTTTGTAATACTTTTTGTCATAAATAAATAGTGAATTTTGTCTATATGTTTCTGAATCTACTAATGAAAGTGAAAGTATTAGTTATTCAGTTGTATCTGACTCTTTGTGACCCCATGGACTGTAGCCCACCAGGCTCCTCTGTCCATGGAATTCTCTAGGCAAGAATACTGGAATGGGTTGCTATTTCCTTCTCTAGGGTATCTTCTCGACCTAGGGATTGAACCCGGTCTCCTGCATTGCAGGCAGACTCTTTACCAACTGAGCTACCAGGGAAGTCCTAAGAATCCTGGAGTGGGTTGCCATGCCCTCCTCCAGGGGATCTTCCCAACCCAGGGGTCAAACTGGGGTCTCCTGCATTGCAGGCAGATTCTTTACCAGCTGAGCTACCCCTGAATCTACTAATAGGACCTGGTAAATTTTTTTCCTTTTGGCCTTTAATATGTTAAATTATATGAACATATTTTATGCTGATTCATCATATTATTCTTGATACAAACCTTACTTCATCATTTACAGTTATTTAAACAATACTAGGTTTCCTTATCCAATATATGTTTTAGGACTTTGGCAATTATATTCATAAGTGAGGTAGGTATGAAATAATAGGGTTCCTTCAACAAACTTTTTTGAGAAGTTTTAAGCTTCAAAAAATTGAGCAGAAGTTGCAGAGAGGTCCTATGTATTGCTTCATACCCCTCTTCCAGTTAACTCTGTTATTAGCTCCTTACATTTTTTACAATTGATGAGCCATTACCGAGACATTATTACTAACTGCAAGCTAAATCCTTAGTGTTGTAGGTCCCATAGGTATTGAAGAATGTATGGTGTAATGTATCCAGCATTACAGTATCATACAGAATAGTTTAGTGACCTAAAAAATTTTAATGTCCTTCATTTGTGTCTTCCCCTGTCTCAAGCCTTGACAACCATTGGTCATTTACTGTCTCCATGGCTCTTTCTTTTCCAAAATGTGATATAGTTGGAATGAAATCATACGTTTTGTAGCCTTTTCAGATTGGCTTCTTTCACTTAGCAACACACATTTAAGGTTCCCACATGTCTTTTTCTGGCTTGATAGCTCTTTTTTTTAATCACTGAAAAATATCCTGCTGCCTGGATGTACCACAGACTATTTTTCCATTTATCTATTAAAATACATGAAATTGTATATTTGTGTATTGTCCTAATCTAGTTTGAGAAGCTAGGTTGTTCTTGAATCCTTAATTTTTTTTTTTTTTTTTTCTTTGTTCTGGAAAACTTGTATAAAATATATTATCTGTACCTTGAAATCTGATGAAATGTCCTTTTGAAACTATCTGGATCTTGGACTGTATCAGTGAGTATCCAGTCAGAGGACAGGAATCATAGAGTAATTTGAAGAGAAAAAGGAATATAATATTCAATAGTAACGAGGAACTCTGAGAAACACAGAGTAGCATGTGCACAGACAATTAACTCCTTTTATTGTCGAGGCAGAAGTCCAGGGTGAACAAATTTGGAAAAGGGAGCCCTCATCCCCACCAAAGGCTAAGATTTAGACTCTGTTGTGAGATTATAAATCTATAATCTATTTGTAATTTGTGTGATTATAGTTCTCTGGATGATGGAAACATAAGTTACTTTGGTGCCATAGGACCAGGCTGATAATGAGGAAACTTCACACTGGGACATCAAAAATTGCAGGAACCCGCCTTCTGGAGTCCTGATGATGGAACTAGATGGGAAGCTGGCCCTTGAATTGTGCTTAAACATAACAAGAAGCTGCCTACTGGGGCTCAGTGGGAGATTCTCTAGAAAAGGGAATGGGATGTCTGTATACAGAGATGTTTCTGAATTTCCTGGGGGCTGGGTTAGGTGTTAGCAGAACTCAGCAGGAGGTTTTTGCTGGATCATCTGTGAAAGTCCTTGAAAGGTCAGCTGCGGAGTCTGCAGAACCTGCCAACAAGTACAGCCCCCTAGTAGAGGTGCACTGAACTCCTGGGGAAGCTGCCTAAGGGGCAGCTGGTGGAACTTACTAGTGTGCCGCCATGGGAGTGCCACTGACACTTACTGGTGGGCACTGAATGATCCTGCAGCCAGAGGAGAGGAATAATACTTGGAAATGGAGAGAAGCCTCCTCTTCCTTCAGTGTTCCTCCATAGCACTCAGTTGACAAAGCCCAACATAATGCCAGCTGGCAAAGAGGCAATGTTTACAGGGTCCAGCTTCAGTATCACAAAGCGGGACAATTATGGGAGGATTTGGGGCTAAGAATACAGTAAGTTTCTAGCTGGTACAGGGGCTTTTTTTTCATTGGGGAAGGGGGAAGGAGAGTAAGAAAAGAGAGGTATTTTTGATTACCATTTCCATTTTTATTAATGTTTGGCTGTTGACCACATGTGATTTGTTCTTGTTCCAATTTTGGCATTTAATGTTTCCCCAGGAATTAATCTGTGACAGCTAGACTGTCAAATTTATAGTTGAGTAGTTTCCTAAATATTCCTTTAAAAAGAATATAAAAATAATAATATTTTTAAAAATCTGTTCATAGGTTTTTCTTTTTATCCATTAATAGTCTTTATGCCTTATTTTTGATACTTATTGCTGTTGGTTTGCAAAATGGCCCCTATACATGGAGGACAGGGAGAGAGTGAAAACAAAGGCAGACCACTTCAGATGGGTAGGTGGCAGGTTTAATAAGCAAGGGAACTTACACACAGAGCTTGTCTTGCATTGCTGCAAGAGAAAGAGATCTACACACCTGCCTACCAGAATCTTAAAAATTTATATAGAGGTCTTAAAGGGGTTCAGTCACGTACGCCATCAAGATGGTCTCAACAACACTCCACTCTCTCAAGGCTGTGTCCTTGAAAGTAGCTCCCACTGTTGGAACAGTGGACAGAATGTACATTCCAAGGACAGGGGAGGGGGCTAGAAACCTCTTCTAGCCTGAGTCCAGGCCAGGGGGTCAACTGATGGTGACATCCTCTCGATGACCTCGTCCAACAATTGTGAGGTTATCAGTGACCACCAAAACATTGCATGTATTTTCCTCATCTTAATTTAGGGTGAAGACATGTAACTATCCCTTGGTACAAACCAAAGAAAGACAAACAGAGAGTGTGACTTGCAGATCAGGGAAGTTGAGTCAGCTTTCCTCATTTTTCTCTTTCTTCTTCTGCCACAGCTTCCATGGACCCTTGATCACTGCTTGAGGAGACTTGCCCTGTGGGTGTGACGACCAATGACTGTGATGTAAACAGGTAAAAAAAAAAAATATATATATATATATATATATTATTATTATTATGCTATGGCAATGATATTTGGGTTTTTGCTGTTAACTGTCCTTAATTACCCTGATTAAAACAACAATACTTCCTCTCTTTCTCTCTTATTCTTTCTCTGTCCTTAATCAGTCTTCTGGAGGCTTATCTGCTTTGGAAATATTTATAAAAGAAAGATCAGCCTCTGGGTTAGTACAGAACAGTTGGTGAAAGCACAGAATATAAATCAATCTTTGGTCCTTACTAGCTTTGTGATCTTGAGAAAGTTATGCAATTTCTCTGTGCACTGCTTTACTCATCTGTAAAATGAGAATGAGTAGCCCGTATCTGAAGTCTGTCATGAGAATTCAGTGAGTGAATATATGTAAAACACTTAGAACAGCCCTTAGCACATAGTGTGTGTTATAAACATATTGTCTATATTTTTCTACTTTATTCATTTCTGTCCTCACCTTCTTTATATCTTATATTCTTACTTCTTTGTGTTTATTCTCTTTTTTCCCCCCTAGCATTTTGGGGAAAGTTTAGCTTGCTTACTTATAAACTTTCCTGCTGTCTGGTCAATAATTTTGAGGATATATTATGCCCCTCACAGTACCTCCTTCACTGTTTCCCAGATGTTTTGACAGGGAGTGCTTTTGTGCTCACTCAGCTGTAATTGAGTACTTTCACTTAGGAATTTCTCCTTAACCCAAGTGCTATATAGTTGTTTTATCTGGGGAGGGGGGTGTTTACAGGTATTTGGAATTTGTATAAGACTTTATATTTGGTTTTGATTCTTAATTTATTGAATAATAATTGGAAAACTAAGTGGTTTTTTTTGGCAACTTATTGAGGCCTCTTATTTTTGGTGACTTAGTACTTGATTGAATTGTATGAATGCGTCACGTCTGCTTGGAAAACAAAAGTGCTCACTGATATAAAGTTGCTGATGTATCTTTTGATTCAGTTATTAATTATTATATATTTGTTGTTGTTTAGTCCCTAAGTCGTGTCAACTCTTTGCAACCCCGTAGATTGCAGCAAGCCCTGTCCTTCACTGTCTCCCAGAGTTTGCTCAGTTTCACGTTCATTGAGTCGGTGATGCTATCTAACCTCTCATCTTCTGCTGCCTTCTCCTACTTTTACCTTCAATATATATGAATTTTTAATTTGTTTCCGTGAACTATCTGTTTCTGAAACACAGGGTTTAAAATCTCCAGCTGCAACTACGGATGTAGCTCTCTATCTTCGTAGTTCATCATGTGCTATCAGGGATTATGTATTAATATATATTTTTTATGTGGTAATATGTTCATTTTTATCATATCATTGGATATTTTTTCCTTTTATTAAGAAAAGATAAAATTTTATTTTATACGTATATACATGTACATTTTATACAGACAAGATAAAATTTTATTTATAATGATTTTTTTTCAGTTCTATTTAGGTTGAAATTAATGTTGCTACACTGCATTTCTTTCAACTACATTTACCTGGTGTATTAGTTTTTACTCTTTTATTTTTATTTCATTTTACGTGTGTTCATTGTTGCACATGTGATTATGAATTGGTGCATAAAAGACACATACATACCTGCTCTAAGTGTGTGATTTGTAAATTTATGAATTTCTTGTTTAATGAGAGTATGAGAGCTTAATGGAATGAAGGTGGTAGAAGCGACCGAGAACAGAAGCATATCTTTGCATGACTGTTGCATTGCTTTGTTTCTGTGTGGTGCACTGTGCAAGGGACACTTCCCGTGAAACTTGTGCCTGCTAGAGTTTAGTGAAATGCTAAAGCTTTATTGCACCTCTGTCTTTTTTAGTTCTGGCTTATAATGCAATTCCAGAGCAACTTACACTAAAAATCATTTTTCCTTAGTTTTTGAGAAGGCATATAAGCATATAGTTTTCTTGATTCTTGAACTAAATGCAGCACTCGAGAGGCTAAATCCTTATCAATGCTGGGATGGGAATGGTGTCCTTGAACAATATCTTTACTTTCATATTTCCAGTGTTCTGAAGAATTCTGCCTTATCCAGACTGTTTCTTGGAAGAAATTTATGGCTAGCGCTCTTTTTCAATATTAATCAGGATGAGGTCATACTAATATGTGCTTATAAACAAAACCTCCAAAGAATGCAATAATGATTTTTTTTTAAATTTATGTCATGATTTGATGTGAGAAACATGACTCTCCTGCATGGTTCTACTCCAAAAGGGAACTCAAGGACATAGGTCACTTACAAGAGCTGTAACACACAGACTTTTGAGTTGATCTAGCAAAGGAAAGGGGCCAGTCTCAACAGTGATTTATACAACTCTTGGCAAATTAGCACAATCCAGAATTCAGTCACATGTGCCCAAATTAGCTGTCAGGAAGACCAGGACCTGCTTTCTTTCTGTTGATCCAAGAAGAGGAAATGCTGGTGAACTTGGCATTGCCGTGTTAAATGATCCAGTTGAAATCTTTGTCTTTTGATTGATATATTTAAGTGAGTTAAATTTTTTATAAATTTTAGTTACTTCTGAAATCTCATTTCATGCTTTTTTTAATTTATAATACTTACTGCTCATTTCTTTTGTTTTATTGTACCAACTTCCATGCGTGCATGTGTGAAATTGCTTCAGTCGTGTCCAACTCTTTGAGACCCTGTGGACCGTAGACCACCAGGCTCCTCTGTCCCTGGGATTCTCTAGGCAAGAATACTGGAGTGAATGCCATGCCCTCCTCCAGGGGATCTGGAGCACTGGCAGGTGGGTTCTTACCACTAGCACCACCTCTGAAGCCCACAGACTTCCATAGATGAATTTCATTTTGTTAGTTTGAAGGTCTTATATTGAGGTTTATAGCTACTTCCTCCCCCAACCAGCCTCTTGAGCTTATTGATTTTTGTTTTCTTTTGCAGTAAAGCTGTTTCCTACCTCTGCTGGTCTTTCTCCCTGGTCCTTCTACATCATCATATACTTATTCCTTAGAAATGTACTCTAGATGCACTTTAATAATTCAGGAGGCTATGTCATTGGTTATTGTTTATTTTTACAGCAATGTATTTTATTAAGTACTTTACTTCTCATTGCTTTCATTGTCTTACTACTGGAATACTTACTCTAAGACTTCTTTCAGAAAGTTTCTGTGGTGAAATTTCTGACGCAGCCATTACTGAAAATATTTGTATTTCAATTCTGTTTAAAATAGAATTAGCTTTGTTACAATATTCTATATTTTCAATTCCTTTCCTTTACCATTTAGTTATCATTACTCCATTATTTTTCATCTCAGATATGCATGATTTTTGTAATTTCCTTTCAGGTGATTTGCTTTTACTCATGGAAGTTTTTCTCTTTCATGTGGATAATTTAAATCTGATAACTAGTTGCACCTTTGACTTTTCTAATCTCTATTAAGCTATTTAATTCTTACATGTTTCTTTAATTTGAGGATATTCCTAATCACTTAATTACACGTTTCCTCCCTTTTAATTTCCTCCCTTTTAATTAGTTTTCTCAGATTTTACAGTGTTTTATATGTAGACATGAGCAATTATTTTTCTTTTATATTGCTTAACTTTAAATTATTCTTTTTTTATTTTATGCCTTCTGTGAAAGTCCTAGACTTGATATTTCAGCTCAATATTTCATTTTTAATGCAATGTATTCTATTAAACCTATCTATTCAATCCTTTATTTCAACACTTCTGTTTTTATTCCACTTATTTCTAATTAGTTCTTTTCTGTAATTGCTAATTTCTCCTTGGAATTCCCAATATCCTTACATGCATGCATGCTAAGCACATCAGTTCTGTTGAACTCTGTGTGACCCTAGGGACTGAAGCCCGCCAGGGTCCTCTGTCCATGGGGTTCTCCAACCCAGAATACAGGAATGGGCTTGCTATGCCCTCCTCCAGGGATCTTCCCAACTCAGGGATTGAACTTATGTCTCTTACATCTCCTGCATTGGCAGGTGGGTTCTTTACCACTAGGGCTACCTGGGAAGCCCTCCAATATCCTTACTTCTCTCTTAGAACATTTTAGTGTAGATATTTAAGATTCTTATTTCTCTCATGTGCATTTATTCTGCTTCAACCAGAATAAATCGCTCAGTATGTGGTTTTTCATTTTATTAATATTTGAGGTCCTCATCTCTGTTCCTCCCACCCCCACTTCATATTCCATTGGGAATAACTGTCATTGTGATCACCAATGTCAACTTGGGAGTGTGATTAAATCACAGGCCCTTTTTCTAGATATGTTAGGAAAGTGGCAACAATGGGGAGGGTGTTTTTGATTGAAGAGCATTTGGAGTTACCATCTTGGCTTAGTTACTCTCAACTTTACCACACCACTCCCAACATTTACTCTGGGGAAAATTTCCCAATATTTACTCTGGGGAAAATTCCTTGGTCCTTTTGAATGTTTTGTCCACCCCAAAAGTTGACTTTCCAGCTTATCAAGTTATAGAGTGTTTTGTGGTAATGAGGTAGAAACATAAAGAAGATAAGCAGCTTTTGGGTCAGATCCAAAGCACATGCCTGAAAACCATAGGTGTTTATTTAGTTCCTAAATTCGTGGGTCAGCAAGCTAGTCTGGACAGTTCTTCTAGTCTAGTTGGAAATTGCTCACTGTATGGATATGGGTTGTCTCCAATTGCCTATTGCATCTGTGGGTCCTTTGGCTGCTCTCTGGAGAGACCTGACGTAGCCCCCATGTCTCCTACATCACCCCAGCAGGCTAACCTAGGCATGTTCTCAAGGGAAAGGCAAAGGTGCACAAGCTAAGACCATTGCTATACCCACACACACTTCAGGCCCCTATTATGTCACATTTGTTACTATCCCTTTGTCTAAGGCAAGCAATGTGGTCAAGCCTCCCAAGAGACTGAGGGTTCTGCAGAGTTCTATGGCAAAGAAGGTAGATACAGAGAAAGGTGAGAACATGGACTTTGCATGTCTACCATAAAGTGATCATAAACTGAGTTAAATCTGATAACTAGTTGAGCCTTTAACTTTTCTAATCTCTCTTAAACTATTTAATCTGTTTCTTACACGTATATTTAGCAAAAGAGTGTAGATATTTATGAACCTTGTGGTATATATACTAGGCATTTTATAGCATAATATGCGTTGTTATCCTTTGTGAAGTGAAAGTCATTCAGTTGTGTCCGACTCTTTGTGACCCCGTGGACTATATAGTCCATGGAATTCTCCAGGTCAGAATACTGGAGTGGGTAGCCTTTCCCTTCTCCAGGGGATCTTCCCAACCCAGGGATCGAACCCAGGTCCTCCGCATTGTGGGCAGATTCTTTACCAGCTGAGCCACAAGGGAAGCCCACGGCTTTACCACACTTCAAAAAGCATTCTCAGTTCTAGGAACTCCTGTATTTGGAAGTGTTCAGACATCATTCAACTTTCCTTGAATCACGGAAGTTTTTTCTATACATTATAACTCTCTCTTCTGGACTGGGAATACTCAGGATTTCAAAGAAATTTTTTCATATATTTGGGAATTTAAAATGCTTAACTGTAGTTGAAATAAATTAGATTAACAGATGCCATAATCTGTTGCTTTCTGTGCTCCAAGTTGATAAATTCTTCAATGTTGCAGTTTTTTTTGTGAAATAAATTCATTTTTTTCTATTGAATAATCCAAGTTTAAATTTTTTGCATAGAATTCTTACTTAGTTTGGGTATTATCTTCTATACTGGGTAAGTTTTCATGCTATGATAACTTGTAATCCTAATTTGTGATCACATTCAGGACTGAGAAAAATAGATGATGCATGGAGGGCAGATGCCTTTGTCTAGAGGAGAGAGGCATATTGCTCTGTTACAAAAAAAGAAATCATCATGTCCTATTTATAAAATTAAATCACTTAATTCACTACCAGACTAGCACATCCCTAACAGGCAATAACATAGACATTAAAAATGTTAGCAGTACAGATCCTCTTATCACTTCAGATATTTAAGCAAAAACTTCAGTTCTTGCCTGGGATCTTAGAGAAGAGATATAATAATATAAAAATTGGGACAGACTGGAAGATTTCTCAGTTTTTCCCCCTACTCTCTGTTCTATGATTATTTCAATTTAGATTCCTCCCTGTTTCAAAGATATGAACATGATTATGTCCTATGAATGTCCCAGATGCTATACAGTTAAACGGTGGTGGTTCATCTGTGTATTCATACAGCATTGTAATCTTAGCAGAATTAAGGCACAAGCACTTCTTAAGAGTTAAAAACCAAATTCAAAGACTTGTGTTCTCACTTCAATGACCCATACATGACTTGGATAAATAAGCAGTGTTGCCTTGGTAAATAAAACCTTCAGATGAAATATTGGCTTCTCCCTTGGTATTTTTTCAATGAAGTAGAAAATTTGTCTTAACTTCCACTAAACTAAATGTGGAAGATTGGCATTATTTCTTGAGTGCAGTGAATATTATTTACATGGAAGAGGAACATTGGGCAGACAACTGTTTTGAAAAAAAATTAGCCTCATTCAGTTGTTTCGTTCAATAATTATTTACTGAGAGCCTCTGTGGCAGATATATTGCTGGGAACAAGAAAAACAAAGATGAATAAATTCTGTGCTTTTTTTCCTTGAGGAGCCTAAAAATTTACAGGAAAGATAAACAGGGGATATACACTACAACACTGAAAAACAAAAAAAGTTGTGTTTAATTATGTATGGAGGACAATGGGAACCCAGAGGGGACACTTAGCCCAGTGGCCAGGGAAGGCTTATGGAACAAAATAAAATCTGAGCTGAGCAATAATGAGCAGGATTAGAGGTTGCAAACTTGTGTGCATAGAACATGGAAACAATTATTAAACACTTGCTCTATAAAAATCTCATGTGGTGTTATAGGAAAATTGGTCTCATATCCAGCCATGAAGCACGTGTTAACCGCTTTTAAAGATGTAATATCCTATCCTGCAGTCCCCAATCTTTGGCCCCAGGGACCTGTTTTATGGAAGATAAATCTTTCACAGATCGGGAGTAGGGGATTGTTTGGGATGATTTAAGTGCATTACATTTAGTGTGCACTTTATTTCTATTATTATTACATCAACTCCACCTCAGATCATCAGGTGTTAGAACCCAAAGGTTGAGGACCCCTGCATAGATCACATAATGCAATTAGCTTCGATACTAAAAGAAAACCAGAAAACTGCCATGTGCTTGGAAATTGAGAAACACACTTGCAGATTGCTCAGCAGTCAAAGAAGAAATCAAAATGAGAATTTTAATTAGTTAAGTTCAGTGAATTAATTCAGTTCAGTGCAGTCACTCAGTCGTGTCCAACTCTTTGTGATCGCATGGACTGCAGCACACCAGGCCTCCCTGTCCATCACCAACTCCCGGAGTTTACTCAAACTCAGGTCCATTGAGTTGGTGATACCATCCAACTATCTCACCTTCTGTCATCCCCTCCTCCTCCTGCCTTCAGTCTTTCCCAGCATCAGGGTCTTTTCGAATGAGTCAGCTCTTTGCATCAGGTGGCCAAGGTATTGGAGTTTCAGCTTCAACATCAGTCCTTCCAGTGAACATTCAGGACTGATTTCCTTTAGAATGGAGTGGTTGGATCTCCTTGCAGCCCAAGGGACTCTCAAGAGTCTTTTCCAACACCACAGTTCAAAAACATCAATTCTTTGGCACTCAGCTTTCTTTATAGTCCAACTCTCACATCCATACATGACTACTGGAAAAACCATAGCCTTGACTAGATGGACCTTTGTTGGCAAAGTAATGTCTCTGCTTTTTAATATGCTGTCTAGGTTGGTCATAACTTTCCTTCCAAGAAGTAAGCATCTTTTAATTTCATGGCTGCAGTCACCATCTGCAGTGATTTTGGAGCCCCCCAAAATAAAGTCTGCCATTGTTTCCACTGTTTCCCCATCTATTTGCCATGAAGTGATAGGACCAGATGCCATGATCTTTGTTTTCTGAATGTTGAGCTTTCAGCCAACTTTCTCACTCTCCTGTTTTACTTTCAGCAAGAGGCTCTTTAGTTCTTCTTCACTTTCTGCCATAAGGGTGGTGACATCTGCATATCTGAGGTTATTGATATTTCTCCCGGCAATCTTGATTCCAGCTTACACTTCATCCAGCCCAGCATTTCTTATGATGTACTCTGGTAAATAATGAAAGTTCTATATAGCAGAATTTGTGGGATGTACCTAAAACAGTATTTGGAGGAAAATGTTTAGCTTTCAGTTCTGATGTTAGAAATGAAAAAAAAAAGATACTAAATATAATGAATGTAGCATCTTATTAAAGAAGTTAAAAAGTAAATGAATCAATATCATGCACATGGACGCAATAACAAAAAGTAAAAATAGATATCAACAGATTCAAAAGGTTCTTCTTTGATGTGGTAGGTTGACTAATGCCCTTTCCCTATATATTCATATACTGATCCATGGAATTTGAAAATATTACCTTATATGGGGAAAAAAAGACTTTGCAGATATGATTAAGTTAAGAATCTTGGGACTAGGAGATTATCCCCAGTTGTCTGGCTGTGCCCTAAATGTAACCACAGGGTCCCGTAGGGAAAGAAAGTCAAAGGAAGAAGGCAGTGTGACAACAGCAACAGAGATTGCCATGATGTAGCAGCAAGCCAAGGGTGATGATTAATTTTATGTGTCAACATGACTGGATCAAAGAGTGCCCAGACATTTGGTCAAACACTCTGGATGTGTCTGTGATGTTGTTTCTGGATGAGATTAGTATTTGAATTTATAGACTGAGTAAAGCAGATTTGCTCTGTCAGGTGGGTGGACCCTATCCAATCAACTGGAGACCTGACCAGAACAAAAATGCTGAATAAGGAGGAGCTCTTCCTGCTGGACTGGTTGAGGTGGACATTGTTTTTCCGACCTTTGGACTTGAATTGAAGCATCAGCTTTTGTGTCTTAAGACTGCCGATATTCGGACTGGAACTTACACTATTGACCCTCCTGGTTCTTGGACCTTCATACTTAGATCCAGATTGTAGCTACACCATCTGCCTTCCAGCTGGGTCTCTAGTTTGTTAACTATAGATCCTGGAACTTCTTAGCCTCCATAATTGCATGAGTCAATTCCTTACAACAATGCATATATATAATTACACATATAATGTTATAATGTATATATAATTGTACATATGTATATATTTATAGTGTTCTAGAGAAGCCTGACTATTTGTACATCAAGCAATGCTAACAGTCTCTAGAAGCAAGAAGAGGCAAAGAGCAAGAAGATTTTTCTGTGAAACCTCCAGAAGCAATGCAGCTTTACTGCATGTTGGTTTTAGCCCTGTGAGATTGGTTTCATAATAATGACTTCCCAAACTGTAAAGAATAAGTCTGTGTCATTTTCAGCTACCAGGTTTGTGGTAATTTATTTTTTTATAGCAGCTAGGGAACTAATGCAGCTAACAGACACATTTCTGTTGAGATTGATCTTGAACAAAAGAGAGGAAGAACAAATACACAATATGAATGACAAAAAATTAGGAAATAATACAAGTACCACAGGTATTGAAATATAGTAAGAGGATACTATGAACAACTTTGTAAAAATGTATTTGAAATATTTGGTGAAATTAAAAAATTTCTGGAAAGCATTACTAAAACTGACTCCGAAAGAAATGAGAAACTTAGTGATACACCCATTAAAGCAAATAGCTGAACAAATAGCTGATATTTCCTATAAAGATCTGCTAAATGTTTAAGAAAAACTTTCAATCCTAAACAAATTATTTCTGATTACAGAAAAAAAGAAACACTACCCAATACATTTAGTGGAATTATCATAGCTTTGATACCAAAACCTTACAAAGTCAATATGATAAAGACAAATTATAGGCCAGCTTAATTCTCAAACATAAATGCAAAATTATAAATAAGACACTAATAACTGAATCCAGAGTCCATTAAAGAAAATATATCATGATTGAAATGGGTTAATTCCAAGGAGTATAAGTTGGATTAATGTTAAAAAATAAATATAAAATTATAAGAGAAAAATAATGAATCACAAAATCATTTCATTAGCTGTAGGAAAAGTATTATATATAATTCAATACTTATTCAATTACTATTACAAATAGTAATTACAAAGGACTTTCAGGAAGCTGATATACCCTACTTAAAAGAACACAGAAAATGTCATATATAATGGTAAATATTTAATATCATTTTCTTTAAATCAGGAATAATAAAACTGTAATCACTTCTTCTATTCAATATTTTCCTGGAAACTCTGACCAATATAATAAGATGAGAATAATTTTTAATTTATAAGGATTGAAAGGGAAGAAATAAACTTTCATTATTCTCTGATGATAAGATTGGTTCTGTTGAAAATGCAAAAGAATATATAGAAAATTACAGAGAATTTAGAAAGTTTGCTGGGTACAAAAATCAATATAAAATCAACAATAATTCTAAATAATAATACCTATTAGAAAGTATATTAAACATTAAGATTTTCAATAGTGCCAATGAAAATACAAATAGGAATAAATTAAACAAAAGATAGAAAACACGTTTAAGGTGAAAGTTATGAAATTTCAGCAACAACATTACAGAAAACCTGAATAAATAGAGGGTCCTACCGTATCCATGGATTGGAAGACTCAATATCTTAAAGTTGACAACTCTTTCCAAATTCTTCTATCAATTGGAAACAATTTCAATCATTGATGAGTGTTTTTTTTTTAAATTTATTTTTAATTGAAGTATAGCTGATTCACATTGTTAATTTCAGGGATACGTAAAAGTGATTCAGTTATACATATACAAATATACTTATTCTTTTTCGGATTATTTTTCCTTATAAGTTATTACAAAATGTTAAGTGTCAATCCCTGACTACACAGTAGGTCCTCATTGGTTATCTATTTTGTTGATAGTAGTATATATATGCCAATCCCTAAATCCTAATTTATCTCCCTCTTTTCCCCTTTGTAACCATAAGTTTGTTTTCTATGTCTGTGGGTCTATTTCTGTTTTGTAATTAAGTTCCTTTGTATAATTAAAAAATATCTATAGAAGTGTCTTAGCCCTTTATCCCTCAAAGTGTCTTACCCCTTTATCCTTCAAAGTTTTCACCCCATTTTGTCAAATTATTATCATATTGTCTTTAAGACATGGCATAAGCTTTTTTTCTTTAATGTGAAACTTATTTTTGAACATATTTTTGAGGAGAGTTTTTTAAACACAAAAACATGTTTACACCTGAAAATGAAGTGCTATAAACAAGTTATTTGTATTTGAGAGAAAATATAAGAATCTATACTCATACTTCTGGCAGCTATAAAAGTTTAGCTATTAAAATACCTCCTGCTCGCCCGGAGCGAGAAGAGGGATCCCTGTATCACTCAGTATTGAAAACGTGTCCTCCTGTGTCTCAAGGAAAATGCTACACTGGGTTTTCTTTGGAGCACTACCCAGACTGTGAGATGACTCCAGTCTCTTTCTGAAGACTGGAAAAAACAAATCTTGCTAGAAGAGGTCACGATACACTCCTACTGGGAGTCAGCAGCATCTGAGGTGAGGAGAGACTAGCTGATCCTATTAACTAGTGAATGCCTGAAACCTTGCCTCCGCCCCACTATTCAGCACCTTGATTAGATTGTTGAGGGAAATAAATGTAAAAATTTCACTGTGTATGTGTGTGTTTTTAGTAATTTCTGTCAGTATCACCAGCCTTTGCACTGTAAAATTTGAGTTAATACTCAAAACAGCAACACAATTAAAACCCCAAATATGGTTGCTTGAGTCTAAATTTTTGGAAGCACAAAGGGAAATAATAGAATATTTTTTAAGGAATATGAATTACTCATCAGGCAAAGTGTGAGGGAATGTTGCTTCCATTGTGTCCGACTCTGCGATTCCCTGGACTGTAGCCAGCCAGGCTCCTCTGTCCAGGGAATTCTCCAGGCAAGAACACTGGAGTGGGTTGTCATGCCCTCCTCCAGGGAATCTTCCCCACCCAGGGAGTGAGCATGAGTCTCCTGCGGCTACTGCATTGCAGGTGGATTCTTTACTGATGAGCCACCAGGTGACAGACAATTTGACAAATGGAAGAGAATCAAGAACCCAGAAAGAGAAGCCTATGCAATAATCAATACCTTGTTTATGAAACAACTAGTCTTGTGACTCCAAATAGAAATAATGGACTACATAATTAATAAATTAGTAGTGCTCTAATAAGGGATTAGCCATAGGGAAATGATGGGATTTAATTTTTACCTCATACCATATATAAGATTATAACCCATAGGATTAAAAATGTGAATAGGAAAACCAAAACTTTAAAGCTTTTAGACAGCTATACAGGAGAATAGCTTTCTGACCTTGAGTATAGAAGCATCTTTTAAAAAAGAAATACAAAACAGTCCATAATTTGAAATATCAATCAAGATGATGTTTTTATAAAAGAGCATCTACTTATCAAAACACACGAGAAAGAGGATGAAAGGCAAACCATGGAATGTAATAATTAGAGCTCAAAATATATAAGGAACTCCTATAAATTAAAAAGACCACTGGTAGGAAAACAGACAAAAGACTTAAATAGCACTTTGCAGAAGAGGCAACTTGAGTGACAAACAAACATGTGAAAAGGTATTCCACTTGTTAGTCACTAATCATATCCGCTGGACTATCAAAATGAAAAAGTCTGGAAATACGAAGTGACGGTAAGAATCTAGAGCTGTAAACATTCATACGTCATATATAAAGTGAACCAGTAAATCTAAATCTACCCCTAGGTATACACCTCAGAAAAACATTTTCACATGGGCACCAGTGGACATAAACAATAATTTTATAATAGAGTCATTAATAGCAGAAACATTGGAAGCAGCGCAGATGTCCATCAACAATAGAGTGGATAAATTAGTTGAGATGTGTTTAAAAGCACTGGTTACTATAAGATAGTTCAAAGGGATGTATTTAGCTACAAGGAACAATATGCGTGAAACTCAGGAAAATAATAGTGTGTGATTCCATGCCAATATGCACAACTAAAGCACATTATTATTTAGGGATACAAGCACATGTGTTACAACTTTAAATAAGAGAAAGGGGATGATAAACACAGCATTTAGGATTTTGATTGCCTTTGTGAAGGAGAGAAAGGTATTGGGCACAGGAGGGACACACAGGACTTCAAAGTTATAGGCAGTGTTCTTTGCTTAAGCTGATTGGTGAGTTTGTGGCTATCTGTTTTATTGTTGTTCTTTTTATGTTGCATTTTTTGAAACATGTTTTATAAATCCTTTGAATTTGTTCAATAATTATTACATTTTTAGAAAGAAGGTGTGTCTCGGGAGTCACTTGGGATAGGTAGGCAGAGAGAACAGCATCTGCCAAGCACAGCAGTGACAGTCAGCCCGATATCTGGGCAAGGATGTAAGCACTGAGGCATTAAAGGAGTGTGCATTGTGACTGAGGTGAGAACAGGTGGGAGCAAATCCACAGAAGCAGACATGAGTCAGAGAGGGACTTACTAGTAAGCCCAGAGCTTCTCCTTTCTGCTGCAAATGATCAGAAATGTTACGAAGGGATTTTAAATACAGAATGACAGTCACAGGGCATGGTACGTGATATACTATTGCAGTGACAGAGTGCAGAGCAGTGGCCCTCAGTGCTGGTTACACTATAAAATCACAGAGGGAGGCTTTTAAAAACGCAGGGCTTGGGCTCCGCCCCGAGATGTTCTGATATCATTAGCTGGAAATGGATCTTGAACTCAAATGTGACCAGGTAAGGAGGGTGGATTTGATGGGAACAATAACAATGGTGACTGTGGTAGGCGGATGTTCAAGGTGGCTTTCAGTGATTTTTGCCACATGGTACTCGGTGCTTGTGTGAACAGTGCCTTTGAGTGTGAGTGGGACCTAGTGACTTGCTTCTAATGAAGAAAATACAGCAAAGGTGATGGAATGTCACTTCTGAGATTTTATTACAAAATACTCTGACTTTTGTCATTAGCTCCTTCTCTCTCTGTTTCTCCTCTTGATTGCTCACTCTGAGGAGGCCAGCCGCTATGTTGTGAGCTGCCACCTAAGAGGTGGTCCACGTGGCGGGCCCTGGCCAATAGTCCACGAGAAACTGAACTCTGCCTGTAGCCACAGATCTAATCTAACTGAGCTCAGCCAAATCTTGAGACGACTGCATCTCCAGTGAACACCTTGGTTGCAACCTGTGAGACCCTGGATCACAGGACTCAGTTAAGCTGCACCCAAATTCCTGGTCCAGAGAGACCTTGAGATAAATGTTGTCATGAGCAAACTACCTTTTGGGGCAGTGTGATATGCAGTAGTAGATAATTGATAGACTGGTGGTAGGAAGAATAATGCTCCCACTCCTAAGATGTATGTGTCTTCATTTCTGGAGGCTGTGAATATGTCATGTTACCTGACAAAGGGGCATTTAGTTGGCTAAGTATCTGAATTTGAGAAGGGTAGATTACCCCACTGGACCCAATGTGATCACAAGGGTCTCATAAGGGAAAGAGGACGGAAGGAGAGGCCATGTCAAAGTGACGCAGTGATGCATGGCTGGCTTTGAAGATGGAATGGGGCCTTGAGCCAAGACATGTCCGGGGGCCTATAGAAGCTGGGAAAGGCAAGGGAACAGATTCTCCACCTCAGCTTAGGAAAGAAACCCAGTCCAACTGACACCATTATTTTAGCCCTATGAGACCCATTCTGGACTTCTGAGCTCCAGAACTGTAAGAGAGCACATTTGCCTGGTTTTAAGCCCTCAAATTTGTGATAATTTACTGAAATAAGTGATTAATGCAATGATGGTAACACTAATAATAATGATAAGAGTAACATTACCGTTTTATCAATGCTTACAGCATGCCTGGAAATGTGTTACAGAGCTTTACATGTGTTATCTTATGGAATGCCCTAACAACCTTGTGAGGAAGATATTTTTTTGTCTTTATTTTACACATAAAATCAGGGTTTGGAAAGATTAATTGACTTGCTCAAGTCATATACTTAGTAAGTAAAAATTCATGCTTTTAAAAAAAGAAGTTTTACCATGCTGTCACACATAAGATTCAAAGACTGAACCTGGGAGGTGAGAGAACAGTATGCGGAAAATAGAACTCCCGTTTCTTTCCAACTTACCTAACAGCGCGGTGGGATATGGTGGTAATCACACTAGAACTGCTTTTTGCAAATGAGTCTAATTGCTTTCCTAGTAGGCATGTGGGAGGTCATGCTCATTTTGACAATGCTGCCATTGCCAAAAGGACTTTTTAAAATGCCTCATTCATTAATCATCATCAGACCCCATAGCAAGTTGCTGGGAACCTCTTCACAGGAGATCCTACTAATCCTTTAAGAGTCATTTTAATTTTTGGAAATAGCCAAGCTTCGTTCAGAACTAAATCGAGGAAGGTAGCTACTTGCCACAAAAGCCAGATAGTAGCTAAAATGCGTTCATTCCAGACAGTGCTAAGACCTTTATAAGCTTTTTTTTTTTTTAAAAGAAAGCTTAAATCTCAGAATTAGTCTAAATAGTTGGTGTCCTTATTATTCCTACTTCATAGATGAGGAAACTGACACTTAGAGAGCTTAAGCAATTTGACCATAACCTGAGAGCTAGTAAGTGGCCAAATAAGACTACAAACTGAGATGAAGACCGTAGTTCCATGGGAACCGTGCGTGAACAGGGAGCCTTGGCATATGATTTTCACTGATACTATAACACACTTTTCCTTTCTTTAAAATTTTAACATCTCTAAAATTAAAATGCACCTTACTATCACCATCATCTGGGTCTTCCTTGGTGGCTCAGACAGTAAAGAATGTTTCAGCAATGCGGGAGACCCAGGTTTGATCCCTGGCTTGGGAAGCTTCCTTGGAGAAGGGAATGGCAACCCATTCCAGTATTCTTGCCTGGAGAATCCCATGGACAGAGGAGCCTGGTGGGCTACAGTCCATGGGGTCGTAAAGAGTTCGACATGACTGAGTGACTAACACACACACACACATCACCATCATCTAGGTGGCAGTTCTGATGTGCTTGTTTCCTCTACACAACATTTCAACACTTGAAAAACAGGTGTCAGTAGCTTGAATAAAAATCATGGGAATGATAATGAAGCAGGCTTAAAACAGCAGCATATTCTTGGCCGTGCAGATAATGATTTTGAGTGGGAAAATGTGAGTGCCAGTAACTCAGATAAAAAGGGACTCAGAAAAATTGTGATTTGCTTTAGAAATTTCTTATGACTAGTTTCATATGTAAAAATATATCCAGGAATAATATATAATAAAATCTGGGTGAAAACAATTCTAAAAGAATTCTTTCAATAAATATAAAAATTCATTCAAGAATGCATCCATCTCAGCTTAAATGGCAATTTTTTCCTGTATAATTTCTACATAAATTAATTGTGCGTCGTACCATCGATGGTATCTTAGATTTGATGAAACAGAGTAAGCTGAGCAAGCACTGGCCTACAAAGTTAAGTAGTTTATTTTTCTACAGGGTTTCTCAGATATTTGCATCTGCTAATGCAAATCAAAGAAGGGGAAGACAAATGTAGATTTTAAATTTATTTAATCATGGAAGCACGTTTCATGGAGTGAAATTATTCAAGGAGATAACATTTTGGAAAGCACTGAGTTAGCTGGAGTAATTTGTTAAAAATGAAAGACAAGCATCACCTTTTTTATAAGTTGCAAATATTCTCTAAATATTACTCCAAGAGGAAAGTCTAAAATACTTCAAGAAATTAGATAATTGACACATGTAGTTGGCCTAATGGTAAAGAATCTGCCTGCCAATGCAGGAGATGCAGGTTCCCTCCTTGGGTTGGGAAGATTCCTTGGAGGAGGATATGGCAACCCACTCCAGTATTCTTGCTTGAAAAATCTCATGAACAGAGGAGCCTGATGGGCTACAGTCCATGGGGTTGCAAAGAGTCAGACACAACTGAGAAAACACATTCTTTTTTTAAAAAAAAAAATGCTGATTATTTTGAAGAATGTTGCTTTTTGAATCAGTTCAAGAATTTCATCCCAAGTTGGTTCTTTCTTCTTCCTCCCTGACCCCTTAGTTTAACACTTATCACTTTACATGAGCAAAAGTTGGCTGTATTTTCTCACTAGGCTACATCTCCTCTAAGAGGAAGATTCTCATATTTGCATCTAAATCACCAAGCACATGATGAGAGTGCTCCAAGGTGGATGAAAATGGGACTGCATAAATGTTTGCTAGAGGGAGGAAAAGAAAGGGAAATCCATCAAATAATGATATAATATAATATCTTGCTTGTAATATAATGATCTTTCTGTTTCTGAAGATTGGAATAGGAAATTTAGCATTAAACATTTTTCTTCATTCAAAATGGATACTTACATATCTTCATACTATGAATTTCTCTTAATTGTCCCGAAATCTGAGACTGACATATCAAGTTTACAAAGTGGCCTCAGACAAATTATAACAAATTGAATATTACACTAACTTGTCCATGCAATTAACAGGCAGTATTTGAAAGTTCCATTGGTGGCAAGTGATGAGCAATTTCCTCAAGTACCTTAGCCAGGAAAGGGGTTGCAGTGGGTCAGCTCACATTTTATGGGGGTGTTTCAACTTACACAAATTCTCCCCACTGGTCGCTTTGAAATGTCACAAAGCCTATTGCTCTTGTTAGAATAAAAAAGAAAGAAAGTGAGTCCTATTAAAATAAGTATAGATCCAAACTGGAGCTCTGATAGATTTATTAACTCATTTATATTTTTACTGATGTGTCAGTCATTTACTGATCTGTTGAGGTTCTTTGTGATGTTTTTTACAGTCCCTGAAGTAAATTGACCACTTGTTCTCCAAGGATAATACTCACCTACACATGCTCTCCATACCTCTGCTTTCCTTACAGCCTTAATAAATATCTTGACTCCTTTACCTCCTGATTGTCTAGGTTAAAAACATGGGCACAATTTTTGAATCTCCCTTCTTTTTCACACCATCGTCCAGCACATTCAAGTACATAAATATGCATCATGCATCTACACCCACAATCTGTCAGGAAATTTTGTTAAATCTGAAACTCTCAAACATATCTTTATCTTTTAGTCCTCTACCATGCTGTGTTTTGGGCTTCCTCATCTCTTGCCAGATTATTATAAAGGCCTCCAAATTTGCCTCTGGATTCCCATTTTTTTCTAATCTATTCCACTTTATGCAGCCCGGATAATTTTTTTTCCTAAAATAAAAACAATAGATCCAATCTTTTCACTCCCTAGCCCAAAAGTCTTTACTCGCTCTCTATTTTTCTCAAAATAACATGTAAAATTTCCAGCTTCCATTTAGAATGTAAAAATCTGGAAAAACATAGATTTCAGTGTTACTGGGAAAAAATCAGAATAATTTATACATTACAAGTTTACCTTGTAATGAATCTTGAATCTGCCAGAAAATATGCTGGGAAATACTGAAGGCAGGAGGAGAAGGGGATGACAGAGGATGAGATGGTTGGATGGCATCACCGACTCAATGGGCATGAGTTTGAGCAAGCTCCAAGAGTTCGTGATGGACAGGGAAGCCTGGCATGCTGCAGTTCATGGGGTCACAGGGAATCGGACATGACCAAGCAATTGAAATGACTGACCAGAAAAGATGAAGTTACAAGACTACTTTGAAATCTCAGGAAGGTAAGTCTCTTCAAGGGGAGCTATAATACAAGTACTCTCAGCAGATGCTAGGTGTCATGCATGCCAGAAACAATTCAACTGAAAATTTTAACAAATGACTCAAAGCTGACTGTGGGCCACCATACACTATAGTGCTCCGGGGAGGCACTAAAACCAAGGGCATCTGCAGGCTGTTACCCACAGACCACCACTGGGTTCTCACAAGAAAGTCTACAGTTAGGATTAGAATGTAGATAAAGCAACCTTTATGATCCAGCCTTGGAAGTGGGGAACAGCAGGTGTTGAGGGAAAGGCCCAGAGATGTATCTGGATTATTCCTCACTATTTCCTCTGTGGAACAGAAGCCTTAAGGTATTGGGGGATGAGAGTCAAAGACTACTACCCTTGAGACACAGGTCAAGACCCACTGCAAATAGGGGAAAGGAATATAAAACAAAAATAAAAACAAACAGGAAAAAAACTAATCCTCCTTTGGAAGAGGCAGGAATATGTTCTGAGGCCCATAAAGAGAGAGGGGGCAGATTCACGACCTATCCCTTCCTGAGTGGTAGATAAAGATAAAAAGGTCTCACCCCTGAGACCCAGGGTCAGAACACCTACCTAAGAATGAGGATGAAGCAGCGTGAACACCACAGCTGCAACCCTCTGCCCCCCACAGACACTCCAGCTAGGCTAGCAATGGGGAGAACAAGAGAATGAGAAGAGCCTCAGGTACTGAAGTGCAGGAGAAAAGGAAAAGCCTGAAGCTGAGAGTAAAGCAATCAACTGAGAAAAGTCCTCTGACAAACCAGTCCCACTCCAAACACAAAATATTGCTAGAGATGGTGAAGGACAGGGAAGTCTGGCGTGCTGTAGTCCATGGGGCTGCAAACACTTGAATACAACTGAGTGACTGAACTGAACAGCAACCAGTTATAGCCATAGCCATAGCAATATCAAAACCCAAATCCACCTTAACTTTTATCCAGATCGACTCAGTATCCCAACACTAAGGGGCCTTCCCTGGTGACTCAGTAGTAAAGAATCCGCCTGCCAATGCAGGGTATGCAGGTTCAATCCCTGGGTCAAGAAGATCCTCTGGAGAAGGAAATGGCAACCCAATCCCATATTCTTGCCTGGAAAATCCCATGGACAGAGGAGCCTGGCGGGCTACAGTCCATGAAGTCGCAAAGAGTTGGACACGACTAAGTGACTAAGCAAGCAAACAAGTGCTACTATTTGTATATAGCCAGAGTTAGAATCTGCAGGTTATCTGCTGGTCTCAAGTCTGTCATGACTATCAGATCAGTGGGGCACATTTGCATAGTGAAAAAAAGCCTTATTAACTAACATAGTTTTTTAAAGTATAGATTTTGAAGTCAAATGGCACTGGGGTCAAATCATGACTTAGCTTTTTACTGGCTGTGTAACTTTAGGCAAATTACTTAACATTTTGGATTCTCTGTTTCTTTTGTAACATGTTTGTAACAAAATCAACCTCATAGTCATTGATTTGAAAACTGGTCCCTGTACATCCAGGACAGGGAGAGACTGAAGACCAAGTCAGCCCACTCCAGATTGGTAGGTGGCCACTTTAATAAGCAAAGGAATTTACATACAAGGCTTGTCTTGAGTGGCTGCAAGAGAAGATGTCCACTCCTGTCTACCAGAGTCTTAAAAATTTATTTAGAAGCCTTAATGGAGTTCAATCACATACACTCTCCAGATGGTTTCAACAAACACATTACTCTCTCAAGCCTTCATCCTTGAAAATGCTTTTCACTGTGGGAACAGTGAGGAGAGTGTACATTCCAAGGACAGGGAAGGGGGCAAGGAGCCTCTGATTGCCTGGTCCAGCCTGGTACCAGCCCAGCTGGTAGTAACATTCTCTCCAAGACTTCCTCCAACAGTAACATATTGTCAGATTAAGTGAGATAACATAAGAAAAGTGCTTATCTCAGACAGCAGCACTGAGTGAGTATGCGATGAATGGAAAGTATAGTAGCTACTTGTATTAGCTGGTGCTTGGGCTCCAAATCCTGAAGGAGACCTTTGGCGAACCTGGGAAGATCTCACATGACTACAGGGATAGGCTTTGTCTAGATGAAAATTAGGATTAATGATTTCATCATGCATCATTCTTCCTGAGACAAGCTGTCATTCCTGTTAATAATATAGGGAATGGGAAGGTCTTGACTAGTGGGTACAGAACAAATAAAACAAAAACAGGATGAGCACCAGCTTCAAACCCATAGCGGGCTCAATATTCAAAATGAATAATCAAATGGCAGAATCAAATACTACCACTGCCATAATTTACAATAATTTATTAATTTCCTTTCTCAGTATAATTTCCAAGTAAAATACCCAGTGTCCCAAAGCCCAGTAAATTACAATCTAGGATCACACTAGAATTACTGCTCACAGACTATGGCAAAAATTAATGTTTTCTAAGAAGTGATGTAGTGCAGGGGTGGACAAACATTTCTGTAAAGGGCTAGTTAGTAATCAGTTTCAGTTTTATGGGCCATATGGTTTCCAAACCAATTACTCAACTCCGCCCATTATAGCATGAAAATAGCCAGAGACAGTAAGTAAACAAATGAGTGTGTCTACGTTCCAGTAAATCTTTATTTACAAAAACAGGTGGTGGGCTGGGTTGGTCCATTGGCTAGAGTTTACCAGATCCTGATGTAGAAAATAAAGGAAAAGAGGAAAATTCCCTTGGATTTAGCTTTACTAATGCTATTGTCAATCCTGGCCAATTGTCTAGCCAGTGTAAAACTCAACCAGGAGAAATTTCCCATTGAGACATTTATTGATTAAATATTATTATTCCCTGGTGTCTCAGATGGTAAAGAGTCTGCCTGCAATGTGGGAGACCCAAGTTCGATCCCTGAGTCAGGAAGATCCCCTGGAGAAGGAAATGGCAACCGACTCCAGTATTCTTGCCTGGCAGGCTACAGTCCATCGCATTGCAAATAGTCGGAGACGACTGAACGACTTCACTTTCACTTTCATTATACTATGGATTTCATAGATTAGGAACAGACTTCTATTTTTCTTGGACATCAGCATATCTGACACACTGAATCACTATATAAAGTAGGATAATGTTTGCTGATGACATACACGTTCAGTTCAGTTCAGCTCAGTTCAGTCGCTCAGTCGTGTCCGACTCTGCGACCTCGTGAATCGCAGCACGCCAGGCCTCCCTGTCCATCACCAACTCCCGGAGTTTATTCAAACTCATGTCCATCGAGTCGGTGAGGCCATCCAGCCATCTCATCCTCTGTCGTCCCCTTATCCTCCTGCCCCCAACCCCTCCCAGCATCAGTGTCTTTTCCAATGAGTCAACTCTTCGCATGAGGTGGCCAAAGTACTGGAATTTCAGCTTCAGCACCAGTCCTTCCAGTGAACATCCCAGACTGATCTCCTTTAGGATGGACTGGTTGGATCTCCTTGCAGTCCAAGGGACTCTCAAGAGTCTTCTCCAACACCACAGTTCAAAAGCATCAATTTTTCAGTGCTCAGCTTTCTTCACAGTCCAACTCTCACATCCATACATGACCACTGGAAAAACCATAGCCTTGGGCTCCAAAATCACTGCAGGTGGTGATTGCAGCCATGAAATTAAAAGACGCTTACTCCTTGCAAGGAAAGTTATGACATACTTTTTAGTCTGTGTCAAATCTCTCCTCTTCCTAAAACTCTTGTCATACCCATCATTTTCATTCCTAGTACAAACTCCACTAATTTCTCTTTTCAACTTCCTTTTAACCTTGGCATTTCAGGCACCTGATGCTGATTTGAGGACGGGTCCTAACCTGTGACCCAGCCTGCACTCTTTCCTGTTCTGTCAGTTAGATGGTCAACAGATCCTGATCATGTGTCATGTGCCATGCTGTGTACAATGTGAGGGGGCCGTAAGACTGAACTGCTATCTGTTTTGATACCAGGCAACTTAGTTCATGGGCTTCTCTGGTAGCTCAGATGGTAAAGTGTTAGCGTGCAATGTGGGAGACCCGGGTTCGATCCCTGGGTCGGAAAGATTCCCCTGGAGAAGGAAATGGCAACCCACTTCAGTACTCTTGCCTGGAAAATTCCATGGATGGAGGAGCCTGGTAGGCTACAGTCCATGGGGTTGCAAAGAATTGGACTTGACTGATCAACTTCACAACTTAGTTCGTATCAACCACCTTGACAAGTGAAGCAAGAAAGAGCTGAAGCGCCCTGGAGATGTCAGATTATGGCATTTAGGAACAATATTCTCTCATTTCAAAATGCTATTCCTATGAAACACAGGGGAAAGGAAGTGGAGTGGTGAAGAACTAAGTCGAAAGAGAATTGTCAATACTTGGAATACACAACTAAAAGCAAAATAGAGAAGAGAAAAAAAAACAAGATTGTGAATACCAGTGTGGGAAACAGTCTCCAGAGATGACCCCAAGCAATTCCTCCTCCTGCCTGTTCCATGCATATCAAAAGTGAAGTTTAATTCCCATCCCCTTAAATCTGGATTGTATGCCTTGTTGGTCAGCACAGATAGCAGAATTGATGGTTTGTTCCTTTTGAGGCTAGATTATAAGAACCTTTACAGCTTCTACCTGGATCTCTCAGAACACTGGCTCTTGGAACACTCTGACTTGGGCAGCTGCAGCTGAGATCCTATATAAGACCTGGGACCACTCTTCTGGGAGAGAGGCCACATGGAAGAAAACCAAGAGACCAGACATGGTGTGAGCCATCTTTCACAACGAGCTCACTCCAGTGTACACATGCAGCATACATGCTTGATGATCAGCTTTTTTTTTTTTTTAATTGTATTGTAAATTCCTGACATTAAGCTTTTGATTGCTGAGACATTCATTTCAAAGACATCCGTCTCCAATAAATACATTTCCAGCTATACATATTTGATAAAGAGCCAGCTGGCCCCACCTATGAAGTTCCTCTTTTTTAGAAAGCTTTGTGTGACCCTGATGACTGATGTCTTGAGTGACCTTGCTTTTCCTTTCTTATACTTTAACTCCCACTCTTACATTTTAAATTCATTTAAATTATGTTTAAATGAAGAGTGAACCTGCAGAACCCTAAGCATCCCACCACCCACCTCAATAGAGGCAGAACCCAGGTCTGCACTCTCTCTCTTGCCATACCTTTAACTTTACTGTGTGACCCCAGGCATGCCACACACTCTCCAGGACCTGTAAATAATAAACATTATTTTTTTCAAAGCTCCCTATAAGATGTGTATTACAATCATAATAAGAATCACAAAGGCCTGTCCGGTCATAACACTGTCTCTGTTCTTGTCAGTACAGCCAGTACTGCCTAAGTGGGTGCCCACAGGCATTCCCAGCCACCAGCATCAGTATCCATTATCTACAGGCTGGGAGACATAAAGCAACACATGACACCAGTCTCAGCCACTGTCTGCTGCAGTTGCACACGAAATCCAAGTAAGAACCACCAACTGAGCCCCAGTCAACCCACAGAACCATGAAAATCAATAATAAATATTGTTTTAAGCCACTAAATAAGTATTATTTAATGTAGTAATTGGTAACTGAGGTAGTCAGGAAAAGTAATTAAATCCGTCTTCCTGGGAAACATAAACAATTGCTATTTTTGCAACTGGAGAGGATACTAGACTGCATCCTCTCGAGGAGAGGATACTAGACTATCTAAACTTATGAGGGGGCTTTTTAGAAGATGAACAGTGAAGATTTGACAAGACAAATAACTGGAAATGTGAAACTAAGCTACTCAAGGACTGCCAATGGAGAGGAGAGATGACAGTTGGGACAAAAGTTTTATCTGGCTTTTATTGTGAATCAGCTCATGCAGTGATATCCAGGGAATATGGAAGACTTCCCTCATAGCTAAGTTGGTAAAAAAAATCTGCCTGCAATGCAGGAGATCGGGGTTCGAGTCCTGGGTCGGGAAGATCCCTTGGGGAAGAAAATGGCAACCCACTCCAGTATTCTTGCCTGGTGAATCCCATGGACAAAGAGCTACAGAATCTCATGGAGCCTGGTGGGCTACAGTCCTTGGGGTCGCAAGAGTTAGACACGGCTTAGTGACTAAACCACCACCACCACGCTTAAAAATAAGTTTCCTCCAGGATCACTATGTCTACAGAAGTCCCCTTCTTTTGTGTCTGTGTTGCAAACTGAATGTCCCTAAGTTGAATGATAGACTTTAAGGTGTAAGTCTGAAAAAAAAGAAAATTGTAAGATGACTTGCAGTGGCCCCTGTGGATGCTTTTGCTTTAAGATGCAGACCACGAAGCACGGTTATGCAGCTGAGCTATGAAGATGGAAGTGGATATATGAGAAGTGACTTAGCAGAGGCAACGCATTCAGAAGTATAGCCTATAGCAAGGCTGGATGTGTCAAGTACATCCTGTATTCATTCCATTTCTGTTTTCTTCTTTCAGATCCTTGGTCCTTTTTTATCTGTTGTTCTCTTGATGGGTTTTGTTGTTGTTTGTTTATATGCTTTTTAAGTTTTACGTAAGTCATTTATATGCTTAAGATAAGTATCTTTTGCTGTTATACATAACTATAAATCCTTTTTACTATTTCTTTAACAGGCTTTATTTTTTGCTGAAATATAATATTTTTAAATGTTCTTAGGCATTCTTTACTGATTTAAAAAAATTAAAGTCTTTTTCACTCAGTAGGTAAAAATAAATATTGAAGTGTTTTCTTCCTTTTTTGAGGTTATAAAATATTTAATTAAGGCAAAATTATTTTATCATATTAAAATTGCTTTAGATATAGTTAATGTATATTTTTCAATAATAAGGAAATGATCAATCAAGTTTAATATGTTACTCTTCATAAGTATTAAACAAGTCTTACGTTTAATATGTTACTTAACTAAAAGAATGAACTTGACTGGAGTCATGTCAATTTTATGACTGCACATAAACAAACCCATATGAAGTGACAAAATATTATAATGATATACTTATTTCTTGTTCTTACTTGTTTGGAGGTTTTTCACAATATACAAAATTGTATAGCATAGTCCTTTGCAAAGCATGTAGCATCAGAACACTAATTCTGCAGAATGTTAATTTATATTGAGTGAGCAGACATGGCATGTCTGACTCTTTGAGACCCCCAAGGACTGTAGCCTGCCAGGTATATTAATACCAATTAATATAGCTCTAAAGCATATGGCTCATTCTGTCTATGCTTAAGCTGGTTTTTCATTGAATATCCCACCCCTCCCTTTCCTCTTTTGCCTGTGAATGCTGTTAATTCTGTAAGTCTTTGCTTAGAGTGGTCTTCACCGAGTGCTATGCTGTGCTGTGCTTAGTCACTCAGTCATGCCCAACTCTTTGCAACCCCATGAACCCGCCAGGCTCCTCTGTCCATGGGGATTCTCCAGGCAAGAATACTGGAGTGGGTTCCCATGCCCTCCTCCAGGGAATCTTACCAACCCAGGGATCAAACCCAGGTCTCTCTTATTGCAGGCGGATTCTTTACCATCTGAACCACCAGGGAAGACCGTAAATATTGGAGTGGGTAGCTTATCCCTTCTCCAGAGAATCTTCCCAACCCATGAATCAAACTGGGGTCTCCTGCATTGCAGGCGGATTCTTTACCAGCTGAGCTACCAGGGAAGCTTGATCTTCACCATAAAAGCAGCTTATTCTCTAGCTCATAAGGACATGTTATTAGTTGGAATTTCACTGAAAGTTATTGTCTCTGCTCTCATTTCAACATATATTCAGATATCCCCTTTGAGAGCCATAAATGATTCAATGATTGTATGCCTGTTTCCAATCCAGATTAAAGTTCTTGCAGGCCTGAGGCCATGACTGCACTACACTTTCCAAAGTGCTTCCTAAAATGCAATGCCATCATAGTTAATACCACTTTAGCCTTTCACTACCATGGGGAAAGAAAATGCAAAGGTTCCTGAAAGAAAGCCACAGCTTCAAAAATACCTAGTTGTATTCTTGGCTCTTGGTTGGATAACTATTATATTACAAGGGGTCAGAATAGCCAGCTTTGACTTTGTTCTTTGGTGACATTAGGCAATCTTTTTCTTCAAACCCAGTTTTCTCATCTGTAGATGATTATCTACGTGATAACATATGCCCTGCCTAGTTTAAAGAATTTTACATGGCTCTAAAGAGATTACTTGTGGAGAAGTGCCTTGTAAATTGTAATGTGCTAATATATGAGGTTGATTATTTACAGTGATAAAATATCTTGTATCTACAGGCATTTCTTTCTGATTTGCAGAAGAAAAATTTGAAAGCAACATTTTCTTGAAGTCTTAATCCAGTTTGAAATCTAATTTTGCCCAATCAGTTCTAATAAACACATAGAAAAGGCAGGATCTAGGAATGCTACCTCCATAAATCAACAAGGAGCTTTCAGGGCAGCCCATACACATGCTGTAGGAAGTTTCCAGGGCTAGGATCAGATGCCTGCTTCTCCCATTAAAATGCAGATAAGCTTTCTGGGTAAGTTAATTAGTCTGAGTCTGTTTATTAGCAGGCGGCAAAATTTTTGACATTGTAGAAACAGGCAAACAAGGCATCTAGGGGTTAATAAGATCTTCGCCTGTTCAGACATCTTTGTATTACTCATCATTTGTTGTTTCTTTCTACTCAGCTCACCTGTTTCCCATGTTGAGCTCCTAACCTGTCCCAGGTGGTTTGCTGAGCTACGATCCAATAATACTTGGAGGCAGGAAATTAATTTTCTGATGTTCCTACTTCAACTTTCCTTTATTGCACCTTACATGTGTCTTATATTTTCCCTCACCACATTGCCTCCAAATATATATATATATATATATATATATATATATATATATATATATTCTTCAATATCCTCTGAACTTAAGGAAGGCTGTAGGTCAAAAGAGGTTAGTTTATCAGTATGTGAAACATTGTGTCAGGGCCGGTCGGCAATAAAAGAACTTAGAAGAAATGGCTGTGAAGTTGGCAATCATCCCCTTACCCAAGTCACGGTGAGTGGCTTGTAATCAGGACAACAAATAAACTTGATGTAGTAAACACATAATAGGTCAAATTGCCCGTTTCTCTCTCAGGGCATGACTGCGCCTCTGTTTCATGTTTTCCTGTTTAGTGAAAGCTTTCCCCAAGAGACCATTTCTCAGTCTCTTTGAACTCTGTTGGGAAGATTATTTTTCATTCTAGTAGCTTATCTTAATTTTCTTTTCCCAAAGCAATTTGCACTGCAGATATAGACTGACATTTTTCTCCTTTTTGTATTTGATTTTATGTGCAAATAAAGTAAGGGTTCCCATTACTTAGACAGGGAAAGAGACAGGAACTCACATTTGTTGAACCCCTGTAATTTACTAGGCAATGTTCTCTGTGCTTTGCATATTTCATCTCATGCAGTTCTTGTATCAGTTCAATGAAATAGATCTTATTATCTCTACTTGAAGAACAAGACATCCAGCCCTAAGAGACCAGGTACGGAATCGACATGGAATATGAACCTGCATGTGTGCTAAGTCGCCCCAGCTGTGCTCGATCTTCACGACCCCATGGACTGTAGCCCGCCAGGCTCCTCTGTCCACGGGATTCTCCAGACGAGAATACTGGACTGGATTGCCGTGCCCTCCTCCAAGGGATTTTCCCGAACCAGGGATCAAACTCTGGTCTCTTGCATTGGCAGCAGGTTCTTTACACTAGCACTACCTGGAAAGTCTAGAATATGAACCTAGGTGTGCCCTGACATGAATGCCCTTGCTTTTGGTTATACCGACTGAGAGTAATGAAGTATTCTGGCTTCTTAAACTTTCTGATTGAAAGACAACCAGAAAAATATTTTTATTATAAACCATTCTTGATCACAGTATTTCTAAAGAGAAACAATTGCTTAGAAAGCAATGAATGAAATCTTTGATTTTTTTAAAAATAAAACTGTACTTCGAGATCATTATAAATTCATAGGCATTTGTGAGAAACAGTGCAGAGAAGTCCCTTGTACCCATTAACCAATTCCCCTGAATGGTTCAGTTCAGTCACTCAATCGTGTCTGACTCTTTGTGACCCCATGGACTGCGGCATACCAGGCTTCCCTGTCCATCACCAACTCCCGGACCTTACTCAAACTCATGTCCATCGTGTGGGTGATGCCATCCAACAATCTCATCCTCTGTTGTCCCTTTCTCCTTCCACCTTCAATCTTTCCCAGCATCAGGGTCTTTCCCAATGAGTTGGTTCTTTGCACCAGGTGGCCAAAGTATTGGAGTTTCAGCTTCAGCGTCAGTCTCTCCAATGAATATTCAGGACTGATTTCCTTTAGAATGTACTGGTTGGATCTCCTTGCAGTCCAAGGGACTCTGAAGAGTCTTCTCCAACACCACAGTTCAAAAGCATCAATTCTTTGGCACTCAGTTTTCTTTATAGTCCAACTATAAGATGGTAACATCTTTCAAAACTATTGTAGAGTATCAAATTAGGCTATTGACACTGATACCACCAAGATATGGAATACTTCTGTCATTAAAAGCTTCCCTAATATTTTCTTTTTGTAGTCACTTTGATTTCTCTTAGGTCACACTCCCTGATTTAACAACTAGTAACCACTAATCTGTCCTCCATTTCTACACTTTTGTCATTTCAAGAATGTTATATAAATGGAATCATATAGTATGTAAACTTATAGGATTGGCTTTTTTTTCCCACTCAGCATGATTCTCTGGAGATTTATCCAGGCTCTTTTGCATGTATCAATAATTTGTTGCTTTTTATTGCTAAATGGTATTTCATGGTATGGATATACTACAGATGGTTCAACCACTCAGACACCAAAAGACATCTGGGTTGTTCCTAGTTTTTGGCTATTTTGAATAAAACTGTGATGACCATTTTTGCACAGGTTTTGTGTTTCTTGTGGGTGCTTTTCTTTGGGATAAATGCAATTACTGGATCACATGATAGTTACATATTTAGTTTTTAAAAACTGTCAAGCTGTTTTCCAGACTGGCTAAGCCATTCTATACTTCTACTAGCAATGTATGAGTGATTCAGTTTTTCTGCATCCTCACCAGAAGTTAGTGCTGTCACTATTTTTTTTTTTTGAGTTTGTCATTTTGATAGGTATATAGTAACGTCTTATTGTGATTTTAACTCAAATTTTTCTGACGACCAAACCACTGAACTGCCAGGGAATTCCCCAATGACTCATGATATTAAACATTTCTAATGTGCTTATTTTCCACTTGTACTGTGTATCTTATTCATTTACATGTCCCTTTATGGTTTTTCTCATATTTTAACTGAATGATTGCTTCTTTTTTTAAACTGTTTAGTTTTTATATTTTCTTGATATTAGTCACATGTTAGATATGTGGTTTGTAAATTTTCTCCCTCTGAAGCTTATTTTTTTTTATCCTCTTTGCATTATCTTTTTCAGAGAAAAAGTTTTTAATTTTCATGAAGTCCAAATTATGAGTTTTTCCTTTTGTGCATGCTGTTCTTGGTGTCTAGTGTAAGAAGTCTTTGCCTAGACTTAGGTTCTGCAGATTTTCCTCCATTGAATTTCCTTTGTAACTTTATCAAAAACTCAATTAGATTTATTTGTATGAGTCTACTTCTAGTGTTTTCTGGATCCGTTCTGTTCCACTGAGCTATATGTCTATATCTTCACCAACACCATAATCTTGATGATTGTAGTTACATAAATTCTGAAATCAGGAAGATAGATTCCTCTCATTTATTTTTTTCCAAGATTGATTTATCTATTCTAGTTCCTTTTATTCTCCATATAATTTTTTCTCCCATAGCATCTCTGTCATATTTTTTCTGATGGCTTATTTTCTCTTCAAAAATTTTGAAAATTATTTTCTTCTCTAGGAATATTATTTAAAAAAAACATATTCCCCTTATATAGGTTTTCCACCAATAACCTGTTAACCAAGACATTTGTTTTTCCTATTCTTCACAGCCATTTTTTTTTCAACTCTCTTTTTTTCAACACTGATGCTTTCATCAATCATTTTAGGGGGGTTGTCAATCAAGTGTTCTAAACTGAACTTATTAGTACCCTATTCAGAACAATATATATTCTGGATTGGAGGAAAATATTATATTTTATTAACTTGAACCACATCAATAAATAGTTTTTAGGCACCATACTATGAGCTGTGGGCTATAAAAATGTTCAATATAGTACACAATATATAATATATACTTACATGTATATATCATATATGTATATATGATTTCCTTTCAAGATATTTCATTTACAAAGGTATTATTTTTCATTCAAATGAGGTCAGTGTGATTTTGTCTTTTAATAAATTGTTGAGTCATTTATATGGACAGTGACTACATTTAAGAACTTAAGACTTGAGAAAACAGACATCAAAAAACTCTTAAGACAATCAGGTTTAACTAAACACTTTTGAGAAAGGATCAAAAGGCACCCAGGAACCACAATTTAAGATTTACAGGTTTTATAAAGAAAATAAGTCTGTTCAAGTTCCTGATTTTATTCTTGGTAGTTCTAAGTTAGAAGTGCATAAACTGAAGCCAGTCAATAGGATAAATATAACCAAAAGCATAATGAACAAAAAGTATGTAGAGTGTTACAGTGATTTCAACCATCTAAGATCTTCTTTTTTACTAATCATTTAAGTGAAGATCATCAGTTTGTTCGCAGAACTCAGCTTTAGCTATTGGACTTTCATGGATCAGTTTCTGGTGGCTCACCTAGAATCTTAGCTTCTCATACTCCTGCTCAGTCATGTCTGACTGTTTGTGACCCCATGGACTGTAATCTGCTGCGCTTTTCTGTCCATGGAATTTTCCTGGCAAGAATACTGAAGTGAGCTTTTTTTCCTACTCCAGGGGATCTTCCTGTCACAGGGATCGAACTCATGTCTCCTGCGTCTCCTACATTGGCAGGAGGATTCTTTATCATTGAGCCACCTAGAACCTTAGTTTAGAGTCTCTGGTTGTTACAAATTTACACTTCTAGGGGGACTCTTTCTATCTTTTCAGAGTTTTATAGATGATAATGACAGTGATATTTCAGAGTAAGGGGCAAAGCCATCTCTAATTCACAAGTATCTGTCACAGCTGTGTTGCTCCATCCCCATCTTTGTAAGCTATTACACCCTCTGTAAGGAACACAAAGTTTAATAGTTTTTTTGCTGTTGTTGTTTGTTTTTTAGCCACCGTGAGTGATATGACTTTTAACAGTAGAGCATTTTATCCCATCCTGAAAGTAAACATTGGCATGAAATATATGTTCAAGAGGGTTGCCCCTGTGTCTCAGCAGTAAAGAATCTGCCTGCCATACAGGAGATAACAGGTTCGATCCCTGTGTAGGGAAGATCCCCTGGAGGAGAGCATGGCAATCCACTCCAGTATTCATGCCTGGAGGATCCCATGGACAGAGGATCTGGAGGGCTACAGTCCATGGGGTCGCACAGAGTCAGACACGACTGTAGTGACTGAGCATGCATGCATGCAAATGCTCAAGAAAGTATAAAGCTGTAGCTAGAGGAGGCAGCTGTATAAAATCCATTTGGAAATGCTGAGTTTTTCTTTTTGATCCTGATTGCACCCATATCTAACCTTTACAGTTTTTAGTTACAGAACCACAACTTCTTGAAAAGTTCCCCGTTGGAATTTTAAATTGTGGACAATTTTCCCTACTGTGTGGTATCTCCTAGAAGATTTTGTCAGGTGTCCATTTGAGGTTTTATTTAGTGTTAGAAAGCAACCATTATTTTCATGGATCTTAAAACCCATTTTGTTTCCAGTATTTCTTTTAGAATTTGGGCCAAAATTTGTGTCTCTAGTGAAATCCTTTAACTTTTCCATGGAGTTGTCTTTGTATTACAAGATGCTCCACAAGTAAGGACTATATTAAAGAAGCATATTTAGTTAGCATCATGATGTGGTAAAGCACTTAATGTATTTGAAACAGTATTTCTTTAACTATGAGCCTCCACATTTAGGATAGAAATATTATTTTGGGGGGTGGGGAGAGTACAGGGCAGAAGCATCTTAATTTGAACATTATTCCAAGTCAGTTAAACTATTCCAATCTTGTATTGGCTATCAGAGAAAGGATCATTATTCATCACTTTGAATCAACTGGGTTTCCCATGAAGGATCAGCTTCTATAAGAGAGACTGAACTAGTTATTGCCTATCAACTCTTTTTGACCCTATGGACCATAGCCCACCAGGCTCCTCTGTCCATGGGATTCTCTAGGCAAGAATACTATAGTGGGTTGCCATTTCCTTCTCCCGGGGATCTTCCCAACCAAGGGATTGAACCTGCATCTATTATGTGATTGAATTAATAGCTTTAGAATGTGGTCTAGTATATTATTAAAGATAAAAGAGAAATTTATGATTATCTGAGAAAAAAAGATCTGGATTCTTATGTGCTCTGTACTAATTATTCTATCTCTTGCCCATAAGAATTCTGATATTATAGCTAAGTATTTCTCTTCAAACACATATAATATAGAAATGTTAATCATATCCAGGGTATTTTCCTAAGACTTTCAATGATAATTATTCTGTAGTATAATTTATATAGAAATACCATTTGTAAGGTAAGTTGTATCTTTCAAGTTTGTTTTGATTTCTAGCTCATTTATGTTCTAATAGTCATGTAAAAGTTTGGTTACATGTTGAAAGTATTCCAAATTGAAATTATCCATTTCATTTTTTCTTGATAAAATTTCTTAATTCAGGTCTGAGCTTATTTGCAAAAGAGAAGATAAACTTCTCTTAAACTGTCGTTTCTACCCAAAATACTATCTGGGAGTTTTAAAGACTATTTTTTGAACACTACTAATGATTTGCCTTTATTTAGCTTATAATTTTGAATCTTTATGCCATCTACTTCTAGGAGAAAAGCTTCTTAAATTGCCTTTATGTAGTATATTTCCTTTTACTTATTTATGTATTTTTACCTTGTCGGGGTCATTTCAAAAATATGTATAACAGGGCTATTTAAATTATCTCCTGAGCTTTCCCTCTTTCCTCCTTTTAACAGTCTCTCCTGACTGAAGAGATAATAATTTAGTGAACAAATTCGAACAGCTGTGACTCAGCACTCATGAAAGCATGACCATTCAGGGCAATTACTTTCTTGCAAAATCCTCAATTCTATAGGAGATATCCAATATAATTTCTAGAGGCCTAGGAAAAATTTTAATTGTGGCTCTCAACTTTTCTCTACATTGGTTTAAATGCAGCTTTTATGTATTGCTTTCTGATTTAGGCATTTAAAAGATATTGTGTGCAATGTGATTGTTCCTTTCCTGAGAACAACTCTCTCAAAAGGGAGCTCAGGAGGTCAAAGAAGGAGCAGAAAGAATTAGAGGATAAGACAAGATAAAGAGAGATGCAGGACGTATAGATTTCAAATGGTTGAACAGGAGTGAACAAGAGGCTTTGAAAGAGATTTTCTTGAAGTCAGGATTTTATTTATTTGAAGATTTTTTAGCATGTAAGTTAAAAAAGATGACTACTGAATGTTTGAGTCTTTGCTTTTATATTTTTTTTCTGAAGCTCCCTTATATTTTGATATGTAAAAGTCCCACAAAATAGCCATTGTTATTCAAAATAAAAGCAATTTTGCTATTCACCAAGATAAGCACAAAGATTATTGTTACAGTGAGAATTTATGGGAAAGGAGCTGGTCTGCCAGGGGTAGGTTATGGCTTTTCTATAGACAAAGCCCTCTAAAATTGACCAAGAATGTGTATTTATCAATAATGTTTTGGGTTTCCTAATCAGATAGTAGCTAGGAATGGATGTGCGATAAAAAATACAACAAGTGTGAACCTTGGAATATAAACTAAACAATATGACTTACTTTCATGAATTGGCAAGATGGTTTGGAAACTGGTCAAGCCTGTGCCCTCATCTGTTGTTTGTGGAGCAAATTCTTATACATGCAACAAACACAGCTTCCCTGGTGGCTCAAAGGTTAAAGCGTCTGCCTGCAGGAGACCAGGGTTCGATCCCTGAGTTTGGAAGATCCCCTGGAGAAGGAAATGGCAACCCACTCCAGTATTCTTGCCTGGAGAATCCCATGGACAGAGGAGCCTGGTAGGCTACAGTCCACAGATTCGCAAAGAGTCAGAAACGACTGAGCAACTTCACTTTCACTTTCCAGGACAAAAGAACTTCAGTCATTCACCCACTTACAAAACACATACACATGTATGTACATGCATTTAATGTGTGTGTGTGTGTGTGTGTGTGTGTGTGTGTGTGTGACAGATTTATAATTAGCCTGGGGTATGGAGGTGGGTGCTTGGAAGGATGTAAGGTCTTCCTTACATTCCTAAGCCACAGTTCATGGATGGGTAACTAATCTCCTGGGAGTCAGGAAAAAGTACATCAGCAAAGGTTTTCATTGTTGTTTGGGGATCAGCAGAGCATAGAGGCCACTTAATCCTGGCAATTATTAAGCAATATCTATTAACTACAAAGCTCTTGATGACACAGAAGAGATTTATCATACAGTACAGTCCTTGGTAGGGTCAACTAAAGGACACGAGAAACTGTAAGGGTCCAAGATGACATCAGTTATGCTAACAGCAATACTGATTTGTTTGACTTTCAGAAATAAGGAGCTATTCATGGCTAGTTGGTTTTAGGAAGCTGAAGTGAATCATTGATTGATTACATGGGCATAAAATCAGCTATCATGATCACTTTTACCATGGCTATAGAACAGTAATTGATTAATTAAACAAGTATAAAATCTGTTGACTATTTTTTACCATGTCTACCAAACATACAAACTTCTCCCCAAAATGTTCAAATTATTATTATTTTTTAATTTTCATGATGTAATGCTGCTCCTAAGTCACTTCAGTCGTGTCCGACTCTGTGTGACCCCATAGACGGCAGCTCACCAGGCTCCCCCTTCCCTGGGGATTCTCCAGGCAAGAATACTGGAGTGGGTTGCCATTTCCTTCTCCAATGCATGAAAGTGAAAAGTGAAAGTGAAGTTGTTCAGTCGTCTCCGACTCTTAGCGACCCCATGGACTGCAGCCCACCTGGCTCCTCCATCCATGGGATTTTCCAGGCAAGAGTACTGGAGTGGGGTGCCATTGCCTTCTCCATGGTTAATGCTAGGGAGTCGTTAAAAGAAAAAAAAAAATGCAGATGGCTAGAATAAGAAGCAGTCAAGGGGCACTTAATGATCAAAACCTGGAGTCAAAAATTCATCAGAAGCCCTTCCCTCTACTGAGACCCACAGGTAGAAGTTATGATTTAGTCAGTTTCCAGGAGATCAGACAACTCTATTATTTAAGGTTTCTTCATGTGCTTCTGATTGAAATTCTTATCCTTTGCATTTATAGTTAGAGTTAAAGACTATCTCAATCTATATTGCTGCTTTATGGGTGACACCAGAGGGATCAAGAAAATTGTATAATCTAGCAGTTTTTGATTCAAATGAGACTAAAACCATAACTCTTCACTTCAAGTCTTATAACCTCAGATTTGGTCTCTGAATGCAAGTGTGGATATTCAAACCTTTACATTGGTTAGAGCCTTGTAAGATCTGATTCCTGATTATGTTTCTGGATTGTTTTCACTGTTATTCCTTGAGAATAAGAACTTTTGTTTATTTATTTTTATTGCCTAATTCCTAATGTCTAGAATAGTGATTGGCACATAGTGAATATATATTCTGAATGACTAAAAGAAAAAATGAATTAATAAGTTTACTAGTCCTCTGATGGCCTTAATATACCTCCTGGAGCTTCCGTTATGGCTCAGTCAGTAAAGAATCCACCTGCGATGCAGGAGACCCAGTTTCTTTTCTTTTTATTTATTTATTTATTTATTTATTTTTTATTAGTTGGAGGCTAATTACTTCACAACATTTTAGGAGACCCAGTTTCAATTCCTGGGTCAGGAAGATTCCCCTAGAAAAGGAAATGGTAACCCACTCCAGTATTCTTGTCTGGGAAATCTCATGAACAGAGAAGCCTGGTGAGTGCAGTCCATGGGGGTTGCAAGAGTCAAGACATTGCTGAGCAACTAAACCGCCATTAGTATACCTCCTAGGAACTGGTCCTTACCTTTTTGCCCCTTAGTTTCTTCCCTTATTTTAAAAACTGTAATGATGGTTAATCTTTAAGGACTTTCCAAATTTGAAGTGAAGAAGTGAAGTGAAGTCGCTTAGTCGTGTCCAACTTTTTGCGACCACATGGACTGTAGCCTTCCAGGTTCCTCTGTCCATGGGATTTTCCAGGCAAGAATACTGGAGTGGGTTGCCATTTCCTTCTCCAGGAGATCTTCCCAACCCAGGGATTGAACCCAGGTCTCCTGCATTGTAAGCAGACTCTTTACTATCTGAGCCACCAGGGAAGTTTCCAAATCTGGCATCCTAATTAAGATATGACCTGTAAAGTTTTATTGTAGTGTATTTGTAAGCAGATACTATTGTTAATCAGAATGGGAAGCTCCTACATTCTGAAGTGAGAATTTTATCAGATTTAGAAAGTAGAAATAAAAAAAAAACCTTAAAATATATAGTTCGGGTTGTGAAATTATAATCCACAGTTGGATAGGTAAAGGCTTATATAAATAATACAAGGTCTTGTAAAACTTTTCATTTTATATTGAGTTAGAAAAAAAGAAAGTGAAGTCGCTCAGTCGTGTCCAACTCTTTGCGACCCCATGGAGGAACCCCTACAAGGTTCCTCCGTTCATGGGATTTTTCAGGCAAGAATACTGGAGTGGATTGCCATTTCCTTCTCCAGTATTAAAAGTAAAAAAGATGCACACACTGAAAGTTATGGTGAATGTGGCCTGATGGATGAGATAGTTCTTGTTCATTGTATAGAGAAGAAAGGGACTTCACTGTTCCCACTCTTGCACCCTTAAGAGCAGAGTGAATCAAGAGCACTTTAAGAGTCCCCTCCAAGCATGGACAAGTCCCAGCAAAGATAACCAGGACAGATGTATTGCCAGGTTTCCTAGGCAACAGAGCCCCTTGCCATTATATTATAACAAGAAGAGCCATGTACAAATGAAGAAAACAGTAATCAAGAGGGAAAGAGATAGAATTTGGATAAAATCTCCCTGTGAAGAAAGTTTGAAGAGGTTTTTGGGAGGGGTTTGGGCTGTAGAGGATGAGACTGAAACTGGAACAAAATTGAGTTCTGAATTTAAAAGGGTAGTACTGAAGTACATGTGTAAGACCATCTAATATGAGATATCCCAAGCCTTTTTTTCTGCTGTTGTAGTCATAATTTGTGTTCATTAACTTAGGTCATAAGTTGTGTTCATTAACTCAGGTTGCCCCACAGGTTCTATTGGCTGACAGCTTTCCCTATAACTCAGAATCTTTGTCAACTCATTTCTCCATTCAGCCACTACCCAGTGATTGGAGTGAACATGTAAAATGAAACTGATTTGTCATTCTTGTCTTCCCTGCCCAATGGTCAGGGACTGCCTGTTAGGGTCAGATGTTTCTCTTCAGAGACATACAAAGGACAATGTCTGAGTTTGTGGTAAAATAGACTGGGGGAAGACGGGGCAGACTCTCAGCCACTCTCAGAGTGATAGCCCTGGGAACACAGCTTTAGACTACAAAGAAACGTACCTTTCGGCTCTGTGTTCTGGCCTTTCTTGAACCAGTAATCTAAAATAATCAGGTTAAGGAGATAGGCTGGGAGCATGACCATTGGAGAAATGGAAATCAAAATTGCTGTTGTCTAAACAGAGACTATTCTTCAGACTGAAGACTGACTATTCTTCAGTCTCTGTTGTCTAAACAGAGACTATTCTTTATTCCTGGGTTGCCAAGAGAGAAAGGAGGTCTTCTAACACCAGAATCCTGGATTTTTGATGGAGTGGTCATAAGCCTAAAATAAAGGGAGTGAGTGAAGTCGCTCAGTCGTGTCTGACTCTTTGCGACCCCATGGACTGTAGCCTACCAGGCTTCTCCGACCATGGGATTTTCCAGGCAAGAATACTGGAGGGGGTTGCCATTTCCTTCAAATCCTGCCTTTGCTGTTTGCTAACCAGGTCATGTTGGACCGGCTTCTTAAACATTTCAAACCTTAATTTTTTCAATTGTAAATCAATGGTACTAGTACCCACATTAGAGATTTTTTTTTGTACAGCAATTAAATTTATTGTAAACAATTAAATGAGTTAATATGTAAAAAAAGATTGGCACAGTGCTTAACAAATTTTAAGCAGTTATTAAATGTCAGTTATCACTGATATTCTTGGCTCATTTCCATGATAACTTACATAGATGACATTTTTTTCTTTTCTGTTATCTTGCATTGCTTATTGAACTGAGTTGGACACCTTATTTAAAAATCCCTTGCTGCCATCAATAAGTTGAATTGCTCTTTAACTTTTTAAAAATTCTCCATGCCTCTTGAATCTCTGATTTTCATCTACACATCTGAGTTTTAGAAATTACCAAACGTGTTTCTACCTCAGAACCCCTGTGCCTGTGGATTTCACTCCAGGCCTTCAAGTGATTCTCTTATTCATGCTCCACCTGTCAGGTGTAGCCACATAATCTACTTAAACATTGACCTTCCAAAGAGACCTCCTAAACTGATCAATGAGTCTAAAAGATGTCCCTCTCCAACTGTGATAACTTTCTAGATTTTGCTCTTCTTAATTATGCTTCATAGCACTTTTCCTTACTAAAATTATATATTTGTTTCCTTGTTTATTGCTTGTTTCCAGCAAGATATAAATGAAAACAAGGTCTTATTTTAGCTTGTACATTGCTACATGTCCAGCACCTAGAACCATGCCTGGCACATAGTATGCACATAAACACACATACAGGCACATGCTCATAAGTGAAGGGATGATGGATGGATGGATGGATGGATGGATGGATGATGGATGGATGGATGGATGGATGGATGGATGGATGGTGATGGATGGGTGGATGAATAAATGAAAAAATGAATAAATAAAAAGTGAATGGTCATAGGTTTGTTCCAGTTTTTATATGCAAATTCAACCACTATAAATAGTGCTACAATGATCAGTTTTATAAAATGTCACCTCAAACACATATATAGACATTTTTTTCTAGAGAAAACATTTTTTTTCTAGAAATGAATTTGCTAGACCACAGGGTACATACGTTTTCAACTCTATTATATATTGTCAAATTGTTCTCCAGAGTAGTCAAATCTATTTACACTTCTACTGGCAGTGTATAACAGTTCTTAAGGATTATCATTCTTGTCAATATTTTGTATTATCAAATTTTAAAATTTGCCAATCTAATGGTGTAAAATGATATATCATTATTATTTTTAAATATGTGCCTTTATGACTGCTACTGAAGCTAAGAAAACATCCTAATAAATTCTCAGGCCTGCTGTGCAATCATTCCATCACCACAGTGGTATCTGAGGAACTAAAGGTTTTTCTTTCTCTATTCAGAGCAAAGGTTTTTAATGAAATGCTTACTCCTCACTTTCAGTTGACTTTCCATTTGCAACCTCTGTCCTATGTTCAAGTTATTATGAGAAAAGCAGAACAAACACTGGGTACTTTCATACTCTGGGTCTAGCAGTCTTGGGTTTGGGCAAGGTACTTAGGATTTGTGAAAGTGAAATTAACCAGCACTTCTGTCCTTCCTCCTTTGTAGGACTGGTATGAGAATCAACTGGGACAATTGAATTAATGTCTAAAGAGCTACATGAATTTTAGGTATTAATACAACTCTTTTGCTGACCATTGTGAGGTTCTCCAGGAAAAGCCTTCCTCCTTGCAGCTAAAAGACACCCAGACAGAGTACATGCATCACTCTGTTAAAGCTCAGTGTGAGACTGAATCTGTAATCTTCCCCTGTGATTTTTTTTTTTTTTTTTTGCTTAGAAGGTGAATGGTTCAACTACACACAAACTATAAGGTCAGTGGGAGTCCTAGTCAATAAGGAATTTACTCTTTCAATAATGAGCACTCCTCTAGCGCCTTTGAGGCTGCCCCTCCCATGTTAAAAGAATGTGTACAATATTTGGTTTCCATGTGGCAGTACCTGCCTCCCAGGATTTACCGAGGAGCTGGAACAAAGGGCCCCCCATTGGGTCTCCAGGCTCAGTGAAGAGCCAACTTTAAGTAAGATTTTTAAGTCATGCAAGTCTGTCTTTATGTTTTGGATACTTTCTTCCCTTTTTCCTATGCAAGGGCACCACTTTGTTTATATTGCATACACACACACACACACATCCCACATCAATAGTGTTAAAGTAAACTTCTCTGAGCGCCTTCATCCTGCCAGAGTTCCTGGGGATTTTCATTTTTGCAGAGATCAAAGCTTTAATCTCTACGGATTAAGTCCTAGGAACTGCAAGTCTCAGTTTGTGTATGGAGGACGTCACTGGGGCACAAGAGGACCTAGTGGTGACCCGGATTGGGAGGTCAGATACGGCAGGTGAGGATCTGACTCAGTGAAAGGCAGCCCTAGTCAATGTACAGTCTCAGAAAGGAGGAAATTAGAGACCAGCATATGGAATGTTCTGGAAGGCTGGAGTTGCTAAGGTGATCAGGGATTTACAGTCACACATTTTGAGGTGGAAAGCAATTTGAATGAAGGAGGCATTTTTCTTCTTTAAAGAGAGGTTTGAAGAAAAAAATGATGTGTTATTTAACCCACTTTATGAAGAGACCACAGTAACTTTGCAATGTAATGTGATCTATGCATTTCAGGTCATTTCCTGCTGTGTTCACGCTGCCTTTCTCTACCAAAAGAGCCTTGTGAAACAAAGCAAGAAAATGCCTCACAGTAGTAGTTCCTTTCTGAAACAATTTCTTAAAAGTGCAGTATAAAAGTACTATGTTCACATAGCCTGCAATGCCCATCACCACATAAACTAACCACGTGCCCTATATTGTACTGAGTGCTGAATACACTTTACGCCATTTAGTCATATAACTCTGTGAAGAAAGTACGACTATGCCCATCACACTAAGGAAAGAACTGAGGTTCAAAAAAATTACATGACTGATCCAAGTTCCTCACAACTTCAGAACGACTAATGTGATGTTTGATTTTATATGCCAACTTGGCTGGGCCAGTGTCCAGATATTTTGTCAAACATTACTCTGGCTGTTTTTGTGAGGGTGTTTTTTTGACATTAACATCTTAATTAGTGGACTTTAAGGCAGATTACCCTCCATAATGTGGGTGGGCCTCATCTAATCAGCTGAAGACTTAAGTAGGAGAAAAGACTAACCTCTTCTGGGGAGCTTCCCTGGTGGCTTAGATGGTAAAGAGTCTGCCTGCAGCATGGGAGACCTAAGTTTGATCCCTGGGTCAGGCAGATCCCCTGGAGAAGGAAATGGCAACACACCCCAGTGTTCTTGCCTGGAAAATCCCATGAACAGAGGAGCCTGGTAGGCTACAGTCCATGGGGTTGCAAAGAGTCAGAGATGACTGAGCAACTTGACTTTCACTTTCAACCTCTTCTGAGTCAGAGGGAATTTCACCAGGAGAAAGCTTTGAATTCAAACTGCAGCATTGGTTCTTCCTTGGGTCTTTAGCTTGTAGGCCACTCTGCAGATTTTAAGTTTAACAGCTTCCATAATTGCATGAGCTAGTTCCTTAAACCTCTCTCTATACACACCTCTGTCTGTACACACACACACACACACACACACACACACCCCTTGGTAATTCTGTTTCTCTGTACAGAATCCTGATTAACACGATTAGTCTAGGATTACAACACAGCTCTCTCTATGTCTCTTTCCCCAAACCTCTGTAGCCTCCCAAGACCACTGTTAGGCAACAACTGTAATGTAGTCCTAGACTAATCACCATGGAGAAAGATAACCTCAAAATGAAGCTTATTGCACAATCAGGAAATCAGTGAATGAAGTAATGTGGAAAGCATACGGACACCAAGAGTTTAGCCTAAATCCAACATTTACTTGCTCTGTGAGCATAAGAAAGCTACCCACCACTTCTGAGCCCTCAGTTTCTTCATTTGAAAAGTGAAGATCATGCTTATTTCCAGAAGGCTGATGAATATTTTGATTATCTGTCACCAGAAAACAAACAACTCCAAAACTTTGTGGCTTAAAATGTCAAAAAGAATCATTTGTTTGCTCACAGTTTTGTAATGTGGGCAGCGGTTGATGTGGATAGCTTCTTTTCAGCTCTACATTCTGTGTCTTAGGCTGAAATATCCAAGATGTTGTCTTCATTCCTGTGTCCGTTGGCTCGGCTGGGATGGCTGATAAGGCACCTCCATCTTTCTTCACTTAATCTTTCCACATGCCTAGCTTGGTTTCCTTCACATCATGAAAGTATCTTGCATTCTGTCTAACTTAAAGTGAAACTGGAAGCTTGCAGGCCCTGAAACCTAGATCAAACCTTGGCACAGCATCCCTTCCATCTCATTGCGCTGGTCAACATCTGCCATGCAGATTAGCTCAGAACCAGTGGGAGGCAATGACGCAAGGGCTTAAATAGTGCGAGGCCTATCTCCGTCGGAGCTGCAAAAGTGACGCTTTATTACAAAGGAAACCAAATAAAAGGGCACATTACAGGGTGCAGCTCAGAAACAGGTATTAAAGAAGGCAGAATTAATTCAGATAAAAACAATTCATATTTGCATGGTTTTTTGCCTTCTACAACACATGTGCACAGAGATTTGTCTGAGCCTCAGATTGCCTCTGTGGTCCAAGAAAAGAAGAGTAGGACTTCTTCTTCTTTTAAAGTGAGAACACAGTAACTTGCACGATGTCATACAGTTGTGGTAAAACAGGTTAAGTGGTCTGTGTCAGATACTATGTGCTGGCAAACTGATTCACCAAAAAAAGATTCAGTTTGTAGCATTTGACAGTTTCTGTGGTGTAAACATTCCCTGCATAGCTGATACCAAGTCAACCTGGGGAAAGATGAGCGTGAACAGCTCTCATCAGCTCATAAATGTAGCTCCAGTACAATGTGAGTTGGGGGATGACAGAGGCTTATCACCATGAAAGTCAAAGTTCTGAAGTCAAAACTTATGAGTAAATATATATTTATGACCTTTGAATGATCAGTCCTAAACCAAATAACCCTGAGACTCCTGGGGCTTCCCTGATGGCTCAGCGATAAAGCAGGAGTTGATGGCTTGCGGCAATGCAGGAGCTGCAAGAGACATGGGTTTGATCCCTGGGTTGGGAAGATGCCCTGGAGGAGCGCATAGCAACCCACTCCAGTATTCTTGCCCGGGGAATCCCATGGACAGAGGAGCCTAGCAGGCTACAGTCCGTAGGATGGCAAAGAGTCGGGCACAACTGAGGCTATTTAGCAGGCACACACACATAGCATGTATGGAGGCAAATGAGAAGATCATGACTCATCATATGGTCTATTTGAAGCAGGCTATTTTCTCATAGAATAATAAGCAAACAAAGAAATGATATGAAATAAGCAATTTGTCTTTGCTACCCTCCCCTCTTCTTCTGGGGTCCTCACCAAGAAGAAGTGTGCTCCTGAAGTGTTTCCTTTTACAGCTATGGTAGCCTGCCAGAGCCTATGGGGTTCAGGTTTTTCCTCTCCTCTCCAAAATGAAATACTCATAAAAGAATTTAATCACTGGTAATGGTTTCAACTATTAAGATTCCAGAGTATTAGGCAGAGCCATGTTTATTGATGAATCTCTCTAAAATGCATTTGTAAGTCATTTGTAAGTCAGTTGTTTGGAACCTAGTGCACATTACCCCACATAAATTACAATATATAATAAACAGTCCTTACACAAAAGTCTATTTTGCTGAGATCAATGAACCCTGATAGATTCTTCCTAAAAGGCAGAAAATGGTAACTATTGTAAAAAATCAATAAATTGGATAGGCAACCAGATTGAATGAAATATTTTGAAATGATTTTTTAAAAATTTATACAGGTAAGTTAGGTTTAATTAGGAGTGTCGCTGAATATTTTTGGGAAGATAGGAGGTTTCTAGACACTAATAGTTTTGTGGTTAGACAATGGTTCTAGTATTGCATCTCACCATTTTAAATTAGGTGTATTTTTAGCGCTAACTAGGCTTCAAACCAGAGAAGGCAATGGCACCCCACTCCAGTACTCTTGCCTGGCGAATCCCATGGACAGAGGAGCCTGGTGGGCTGCCGTCTATGGGGCTGCACAGAGTCGGCCACGACCTAAGCGACTTAGCAGCAGCAGCAGCAGGCTTCAAACTCCAGGAGTTGGTGATGGACAGGGAGGCCTGGCATGCTGTGATTCATGGGGTTGCAAAGAGTTGGACATGACTGAGCGACTGAACTGAACTGAGGCTTCATGTATCCTAATCATTACTAGTTGTGTTTGGGGACATCGGAAGTGAAATAAAGAATTTTGAGATAAGGAAATGAAAAGAATGAAAAAGGAGATATTATCTTGATGAACTATTTCTTAGGTATCTTCTCTGCTGCACTGGTCCCACAAACTGTTACATGATGGGTTAAATTTCAGAAACTGAATACTAGATCCCTTATTTGGAAAATCATGTTGCATGTTAACATATATGTCATTTAAGAATAAAGGAGGGCCTTATTTATTTGTAATAAATAAGCTTATCTAATCTGTAATTTCTTAGCTTGCTAGACAACAGATTCCTTTGCTTAACTAATATTTGTTAACAGTCAACAAAATTGGTCAGTTGTGGAGCAGTGTTTCTCCAGCTGTAGGTTCTGACCCAGAAGTGAATCATGAAGTCATCTGAGCAGGCTATATAGACATTAAAGAACAGAATAGAGTAAAATATTTCAGATTCCATTGCAAAGGATATATCATTTAATACAAAAACTTAAAATACATTTTATTTTAGGAATGTGTGCATATATGTATATTAGGTCACAATGAAAAATGTGTTTCTTTTTTAAAAATTTTTTTTTGTTGAAGCAAAGATTAATATTTTTAATGATAAAAGGTATAATTCACAAAGAAGATGTACATCATAAACCGTTAGACACCTAACAATAAAGAAACAAAAGTACATAAAGCAAAAACCAGAAGAAATATAAGGGAAATGAAAAACTATATAATCATAGTGAGACATATTAACATTTCTCTGAGAATATGAAAAATGTGTTTCTTACAGTGATTTGTCCATTTAGCACCTACTTTGGGAAACCTCTTGAGAGTCCCTTGGACTGCAAGGAGATCCAACCAGTCCATCCTAAAGGAGATCAGTCCTGGGTGTTTATTGGAAGGACTGATACTGAAGCTGAAACTCCAGTACTTTGGCCACTTCATGCGAAGAGTTGGCTCATTGGAAAAGACTCTGATGCTGGGAGGGATTGGGGGCAGGAGGAGAAGGGGATGACAGAGGATGAGATGGCTGGATGGCATCACCGACTCGATGGGCATGAGTTTGAGTAACCTCCGGGAGTTGGTGAGGGACAGGGAGGCCTGGCGTGCTGCGATTCATAGGGTCGCAAAGAGTCGGACACAACTGAGAGACTGAACTGAACTGAACTGAACTTGGGAAGCCTTTCGTAATGAAATTGAATAATTAAAATGAAGGATGTCAGTTTATTCTGGGATATTAGATCAATAGAACACAATATACTTATCATATATGTTGTTATAAACCACAACAATAAAATGAACACCAAGATTCTAGCATACAGTTTAAAACTTTACTGGTATTATTGTATCTATCTACATGCAGCTCTGGCTCTTTTATTTCATTCTTGGCCTCTGAGTAAGAGGTAATCACTATCTTGAAATTAACATTAAATACCTTTGTCTTTTTCCCCAATAATTTTTATCAAATGTGTAAATATTCTTATATTTAATTTTGTTTATTTCGTTCATTCAAGAGTACCATACTAAATAGAGTCTTCTGAGATATATTTTTTAACTCAACATTCTGTTTCTCCAGTTCATGTATGGTGGTTCATGTAACTATGGTGCATTTATTTACTATGGTATTTTTCTTATTGCAAGCAGTTCTGAAAACTTCTGGTAAACATGTTAAAGAGTTTCTCGAGGGATGTCCCTGGTGGTTCAGTGGTTAAGACTCTGTGCTTCCAATGCAGGAGGCACAGGCTCAGTCCTTGGTTGAGGAACTAAGATCCTACATGTTGTGTAGTGTGGCAAAAAGAAAAAAGAGTTGCTCTGAGCTATGTACCAGGAATTTCTGTATGATCTATTACTAGAATCGGAATTTTGGAAACATAGAACATTATAATTTTCAACTTTGCAAAGTGATGTGAAATTAATTTTAGAAAGATTTTTTATCAGTATACACTCTCATCAATATTTAAATTGCTCCATATCATCAACATTTGATATTGTTAGACTTGTTGATTTTTGCCAGTCTATTGGGTATAAATGACATTGTGTGAGCATGCTCAGTTGAATCTGACTCTTTGTGACCACACAGACTATATCCCACCAGGCTCCTCTGTCCATGGGATTCTCCAGGCAAGAATACTAGAGTGGGTTGCCATTTTCTCCTCCAAAGAATCTTCTTGACCCAGTGATCAAACCTGTATCTCTTGCCTTGGCAGGTGGATTCTTTACTACTGCACCACCTGGGACTCCCAAAATGACTTTATTGTTAACTATTATTTTTAATGGCCATATCGATCAACATTTCAAACAGTAGAATAGGCATCTACTTACATATTTATTTTCTATGAACTTCTGTTTTCTGAGTTGCCTTTTAAAGTCTGCTTTTTTCTACTTTTTTTTCTTGTTAATTTGAGAATTCTTTCCATCATGGTTGCTAATCTTTTTGTTGAACATATGTGATTTAATATTTTATCTTTGTCCTTTCACTTTCTTTGTAGTGTCTTTTGTTAAACAGAAATTCTTAATTTTATTGTAGTTGATTTTATCAATATTTTCTTCTTACCCTCTTTTGTGTCTTTTCCAAAGACACTGACACCTATCCTGATGACATAAAATATTCTCATATTTTTTTCTAAAAGTTTTAAAATTCAGTCAATCTGGGATAAAGTTTTGTTTACAGTGTATGGTAGTTCTCCAATTTTAATTTATTTGCCTAAGAATACTTTTTTTCTTAGCACAATTTTTAATTCATTCCTCCTGTTCCTGATGATTTGTGACCACATGGACTGTAGCCATGTTCCTAATGATTTGCAGTAAAACTTCAATCATACATATAACTCCCATATACGTATGGGCCTGCATATCAGTCCAGATTAGTGTCACCAGATAAGTCATGATGTGTTTTGGATATACTCATGCTAAAAATTATCTGTTGCTCATTTTAAATTAAAATTCAACTGGGTACCCTATAATTTTATTTACTAAATATGGCAGCTGTACTTAAGAAACTGAAAACCATATCACTCAGGGAACTGAAACCATATCAGCATTTTCCAGCAGCTTTAAAGAGGTAGCTTTCAGCCAGGGGTGTACATATTTACTATGTGAGGAAATTTTTTTTTAAGATATAGACACCAAAGGCTCTCTACCTCAGATCTATTGAAACAAAATCTCTCAAGAGATGTCCTGGTCATCATAGGTCTTTTAGGAAAATTCTTAAAGCTGAATCTCACATGTCCTTGTTAAGAACCACCATCCCAGGGGCATTTCAAGAAATCCTTCAGAATAAATTTTACTTTCATTAATTCAAGCTAACTAGTTTTGTGTCAGAAATAAATTGACCCTGGTGTCAAAAGTTTGAGGTAGGGTTTAAGTTAATGAAACAATAAGTGAAAAGTGATCAATTCATATTCTAGTTTTGGATTCTATAGTGCAAGTTCTTAAAAGAAAAAAACAAACCATCGTGTGCTTGGATTGGCTGCTGCTGCTGCTGCTAAGTCCCTTCAGTCATGTCCGACTCTGTGCGACCCCATAGATGGCAGCCCACCAGGCTCCCCCGTCCCTGGGATTCTCCAGGCAAGAATACTGGAGTGTGTTGCCATTTCCTTCTCCAATGCATGAAAGTGAAAAGTGAAAGTGAAGTCGCTCAGTCATGTCCAACTCCTAGGGACCCCATGGACTGCAGTCTACCAGGCTCCTCCGTCCGTGGGATTTTCCAGGCAAGAGTACTGGAGTGGGTTGCCATTGTCTTCTCCCTTGGACTGGCTAGGAAAGGCTTTCTGGAGATACTTGGTTTGAGCTGACCCTTGAAAGACACCTAACATTAAAACTTTTACCTTTCTAATTAAATTAGAAAAAGAGTAGAAATCAGGCCAAAGAGATTCCCTATCACAGTAATTTTCAACTCTTAGCCTAACAAAAGGTCACAGAGGTACTAGGAGATCTAGAAAGAAAGTTTAAGATTGGCTGCCTAAAAAAAAAAAAAAGAAAGAAAGAAAAGATTGGCTGCCTAACCCTAGAATTTTTGGGCTTAGAATTACAGATTCAAACCCAGGAATGTGGATAAGGACTAGGATAAAGGTGGAAGGTGGGGTTAAGTAGCATGAGGGACAAATAGATTAGTATTAATAAAATCAATTAATTTATTTGATCATTATTTTATCAGCTATCAAGAATGAATGAATAGTTTTCCTGTTCTACTAGGCAGAAGACAATAGGACTCAAGGCAGATATTGCATTCCCAAAATACTACAAGAGATTCTTAGTCTTAGGTACACGTGGCATGTTTTATCTTATAGTTTCAGCATGAACATTACAAGAATGGATATCTTGTTTGGAATGTCCTTCTACCCTAAAGCCATTGGTTTGGTTTTTATCTTTGTCCCAGTCATTTTGACCTCTCTATTCTTAATATTCCTTAATAATAATCAGTTGGACCTCACTGGACAAATACTTCTAAGCCCTTAAGCATAGTTTATGAAGTCATAGTACAGTTCCTCAACCTAAACTAACAAAAGTATAGACTCTCTGTCTTCCCTAGACTGCAGCCATTGTCATCTTTTCCCACCTTTCCTCTACCCCAGTTGTGATATTTGATTAAAATGGTAGAAGACAATTTTAGCATGACTGGTATGTTGTGGTTCCTTTGCATTTTTTATAAAGAATTTTAATTATATTTTAAAAAGCACAGAGCTTTTCAAAGAAGGACATGATATAGGCAGAGAGAAGAGGGAGCTTAAAAATTAGGGTCCATCTGAATACATCTTTGCTACAATTATGATCAATAAAAAGCTCCATGAATAGAAACTATGAGAGAAACATAATGAATTGATGTTTTAAGATTGTTACAGGATAAAGCATAAATTGCAATGTAGTTATCAAAAAGACCAAAGACTATCTCTGGATAAGGGAGCATGAAATAAAAAAAAAATATGTTGCATGAAAAATCTCTATTTTCACATAAAATTGAAATGAATATTCCTCAAGGCTGGTTCCAAATTGCACTTGTTTAAACTGTAATTAGAGAGAGGACTACACAATGTGTGGATAATACTAACAATACTGGTGAGATGGTTAGCCATGGGTATCCAGCCAAAGATTGCTCTTCTGATAATTAGCTTCAGGATAGAGAGTCCAATATTTGCCAAGACAAACAAATATGTATTGACAAAGATTCCCTGATGGGCTGGCAGGTATGTGTTTGGGACATGAAAGAAATCAGGAATCAAAGAACTAGGCTCTGAACTGGGACATCTGAATGGCATTTTAAAGTGTAATATTCATTCTGATGGCCAGTTCTTGACATTTCCAACATACCTGGGGCAGCCACAAAGGTCCCTGCTTGGATCTTCATTGAAGAAAGACTTTGCCATTCCATTACAAGGAATACAATTACTGGACAGACTCTAGCTGTTAGTGCCTTTAGAATCTGCCTCAGTTTTCAAGTCAAGGACTGACTATTATCTTGGAAGTTCCTAGCCAAATACAGAGCATGGCAAGACATTTGGTCCTGGTTATCTCTACTCAACACAGGATGTCTCCCAATAGGCAATTGCTGCTCCAGGGCTCCTCACTGAAGTAGTAGAATTAGATTTGCAATTCAGATTTTTGTTTTCACTGCCTAATCTTGTACCTTAATATTGTATTATAATAAAAGCTCATCACCAAACCCAAGACAGTCTGGATTTTCTCCTGTTTTATAGAAGTTTTATATTTTTGCATTTTACATTTAGGTTTATGATCCATTTTGAGTTTTTTTGTGGAAGATGTAAGATCGGAGTCCAGATTTTTTTTTCCCATTTTGCAGTTGATGTCCAGTCATTCCAGCACTATTTGTCAAAAGGACTATTGTTTCTCCATTGAATTGCTTTTGCTCTTTTGTCAGGGATCAGTTGACTATGAGTGAGTAAGTGAAAGTCGCTCAGTAAAGTCCAACATTATGAATAGGTCTATTTCAAGACTTTCTGTTCTGTTCCGTAGATCTGTTTGTCTGTTCTTTCATCAATACCACACAGTTTTGATTCTTGTAACTTTATGGAAAATCTGGAGTAGTGTCAGTCCTCCAGCATTATTTTTCTACTTCAGTATTGTGTCATTGAGGGTTTTTTTCTTCCCGTACAAACTTTAGAATTATTTTGTCAACACCCCCAAATTAATTTACTATAATTTTGATTGGGATTGTGTTGCTTCAAGTTGGGAATAACTAAATCTTAGTGATAATGGGTCTTCCTATCCACAAACAGGATGTCTCTCAATTTATTTAAATATTCTTTGGTATTTTTAATAGAATTTTTTCAGTTTTTTTCACGTAGATCTTATACATACTTTGTCAGATTTTTACCTAGACACTTCATTTTGGGGTGCTAATGTAAATGCTGTTATTTTAATCCCAAATTTCAATTGCTCATTGCTAATAGTATATAGAAAAATAGCTGGCTTTCCTGAATTAACCTTGTAACCTTTAACCTTACTATAATCACTTATATGTTCCATGAGCTGTTTTGTCAGTTCTTTCAGATTTTCTACATAGATGATCATGCCATTTGCAACCAGTTTCATTTCTTAATTTTCAATCCATATACCTTTTACTTCCTTTCTTTTTCTAATTTCATTAGTAGGACCTTTAATACAATGTTAGGAGTGGTAAGAGGGGACATTCTTACCTTACTTCTGATCTTACAGGGAAGACATCTAGTTTCTCACTGTTACGTATCATGTTATCTGTAGACTTTTTGTAAATTTAAAAAAAAATCAAACTGAGGAAGTTCCCCTTATTCCTAGTTTTCTGAGACTTATTATTATTATTAATGGGTGTTAGATTTTGTCAAATGATTTTTATGCATCTATTCATATGATCACTTGGATTTTCTTCTACAGCCTCTAGGTGTGATGGATTACAACAACTGATTTTCAAATACTGAATCAGTCTTGAATATCTGGAATAAATCCCATGATGTATGATTCTTTTTATAAATGGTAAGATCTAACCTACTAATATTTTGTTTAGGATTTTTGCATTTGTTTTCATGAAATGGGCCTTTCCCAGTGGCTCAGTGTTAAAGAATCTGCCTGCAATTCAGGAGCCACTGGTTCAGATGATCCCTTGGTCGGGAAGATCCTCTGGAGGCAGGCGTGGCAATCTACTCCAGTATTCTCACCTGGCGGCTTCCCAGGTGGAGCAGTGGTAAAGAATCTGCCTGCCAATGCAGGAGATGCAAGAGACAAAGGTTTGATGCCTGAGTCAAGAAGATCCCCTGAAGGAGGAAATGGCAACACACTCCAGTATTCTCGCCTGGAAAATTACATGGACAGAGGAGCCTGGTGGGCTATAGTCCATGGGGTCGCAAAGAGTCGGACACGACTGAGGAAACACACACACACATTCTTGCCTGGAGAATCCCATGGACAGAGGAGCCTGGCAAGCTATGGTCCATACACTTGCAAAGAGTCGGACACAATTGAAATGTCTTAGCACGCATGCCTGCATTCAGGAAATATATCGTCTATAGTTTTTCTTGCTTTTTATATCTTTTTCTGACTTTAGTATTAGGATAACACAGGCCTCATAGATGAGTTAGGAAATGTCCCTTTTTATTCTCCTGAAAAGAGCATTGTGAATTGGTACAATTTCTTCCTTAAAGATTTGATAGAATTTGCCAGTGAAAGTATGAACATGGTGCTTTCTGTTTTGGAATGTTATTAACTATTGATTCAATTTTTCTAATTGTTTAAAATGTTTTGTGGTCCAGAATGTGGTATGTCTTGATGAATGTCATGTTTGAGCCTGAGAGAAATATGTATTCTGCTGCTGAACCATCTCTAAAATGAAAACTATTCTAGATCGACTTTAGCAAAATCACCCTAGGTTTCAAGGGGATCAAATTCATCTCCCGGTACTCAGCCAGCCAGAACACCCAACAATCTATAGAGCAAGATAAGAAAATCAAAACATTGAAAATGTAAATTTACCCTTTTATAATGTGCTGTATTATGAATTTTTCATAATTTATGGTTTGCTCTATTTTTGATGGAAACTTTGTTTTGAGCTTTGGTTGTTTTTTTTATGAACATGGTTCCAATGAACACTCTTATACATGCTCCCAGTATACATATATAAAAGGAACTCTAGATTATATGTTTAGAAGTGAAATTACTTACTCTAAGGGTATGTACATATTTTAGTTTTTGAGATAATATCAAATTGTTTTCCAAAGTGGTTTTACTGATTACACTTCCACCAAGAGTGTGTGTGTCTGTGTGTGTGTCTGTGTGTGTGTGTACTTATGTTACTCCCCACTATTGTCAACACTTGTTAGAGTAGGACATTTTTGCTTTTGCCAATTTAATGTGCCTTTTAAAAATTTTATTCTTTTATTAACCTCTTTTACATCCTATCATTACTATCCTGTTTTGAAGTAATTTCTATATCTTTATCTTTTCTCTAAATTATTACATTTTAAGGGGAATAGGTCTTCAGTTCAGTTCAGTTGCTCAGTCATGTTTGATTCTTTGTGACCCCATGGACTGCATCATGCCAGGCCTCCCTGTCCATCACCAACTCCGGGAGCTTGCTCAAACTCATGTCCATTGAGTCAGTAATGCCATCCAACCACCTCATCCTCTGTCATCCCCTTCCCCTCCTACCTTCAATCTTTCCCAGCATCAGGGTCTTTTCAAATGAGTCGGTTAAGAGGAATAGATCTTAGGTTAGGCTTAGAAAATAATTGGTTATATTTTTGGCTCCTTTTTGTTGAAATTTTACTCTTTGCCAAACATTGTTCTAAGCGCCATGAGTATATTCATTACTTTATTTAATTATTACTGTAACACACCCCTCTGAAATAGATGTTATTACTTTTACTATTATTATTTATATTTCATAGATTAAAAAACAATAGCTTAAAGATATAAAACATTTCCCTAAGGTCACACCAGTTCATTGGCACACAACATATAGCTTATAATTACAATGTCAGTGGCAAAACCTGATTGGAAGCCAGTGTTGATTCACTTCAAAACCTTGGCACTTTACACAAGCCTTCACTGCCAGTCCAAAAATGTTTTATTAAAAATCTAGTTGCCATTTATTAGATTCTCTAGTATTGCAATTCTATTACTATATAGATTTCATTATTCTGGTAGTTGATTTGATCAAGAATTCTGACAACAACGTGCCCTCTACTCACTGAGATCCAAATGCTCAAATCACTTTTTAAAATGTGGGACATTAACAGTTTTCTACATTTGCACAAGGCTTTTTGACCATTTACAAAAAGTCCATATTCTAGGTATGGTCCTATAACTATAGACACGTATATTTTTATTCCCCTGGTTGTAAATTCAGACTTCTTTGTTCCTCCCAAGCTCTAATATAAATAGCTCTGAAGTTTATCTCCATGCGTAAGTTCCTAAAAATGAGACAGTGGAACATAAGCCAATTAAAATTCTCAGTTCAAATAACCTGTCATACAAAATCAGTGTAGATGTAGTGCACATTCATCATCTTTTTGTTTATAAAGTGTGCAAACTTCTCCAATATGTTTTTGTGAAGTGTGCTAGTTAGAATTCTCAAAGGGTGAAACACACTGGCTAAATGAAGGCCATTGCTAGAATTCTCTTTGTTGTTTTGGAAAAGCTTATTTATGTGCTGAAATTCAATATTCTATCTTCTCTTATCAGCTGTTGGCATGGGATTTTAAATGTAAATTACTTTGGAATATAAATGTTTATATTTGTCAAGCTGAGAAGAATAAGTTGTTAAAACAGTATGCTAAGGTGCTTGTTCATAAATGACATCAGCTTTATATTCACATGCAGCTATCAGCTTGAATTAATGTAGTTACATTTAGGATCAGTGAAGGCAGATGAATTTTGCAACACACTTATGGTTTTGATGGAGAACAAAATAATCTTAACAAAAAGACTGGAATAAAAGTTCAGAATTTCATCTGGAGTTTTTAACATAGTAAACAACACAATGTTGAAATACAGTTGTATTCCCTTTCAATTTGTTTTAAAGCTGGAGCCACAAGTGTTGGCTACAACAGTCTTTTTCTCTGGTATACAAATAAGCAAAGGACGCTGTATTTTGTTTTGGGGCATGAAATTTTTCCCCAGTGATGACAATCTTCTCCATTGGATATCTTCATAAGATCAGTACATAGTATAGTAATAGATTTATTCATAAAGACTGTGGGAATAGACTATCACTTCAAATTTTCATCATTGACAGTAATTTGGCAAGAATTTCTCCTAGCATTCAACTCTGCAAGGATTAGCTCACTATATCTTCTAGATAATTCTTCAGCAATTAGATTTGAGATTACTGACCAGGTAAAATGCTGTTTTAGATGGCTACTTCTACATTGGCTTTATTGTTCATACATATATATTACTCATATATGAGCAATAAACATGCATATTTTCATACATACATTAATGTGTATATATATATGAAAAAGCCATATACATATAATTTCATATATACACATTAATGTATGTATGAACATATACATGTTTATTGTTCATATATGAATAATATATATATATATATATGAACAATAAAATCAATGCAGCCTCCCTGGTAGCTCAGCTGGTAAAGAATCCGCCTGCAATGCTGGACACCTGGGTTCGATCCCTAGGTTGGAAAGATCCCCTGGAGAAGGAAACGGCTACCCACTCCAGTATTCTGGCCTGGAGAATTCCATGGACGGTATAGTCCATGGGGTCGCAAAGAGTCAGACATGACTGAGCGACTTTCACTTATATATAGAAATGGATAAAAAAGACCAATATTTTACTCAGTGGTTATCAATTTACTTAGTATTAAATTAGTATGTAGTCAGTGCTAGATATTGCATTATAAAGTGTATCAATGTCCATGAATCTCCCACAATGAAGTAAGAGTTTTTGGAAAATAACATTACAGTGTCTTCTACATTATCTGTGGCAGTGATTTTCAACTCACCGTGAATTCTGATTGACTTGAATAACAGCCTCACTTCAGAAATTCTGACTCAGTGTCTCTGAGGGAGAAGGTGTTTTAAAAGAGCACATTTTGAAGAGCATTTTAAAGAGCACCTCTTCTGGACCACATTTTGAGACCTAGTCCATGATTTTTGTTGACAAGACTATTAATGTGTCCTTCCTAGTTCCCAGTCTCTATAAAAATTCTTTTCGCCACCTGGGAAAAGTGGCCACCACTCTTACAACTCTAGAACTGTATTTCTCCAAAGGTGGATAAAGGAACACCTGTACTAGGATAAAGTAAGGTCCTTACTAAATATATATTCTGAGGTCCCTCTACAGATCTATTAAATTGGATACATTTGGCTGCCGAGATTTAGACTCTTCATTTGAACCTCACTGAATTTTTCTTTTTTTTTTTTTGCCACCCACTGCTTTACTTCTAGGATCTTTCCTCACATGGAAATTTTAAAAGGATCATTTTGAGAATAGTTCTCCTTTGAGCTTGTGTTTCAGGCATTGTTGCCTCAAACCAGGTTAATCCATTTCACACTTCAAGACAGCTATCCCAGTAAAATTAATCTTGAGAACTTAGATAAATTTGCTGAAATAATACCAAATTTTCCAGTTCCTCTCCATGCCTATGCTCTTTATTTCCTGATTCATTTTACAATTTGACTATTTGACTTTTGGCCTCCTTTTTCTGTCTGACTCTGTGAACAGTCCTCCATCTTGAGAATATGGAGTAGATGAGAATTTCCAAGGCAGAAAAAAAAATTTGGGTAAAAATGTCTTACTTTAGATGTGTGGAGTACAATATTATTAAATTGGGAATCCGACATCTACTAAAGCGGAAGTGTTAGTTGCTCAGTTGTGTCCAATTCTTTGCGATCCCATGAACCACAGCCTCCCTGGCTCCTCTGTCCATGGGATTCTCCAGGAAAGGATACTGGAGAGGGTTTCCATTCCCTTCTCCAGGGGATCCTTCCAACCCAGAGATCAAACCCTGGTCTCCTGCATTGCAGGCAGATTTTTACCCTCTGAGCCAAAAGGGAAGGACATCTGTAGAGACCTACCAAGAAAGCAAAAAGCATTACCCCCCAATCGAAATGATATAGAGTGATTACTATATTGCCAGTACAGTTATTTTTAAATCACTGCAGGAAGTTGTTTCAGACTGATAAATCAAAGACTATCAGAGTTGAAATGGAGATCAGAAGTTTTCTAGTCAAGGCATGCAAAATTGCTTTTAGGAAGCAAAATCATCTCCCTTTTGCCTCACTACCTATTGTCTCTTTGGCCTTAGATTTTTTTTTTTTTTTTTTGGCCTTAGATCTTAAGATTTCTTACAGTGGGTATGGTAGCTTGGTGTCCACCATTAATTCTAGTCTTTCTGGTGTGTCCCTCTATATAGTAGACGCCAGAAAGCTAAAACCTGTATTTCCTAAATTGTTTTGGAGCTAGGTGTTTGGATGTGTTCTGTCTTCAGACCAGCAGATGGATGTGTGAAAGACTTGGAGGGCAGAAGTGAAGTGGTGATACTACTGCTCCTTCCAAAATATATCCACTAGCAACATGAACTTGGAGACTTTGGGACTGTCTGTAGACTATCAGTGAACATCATGTTCAGACACCAGCTCTGTGAGGGCGTGTACTAGGTGCAGATCCTTTAGGCAAGATGAGGCTTTGGAGTTAAAAGTTCTGGTAGCATCATCAGTTCCTGTAAAGGTGAAGTATAGTTTCTAGAGCAGCAGTTGGAGTGTCTGCTTCTTCAAGGTGATTTCTGGCTTAGAGCCAGTGATGAACACAAATGTGCCCAAGATCCTCCTCAGTTTCCTTAGTGGGCCAGTTCTTTGGTATTTTTCTGGAAATTATTATTTTTTTCTATTAATGAATATAACATGAATATGCAATTAAGTGAAATTGAATCTGCATTGCAGGGTTTAATCCTTACATCCTTAATAGCTTAAATGCATAAGCTATCCCTAAATAGCTAGCTTGCATGTGATTCTCAGAGAAGGAAATTTTATGGGTAGCTTTTCAAAAGGAATCTTCTGGGGTTTTGTCTTTCCTTTTAGTCCTTGTGCTACCTAGAGAGATCTAGATCTAGGGAGTGATTGGAACATCTCATCTTCTCTCAACATTGTGTGTTTTATATTTGTTCATATTTATCTGTGGTGCCTCTGGTTTCACTGATATTTAATATTTTATGACATGAACATCTATTCATATATTCTGTTATAGCTGTACATTTAGATGAATATTTTTTCTACTAAGAATATTCTTGTGCATGTGCTCTGTTGCACATGTGCACATATTCTGGGTTCTCTACTTTAGAATGAAGTTAAATTGTAGAAAGAGCACATCATGATCATCTCTACTAGGAAATAGAAAGCTGTTTTCCAAAGTCATTTTACCAAACTAATTTCTCAACAGCAATGGATGAGAATTTCCATTTCTCCATCTCCTCATCAGTACTTGCAGTTACCAGATATTTTTAGTTTTCCTTCAGGGTAAGAGTAGCTTTACTGTTTATTTTCCAATTATTAATGTTGCACTGAGGAAAATGAAACATTCTTTCTTGCACTCAATACACATATGCTGAGTGAGAAACAGGGAAGACAGCTCTGAACAAGACAGAAAAGGATCCTGTTCTCATAGAGCTGACATTTTAATGGAGATACACAGGCAATAGCTAAGCAAACAAAGAAGTTGTCATATGGGCTGTGATGCAAATGAAATAGGGTGATATGATAGAGAAAGAGTGGGAGTCTGCTTTTATTGGGTGGGGAGGGAAAGCCTCTCTCACAAAAAGACTTAATAGTGTAGGTAGGAAGATGGAGCTGACATTACTCAGGGTAACTATAGATTATGATTCAAACCAGGATAATAGGTGTAGACTGAGACTGTCACAGCAAACAGTTTCGTATGGTCATCCTAACTTTGATAATTTTTGCTCATATCTAGTTTTCTTCCCTTCCTGGGCTCAGGAAAGACTTACTTCTCAGCTTCCCATGCAGTTTAATGGAACCAGGTGACTAGTTCCAAGCAATGAAAAGTGAATCACTGTGGGCTGGAGCTGTGGAGAGCTTCCCAGTGCAGCCATCAGCATGCCAACATGTTCCAGATGGGTGACTACAAGCTACAAGAGAGTGATGCCTCCATCCTTCTGGGACCTTGAGTGTACACACACATATATATATACACACACACAGAGGAAAGCCCCAGTGAAAGGCCTTTCTGGAAACATAAAATACATGAGAAATAAACATTTTGTTACTGTTGTTTTAAGACATTAAAAATTAAGAATTGTTTCTGTCACATAGCCTATCCTATTACATTCTAAGAGTAAAGAGACCTTTGAGCTTCTGTGGAAATTGTCATTAGCTACAGTTCTCTGATTTCTTAGGATTCAGTATCTCAGTTATAAATCATTTATTAGTGATTATTGAATATTACATGGCACAATAATGGCAATCATAATGAAAGTTCACATTTTAAAACTCCTATCCTAGTTATATAGTATTTGATGGATAATTATCTCATTTTGTTTTCAAGACAACTCTATGAGGTAGTATTCTAAGATTACTGATTGGGCTTCCCTGGTGGTATATAATGGTAAAGAATCCACCTGCCAATTCAGGAGACACAGACACACTTTCGATCCCTGACCCAGGAAGATCCCTTGGGGTAGAAAATGGCAACCCACTCCAGTATTTCTTGTCTGGAAATCCCCATGGACAGAGGCGCCAGGCGTGCCGCAGTCTACGGGGTCACAGAGTCAGACACGACTTAGCAACTGAACAACAAGACTATAGATTAAAATATAATAAAAATTACAAAGGCATAGAGAGGTGAAGAAAAGTCACTTGGACCCTATGGACTGTAGCCCACCAGACTCCTCTGTCCATGGGATTTTCCAGGCAAGAATACTGGAGTGGGTTGCCATGCCCTCCTCCAGGGGATCTTCCCGCCTGAAGGATTGAATCCACATCTCCTGTGTCTCCCACATTGCAAGCAGATTCTTTACCCACTGAGTTACCTGGGAAACCCCCTATAAAGTTATAGTGAGTTTCAAATAGGATAATTCAGTTACTTCTAAGGGCGGCTCATAGGAAACATACAGTAATATTTATGATTTTATTATAATCAATATCATGATCACAACTACTCGTATCACATCTGAAACTTTGTGTTCAGTTCTGGATAATACAGTTTAATATGGGAATGTACAAATTAGAGTGCCTTTAGGATTTGGCCAGTGTAAGATCTGAGGATTGTATCATTTACATGATAAGCATGTGTAAGAGTTGAGAAGAGTTGGTTTGGAGAATAAAGTCTTCAGTTAATTATCTTCTAGTATCTGAGATGCAGTCACAAGAAGAAATATTAGAGGTGTGATTTAACTCCAGAACAACAGCAGCGATAGGAGTTTCAGGGAGAATTTTCCAACATGCAAATTTATTAGAAAATAAAGTAGGCTGCCTTGTGAGGGTGTGAGCTTGTCCAGTGAGTGCTTGATGGCTCAAAATCATGGCATCCTTTTGTAAAAGTTAAACTTGTATGGAGTTGGAGGTTAGGCTGAATGAATTCTGCAGGTAAAATGAGTCTTCAAGAAAGAGCCTCTTCAGTGCACAAATGAAGCAGGTTCCAAGCAATTTGTGTAGACAAGCAGTCATCTATTTGAAAAGAATTCCAAAGTATTGGTGGTCTGTATTCTTTGCATGTGCAAAAAAGAATTCAGGGCCATTTTTGACAAGCTTTCTAAGAGCAAGGATTCATGAGAGGCTGGGTCAATTCTAGCCCATGTGGGTTAGGAATTACTTTATTTATGTAATTTCCTGTTTAATTTTCATTATATCTCTCCCTAATGTGCTATAAGCTTCATTTGGGCAGGGATTGGACTTGTCTAGTTCACCTCTTCTCTCATAGCATCTACAAAATTACATGGCTCATAGCATGCACAGAATAAATGTTTGCCAAGTGAATAAATTAATGAATGGTGGTGGAAGGGACAGAATTTGGTGACCATCCAGTTGGGAGGAGGATAAGAGGAAGAAAAGCCAAGAATGACTCCCAGACTCTGAGTACAGGTAACTGGTTACATGGTAACAGCAGTCACCTAAATAGAAAATGTGAGAGAAATAGATATCTTGGGTAGTTTGAAGATGGTGAACTGAATTTTTAATGTGTCATGTGTGTCCCTTGTGGGACATCCAGGAGGAGATAGTTTTATCGGGTTCTTGGCTTAGGGACACATCTGTGTTGTGTTTCAGGTAGATCTATGATGGTAGATGCAATCTCACGAAGAAAACATAGAGATTAATATGGAAAGAAAGCTAAGGAGAGGACTCTGAGGGACCAACCATTTATGCTATTGACAGAGGGAGGTGGCTTCTTGAAAAAAATCTAGGAAAATATAGCAGAGATATAAAGAAATAAAGAAATCAGGAGTGAAATCAGAAACATCACAGTAGGTGAGGCTCTACTGAACAAAGTTTATTAAGGGAAGTTTCCAGATATTCTGTTATTACAACATCAAACTCATTTATGTGCCAAGAATTTAGAATTAAAATCCCTACCTTTAGAATACCTAAAACCTGAGCTCATACTTTTGCTTACATAATTTCAGTGATGAAGAGCTCACTATCATAAGGCATATCATGTGTGACCCTGATAAAATGTGCATACACAAAGTTAAATAAAAAATTAGCTTATTTTATCTCAGTGTTTATTTGAACATCTCTGTGTAAAGTCTAAACAGTAGTATATTAAATGATGTCCCATCCAAGTAGAAGAAATATAGGAGATACATGCCTTATTCAAAGCAAATGTTCCACTAGGGAAAATTTCTAAACCGCAGGATTCTGACTTCATAAAGGGCTGAGATCAGACCGTCAATAGTGAATTAAACCTACCCGAAGAGAATTAAAGGAATGAAAATGGATTTATGTGGCAAAAGAAACAATAGTCAGGGCTGAGGAGACAAATGCTAAATGAAATTAACAATAACTCCAAACTGGCTTCTCTCCTGGATTTATTTGGCATATTTCTTGAACAAAAGAAAATAAAGAACTATCCAGATAATTGGAAAATAATAAAGATATATTTAAAAATTCAATAGCAATAATAACCTTATGTCTATCTAAACATACACAACCTTGGAGTTTTTGGTTATGCAGCTGAGGAATAGGCAGAGTGGATATGATTTCCAGTAGTTGAAGCATGCTGGAAAGCTGTCCATTCAAATAAATATTTATCTCATGGACCTTTCATAATGTCTGAAATTGTATTTAAGACTGTGCTATCCTGTTCAGTAGCCCTAGCCAATGTAATTATTTAGATTTAAATTTTAAATAGTTAACATCATAATAAAAGTAAAAATTCAGTTTCTCAATTGTATTAGCCGCATGTCAATTTCTCAACATTCCCACGTAGTCAGTGACTGTTCCAATGAACTGGGAAAATAGAGAATATTTCCATCGTAGTTGTAGAATAGTCTGTTGGAGAACTTCGGAGTTCTCTGTGTTGCGGCTTCTTGGAGATGTTCAGTTAAAATGTTGATAGTGTTAAGTTATGTGAATAAATTAATACCTGTTACAGATCAGCATATGAAATAACTTTGAAGTAATAAGGATCAGGTGGTCTTGAGGGGTAAGCAAAATAAACCAGACATTTATTACATGATGAACTTGAACATCTATTATCTGATGAACATAGACTTAGGTTTATTCTTCAAAAACAGCACACAATAGAACTGGATATCAAACTCTGGGCTACCTGACTCCAAAATCCACACTCAGTGCTATCTTTCCAGACCTATGTGAGAAGAGTGTAGAAGAACCTTGAGTGAGACAAGTCTCACAACAAATGGCATAGTTTGGGACGCAGTAAGAGAGGCTATGCTCTGTAAATGGGTGAAGTTTAAGTTTAATCAAGGAGAGAAAGAGAGATAAAATAGCTAGATACACAAGTAGGTGATAAAAGAAAAGGCAGAAAAAAGCCCAAAGATCAAAATGACTAGCCTCACAATTTTCTTTTGTCTAAGAGTTCATGAAATAATGTACCAGGCTGTTCTGGCAAGTGCTTAGGACTAAATTCAAACTCCACCTTTACAAAAGCCATTTCTACTGGCTTTGAATCATGAACATGTATCATTGTTCCTTTTGAGTCATAGAGGTAGAACATCCATGATGAATTCACATTATTGATCTAGTAGCAGCAAAGATAAAAACCAGGTTGGGCTTGGGTACCCTTAAGAGAGATTGTGTGCAAAATGGGAAAAACATATAGAAGCAGTGTCTGGGTTTTGAGCAAGTTCAAGGTCCAAAGCAAGTATAAAATAACTAGGTGAGTCAAGGAGATTTTTTTTCTACCTTTATATGAGGGTATTACAAACTTATAATTAACATTAAAGGAAAACAGTGTCACATTTACACATTTTTTCCAAGCATCAGTTTCTTTTATTGTACACTGGGGACTATTCTTTGTAAATAGTATTCACTAAGAAAAGATTCACGTTTCTATTCAACACAATTCATGAACAATGGGACAAAGTCATTATGAAAACAATCCAGCTTATCCCTCTCCCTGCCATTAAAGAAATTTCTGGATGAGCTCATAAAATATCTTAATTTCTCTTGCTTTCCAAGTTGCTAAGTGCTTGATAGCCTTACAATCTCATATTCTGGATTTTCAAGAATATGGAATTTCTGAGCTGGAATTCCAAACCCAGAAAAATGGGAAGAGAAAGAACCAGGACAAAGATCTCTGGGCTGAGCAAAAGCCCAGTCAGAGAAGGACTCAAACATGAGGTGTAGAATTGGTGGGATATGTAATAGAATTTGATGAAAGAGAAAAAGAAATATTAAGAAGTTTACATCTTGCTCACAAAATTTAGTATAACACTGACAGGTTCTTTTTTTTTACATTGATTATATTCTTTTGACATTGACACTGTTCTAAGATGGTGAAAAGACAGAAAAAGCTGTTTTTTAATCATTACTTTAGGCAGTGTCACCATAGCCTGTCACTTGCTCCCAGCCAAGAACCACTGCTTTCTTAGATGTTTCCATTTTTTCTTCATGTACACACCAGCATTTTGCTTAAATTTCCTTTTTGCAAAGAAAAACAAAGCTATAATGGTTTGAGTATCTTAAATGGTTAGTCAGGCTTACTGACTAGTTAAATGGCTTAAACATGACTTTCAAGATCTTACCTCAACAAAATTACAAGTGACTTTTTGCGTTCTGTCTGAGTCACTGATGCAGTGATAAAACATTTAGTTAAACCAATGACAGTTAGGTATATGTTGTATTAACAACCACATCATAGGGTCCTTATAAGATTTCAATGCGCTAGAATAAGTGAAAATACAATGCAAGCTGTAAATTGCCTTCACAAATGCAGGTTTTTATGTGGAAGAGAACATAATTGCAACTTTACCTTTATGAAAAAAAAATCAGCAAATATATGTTGAATACCTAAAATCAAATATTTGTCATAAAAATAAATGATGTAGTAACTGCTTAACTGTGCACAGCTCTGTCCTTGTTGCTGAGCAAAGGTTCCTTCCAACTTACTCTTCCATGCTAATCACAGACTTGCATAAAATAATTACTACGTGAGAATAGTGGATGTTGTGGAAATAACGTGGGCTTTAACTCCCTCCAGATGTTCACTCAGCTATGTATCCATTCATTTAACATTTTTTTTTATTGAAACTCCAGAGCCTCTTTCATTGAACAAATATTTTTGAGATCCCAGGTATGTTAAAAAAAAAAAAAAAAAGGTAGCATGAGGACAGTACTGAGCTCAGATATGAAAAATAGGAATAATGAGAGGAATAAGAGAAGAATTTTTTTCCATGCAGAGAGAACACCTTGTGCATCAGGATCAAGGATGAACAAAAGTGAACGTGACTAGCCCAAACAGAAGAGATGGGGCTGTGGGCCTAAACTGGAGAGAAAGACAGAAGCACACCCATTCACTGTCCTGCCGACCACACCAACGATTAGGAACTCATTGAAATAGGGATGACCTAGTCAGATTGACCACATAGAGTGGACAGAAGTCCATCAGTTCAATGGCAGATGAGGTAGTCCCAGGAAGAGAAGAATGTAACTGGTTATAAAAAGGTAACAGTGAAAGTGATAGACATTGTTCCAGTAAAATGTTCCTGGATATGAGTTGCATGTTGATTCTCCACACCTTAGCAGGATATCAAGGCAGCAGTCACTTTACATGTCCAAAGCTCAGCTTCCTCATTTAAAAACTGGAATTATTAACCTAAGGATTTGGGGGAATTAAGTAAATGAATGTACATAAAAACACATTGTCAGATCCAAAGTGGAATATAGCTTGAATCATGGAGCTTATTAGCCATGTTTACTTTAGAATTTTCAAATTAGAATTAAAAGCAAATTGATAAAGATTGTCTGTGTTCTGTGAGGAATATAGCTGCTATCAATGGAAGCCAATGACCTTACAATGGCCTTGATGGCCCCTTAGGATCTGGTTCCTGTTGTCTGTCTTTCCTTATATTTCACAACTCTTTCTTTCACTTGAACAACACACCAGGCATCTCTTGAAGATACAAGGCATCTCTCATTGCACGGTCTTTCTATGTCAAGTGTAAAGTGCTAAAGTACTTTTAGCACAAGCAACACCGGCCAATTCCTCTACACATGGCTCAGTATTTTGTTTTTCATGACACTCATCATGTTTTATGCATACCTTACAATTTATACATGTCTTATGTTTATTGCCTGTTTCCCCTTGAAGAATGTAAGCTCCATGAGAGAAGGGAAATTTGAGTGTTTTTCACTAATGTATTAAGTGAAATAGTAGCTGACCCATAAAAGATATTCAACAGATGTTTTTCGAATAATCTGAGAGGAATACAAAGACCATATATCCTGGAGCTAACATGTGACAGTTCCCATTCTCCTGCTTCTCAACGACATTCATCAAATTTGTAGATAGCCAAAAATATTACATTGAGATTTTATAAAGGAAGGAAGAACAGATATGAGTGAGCAAAGAAAATTTTAATTCTCAGTGTGTCTATGGAGAAAATAAGGTGGAAGTTAACACTAATCAAGTCTCATTTCAGATGTCAGTCGGTAATTTAATAAACTATGAAAGAAAAAGTCCAGAAACTCATGAAATAATTGGTAATAGATATTGCAAGACTATGAAGAAAAAATTATGCTCTGTGAATCTGAAAAATTATATACCATTAATTACGCTCTTTAGAAGGACTTGTTAAGTGTGCTTATAAACAGGTTCAAAAATTGGTTGAGAAGGTTTTGGCATATTTTAACTGCACCATCTTAATGTAACTTCATTTCTCATAGTATGTGCATCTCAGATCATAGCTCCCATTCTATCCCCACATTGTTACCCCATCATTATCCAACTTAACTTTTCTTCACAGCACTTATTAAGTCTTGAAACATATTATTTTATGCCTGTTTACTCATTGTTTGTGTCTCCTTCAGGGCAGGATAAGCTTTATCAAGTCAAGAACTTTGTCTTTCTTAATCTCTGTTATAGCCCTAGTAACTCAAATGTGACTGGCATACAACAGGCACTTGATAAATATAAGATAAAAAGTTTTTTTTAACTCTTTTTTGTGTATGTGTGGGAGAGGAGGAAGAAAAGGAAGACCAGCTGGGCAGAGCCTCTCTATTGTCCAATCCATGGATTTGGAAATTAAGGTCTTTCATAATTTCATTCAACAACAACTCACTGACGTGTACACACAGGTTAAAGATAATGAGATGTGGCTTCAGGATACAGGATGTCTATAATTTAGTGAGGAAGAAAGGCAAAGTTCTTAACAATCGGTCTAGATAGGTGAAACAAATGCTGAAGATTGAGCTATAGAACTGAGCCAAAGTAGGGCCAGTGCCTAGGGCAGAAGTGGCCAAGGAAGACTGCAGTGGGGAAGGTGAAGGAATGAGGATCAGTCACTCTTCCTTCCATTGACTTCTGCTGCCTCTCCCTCAGTTCTACCCTATTCACTTGCTCTTCCATGAAAACATCTTTGCTCTCTGTCATTCTCAAAGCACTGGCCTTGGTGTGCCAGTAAGTTCAATTCTCCTTTATTAAAGTACATATACTCCCCACCTTACAAATCTAACATTCACTTCACATTGACCTTCCTCAGGAAGCCCACCTTAATGAATTCCTCCTTACTTTAACTGTATTTCTACAGTTAAAAGCTGTTCACTATACCTGGTACATATAGGCTCCGGACATTGAATTGGTTAGGGAGACAGACATACAACTAATTATAACACAGGAAGCATTAAGTGTTATAACAAAAGCACTATGGGAAAAAAGGAGTAGGAATGACCTATTTTCCAAAGAAGCAACACTGAGGCTAAAATCTGAAGGATTAACAGGATTTCACCTGCCAAGATGGGCGGTAAGGACAGAAAAAACAATAAGGAACACAGATATGAAAATGTATTACAAAGCATGAGTCATTCAGGGAAGCTGATCTATAGCATGTGGAGTGCTGGGAGATTGGATTAGAGTTATATTTTGGAGGTTGATTGGGAAAATCTTTGGATGTCTCACCAAGGAGTTTAAACTTTGCACTATATACACACGGGAGCTATGTTTAAGAGAGAAATGTGGTATAATCAATTCTGGTTTTGGACAAATAACTCTGTAGGAGAAGAGCAGGGTAGGGAGAGATTAGAAGCACATTCATCACCCTAGGGATGGTAACTTTTACAACATTTTTAAATGATTGTCCAAAATGCTCTGATGTAAAAATCAAAAAGCTATTTTAAGGAGTGGAATTTTAGATGACTGTAATCTTTAGGTTACTTTTCTTATCTCTTAAGACCAGCATTATTTTACTCTCGCTATTGTTTTGAGGGATTGTTTTCAACACTTTTAAGTTTGTTAAAATATTTGCCAGTTATGTCCAACACTGAATTTTATGCTTGCTGGGCTATAAATTCCTGGAATTATTACAGTAATAAGGATGCGATAGTATAGAAGAAGGAAGGAAAGAACACAATGCTATTTCAAAGTTTCCTATGCACCAAATATTTTAAAAATACTTTATTTTATTTTTTATGAAGACCCTGTGAAGAAGGCATTATTATTTCCATCTTACAGAAATTGAAACAAAGAGTTTAAGGAAATTGTTCAATATATTTCTCACAGCTACAAAATGACAGGGCTGGGATTCTAGATCATGCTTTGGCTCCCAAGCCCATTTATTTCCATGTTACCATTTTCCATTAAATAAACATGAATCGAGAGTTTGCTATGTCTCCTTCATGAGTACTGGACTTTAGGAACATACCATAAGTAAGTTGATTTTTCTTTATTTTCAACATCCCACCTCGTCATGCCCTCCAAAAAAAACAAAAAATGTTCTCTACTCTTGTCAGCCATACTCTGTGTTTGAGGAAGCTAAACTTTACAGGTTGTATCACCCACATTCCTTTACTCTCTGGTTACCAATGGTGTCCTGCCATTGGGGGCCATAGGCAACAGTTCCAACAACAGGAAAATTCATTTCCCATACCTACTCCCTCTTTGTTTTGTAGTGGTTTTTCCATCTCTGACCTCCTCTTGCCTCTTCTACCCTAGAGGATATATCAGCTCCCTGGCATTGTCAGCCCTAAGGTGCGTCTCTATTCCTTCCCTTTACCCTTGTTCATAACTCAGTAAACTCATCATTAAACTTCTCCATCAACCCTTTGATGTTTCTGTTGCTTTCCTTCTGGGGCCCTAACTGATTCCATAATCTCACAGTAGACCGTAAGCTGCATGAAAACAGGGGCAATGATTGTCTTGTTTATTGATTTATTCTCAAGGATAACTAGTTCTTAAAAGGACTGTGGTTGTATACAGCCTGAAAACCTGATAAAAATAGGTCATATTGTTTAAATTCTCATAATGAGATATCAACTATTTGCCTACCTTGCACCCATCCCCAGCGTTTTTCCAATATATTTTGTCCAGCTGTTGTTTTTGCCCAGATTTGTTCTTGCAACACCTTCTTTTCACAGAACACTTAATATTCTAACATATAGAAAAATCCTACTTACTTGGAGTAGTTGGAAGATGAAACATTCTGATCAAGTAAATGTAAAGAGCATGGTTGGGGCTAGTTCAATTTCTGTCACGTTATCCCAATTTCAAATGGGGTGTGTCCTTCAAACTTTCTGAGCCTTTGCGTGTGTATAGCTAGAATAGTATAATACTAATATGTCATCATTTCCATCTACTCTTGTGAAAATGGGAAGGTTCTTCTTCTCTTCCAAGGACTTCAGGTAATTTTCCCATGAGCCTCAGGATTGCAAATAGACCAAGTTTCTTTGAGCCAGTATACGTCCCACACCAACTGTGTATTCTCAAGTATTTGTCAGCTTCAACTCTCCAAGACAAGAAGTCCCAGCCATATGTTCTGAGCTGTTAGGTCTTGATTGAGCAATGCAGACAGATGGGCCCACTGGAAAGATGCCGAGATGCTGGCAGAACCAGCTCCTAAAACTTGGGTGCTTTCTTTGAGAAATGAGAATTTTCTGGATGGTAGTAACAATGATGGCAGTAGGGATAGTGTTGAGGGGAACCAGTCTTGTTAAAAGTTGGCTCTCACCCATGTAAAACTGTGCAAAAGCCTGCATCCTACAACACAGTCTTGAAACTTGAAACTTCATGGAAAGGGGTTGTGAGCATTTGAGATTATAAGCATTTGTGGCTGTAGAAGGAAGCTTTGCCAAGTCTAGTTTATTCATTTTTAAAATATTTTAAAATAGGACTTGTTTATAAAAATATATCTTACGGGGAAGCTCAATATAATGTAATCTCTTTATTTTGACTTTGTTTATTGTTGCTACTGTTGTTTAGTCACTAAGTTTTGTCTGACTCTTTTGTGACTGCATGGACCATAGCTGGCCAGGCTCCTCTGTCCATGGGATTTCCCAGGCAAGAATATTAGAGTGGGTTGCCATTTTCTTCTCCAAGGGATCTTCCCAACCCAGGGATCTAACCTGTGTCTCCTTCATTGCAGGCAGATTCTTCACCACTGAGCCACCTTGTAAGCTTATATATATATATGCCTGACTATATACATATGTATATATATATAATAGTATAATTATAATTTTGCAATTGTCTAATCATCAAACAAAAAAATATGGAAATACTTGGTGATCAGTTAATAATAATAATAATAATAAAAGATAATACTTGTGAATCATTTACGGTATGTCTGGTAATGTTCTAAGCTATGAGTCCCTAAACTACAGCTGCAAGCCAAATCTAGCTTTGCACCTTTTTTTGTAAAGAAAATTTTATGGTAACACAGTCACAAACATTTGTTTACCTACTGTCTATGATTGCTTTCCCCACTATAAGAGTAGGGTTGAGTAATTGTGACAGAGTCAGTGTCCTGCAAAACCAAGAATAGTTACTATCTGGCCCTTTACAGAGAAAATGCGCTGACCTCTAAGTACCAATCTAAGCACCTCGCATATTTTATCTTGTTTATGCCTTTCCTCACCTTAAGTACAGTAGCACCTCGCATACCCTGTCCGCCTAAGCTGCAGTTTCACTTGCCATGGTTTCACATACCTGAGATCAACCATGGTCCAAAAATATCAAATTAAAAAGTTCATAAATAAACAATTTGTAAGTTTTAAATCACATGCCTTCCTGAGTAATGCAATGAAATCTCAAGCTGTCTCACTGTCCCACCTGGGATGTGAATTATCTCTTGGTCCAACATATCCACACTGCATTCACTACCTGCCTGTTCGTCACTTAGCAGCTGTTTTGGTTATCAGACCAACTGTCTCAGCATTGCAGTGCTTATGTTCAGGTAACCCTTATTTTGCTTAATAATGGCTTCCAAATGCAAAAGTAGTCATGCTGGCAATTTGGATATCCCATTACTTGCCTCATTTATAAATTAGTCTTTATCATAGGTATGTATGTATAGGAAAAACATGGTGTATATATAGGACTTGGTACTATCTGAGGTTTCAGGCATACCCTGGGGATCTTGGAACATGACCCCATGCATGGGGGATTGCTAATGTATGTAGTATATTTATCTTCCTCTTGGCGATGAGAAAACTGAGAAATGGGGAAGTTAATTGGCCTAAAATCTCACAAGAGATTCAGTCTCTGAGAGTCTGAATCTGGCACCCAGGTAGTCTTACCTTTTTCTCAGGCTTATTTTGACTATTATAACCCACAGAGCCTAGGAATTAGTGAAGAGTTGGAAATGATTCTCTATTCTGTTCTATTAATACCCAGACTGCCAGCTCCTGAGAGCACCAAGAGCCTTTAGCTATAACTGGCATGACCCAAATTGAATCTTCTCTGAGTTCCTCCTCCCTTCAACTCCTCCTTCCTCCTCAGCTGTGCCCCTGACTCCCAATTCCTTTCTCCATCTTCCCCTACTCCTAGGTGCCCTGCCACATTACTTATTCTTCTGGTCTCACAAGTCTTTCCATTTCATTAGGTTTTTTTTCCCACTTGAGTATAGCTGAGAGGGTTTGAGTTATATGTAGGTAGAGAAGAAAAGTGAAGAGAATTCCTTTGCAGAGTCAAACATCCATAGGCAAAAGAACACTTACAGGATTTCCCCCCATGCTATTTGATATTAATATTATTAAGTTAAAAGAGTTTTCATTTCTCTTCTATAGTTTGAATTGTAGTACAAAAGGCCTCCTTTTTTTCTAATTTACTGTATGTGGGGCTTCCCGGGTCGTGCTAGTGGTAAAGAATCTGCCTACCAATGCGGGAGATGCAAGAGACGTAGGTTAGATCCTTGGGTTGGGAAGATCACCTGGAGTAGGAAATCCAGGTAATGGGGTAGTATGGAGTAGTAATGGAGTAGGCAACCCACTTCAGTATTCTTGCCTGGAAAATTCCATGGGCAGAGGAGCCTGGCAGGCTAATGTCCATGGACCCCAATGAGCTGGTCACGACCAAGCGACTGAGCACATACACATTGGCTAACAAAAGAAGTGGGGTGGTTTTAGAAAACAGGTAGGTGGGACTGGAGAAACTCCTTATCTTGTGATAACATGAAATAAATGTGGAACTTTAAATCCACAGGTTGGGGAGCAGGAACTGAGCCTGACATACTCAGACTCCCCTCTCATGACTGGAGCAATTGTCCAGAATGTTGGTACCAAAGAATATAGTTTTAAAAGCAACCACTGGGAATTCTTTTGATAGAACATACATAAAGCTACTAATTTTGGTGACATTGTTCAAGATTTTACAGTTACTAAAATGAGGATGATGGTAATAATAATGATTATCCTTGGAAGTCCCATGTCATGAAAGTTTCCATTACAGCTCCTCAGGAGTGTGTTCTCTGGGAACAGGGGTTTCTAAAGGAGGTAAAAGCAATTGTTGCAATAGACTCTTAACTGGTTACTACAGAGGCTTTTCTCTGTGGGTATCCACAGGACACTGCAGATGGAGTGGTCATTCTAACAGGTGATATGATCAAGACAGCTCCACCAGCCCCCATCTCATTAGTACCAGGGCAGAAAAGAATAGTTCTTCTGTTGCATGAACTGCAAAGCCCTTTTAAAAATGCACATCATTTTGTCAACACTCATGTGAATTAAATATTTTAATGACCCTGATGAAACTGGAACACTTGACATTGAAATTAAAAAAAAAAAACAATTAAACAAGGGTCACTAAAGGTAGGGGGAAATGGAGAAACTACTTTATAGCCTGAAAGATCTCTATGTTCTAAGCAGTTTTCTACTTTACTTCTCAGCCTTTTGGCCAAGATCAAGTGCAATATCTGTTCTAGTTTTCTGATCCATGGAGTATCCAAAGCTTGTCCACTCAAAGTACGCATACCCTCTTTATTTTCAAAAGCATTTTAAGTTAAAAACTTTATTAAAATCCATTTCTATAAAAATGCATATATATTATAATAGAAGCAGTACTGGAAGAATGTATGTCCTGAATGTCAAAAAGATTGGCTAGTGTAGTGGGGAGTAGGGTATCACAGTTCAGTGTTGTTTTCTCTGTTTGCAAATGGATAGTATTTGTATGGTGAGAAGAAAACAGTCTTTGAAAAAGCTATGCCCTGGGTGGAAAAGGAAAAGAAGGGCTATATTGTTGGTTTTCATTTGTTTTGTCCTGGTTTGCTTGAAATGTGTGATTATCCTTGAAAGTCTAAGCGTTTCTCTTCTACACAGGGTAGTAGGGCCAATGTCAAGGTGTTCTGAGTATTAAAAAATGGCAGGTATTAAACTATCTCCCTTTACTTCCTCCATAGTATTTTTCATATATTTTAGGTACTTTTCTCCCTTCAGGAGGAACAATGACTTGGCCATCTTACCAAATGTGCCTTTATTGCAGAAAAGCTTATATAACACCCTACACTTTATACATAAGGATATCCCCAATGTTGGAGGAACATGGTTCTATGTGAAATTATTCTTTCATTATTGGGTGGGAACTCATGTTGTTGGACTATCATTTCTCATATTTGGCTAAAATTTGCTTCTTTGATCTTTTTACCCTCTTGATCCTTGTCCTGCAACTCACTACACAGAAAATCACTGGGTGTGCTCTCTCTTTTACTCCTTGTTTTATATTAACCAGTTGTAGATCTAAATATATGGAAGAAGCTCACAAAGACTATAGTGTTCTAACCCTAGAAATTCTAGCTTGAATGTCACCTGAGTTAAAGGACTGTCCTTCCCCTGCTACCTTTGTCTAGCATGCAGTGATTGAGAATATTGTATTAGAGAATTCATAAAATCCTAATACACAAAAACAGAAGAGAAATGTCATTTTCTTTAAATCCTATCACTGTCAATGAAAAAGAGTCTCAAGGCTTTATATCTTGAATTCCTTTTGATATAATGTCATCACTTACCCCCATCCATGCTTTATCTTTTTTTCATGCATTTATTCATTCAATAAATATTTATCAGCCACATATGCCAGGTGCAAGAACGAGTGCTAGGTGCTTTGGGGTATGAAACAATAAATCAGACATGGGAGTCTAACACCTACATTAAAAAATAAAAAAATCAAACATCCACTTACTTGGTATATATGGAACCAGTATCTAGACAATTGATTTTTGTTCTTGTTATTTGATTTGTTATTTGTTGACTCCACCTAGTTCCTTGATGCTATGTACACAGCTAGTAAAGGTATAATTCCTGGAAGCATTTTCTCTAGGACAGAACTCAAAGAGGATATATATATATGTATAAGCACAGTCAGATGGGAAGAGGAGAGAATAAAGGGGGGAAAGAAGATGAATTTTATTTTTTATATTAATTTTACAAGAAGTATCCCATGTTTTATCACCCACATACCACGGTGATAGATGATCTTTAAAATCCGTTGGTGGTAAGATTGATACTGGACTGATCATGAAAGATACTCATGGAAACAACACATCTCTTTTTAAATTTTAGGAAATAGCCTCTATAATATCTAGTGGCAAACACTTTGAGGTCAATGTACAATATATTATATGAGATTTACCTCTAATCCATTTTAAAGAGAGAAGATCACCTTTAATCCAGGGGCGAGGTGCTGAAGGAGAATTCTCATCATTGCCTTCTAAGAGCGACTTACTTTGCTTTCTCTTAGAGTTATGAGCCAGTTACATTTGCTCTTCTCCTTAACAAAAGATTGTATCCCTAGTCCTGGCTATATCTACACTTTATCCATTCCCACATAGACAATGCCAATCCCCTCAATTAAAGTCCTGGAATGGAATGGAAGAGTCAGTGAAGAAAACATTGTATCTACTGCAAGAAAATCCACAATATTCATGAAATTTAGGTGAACTTATTCTTATGGATATAGAATAGTCATTCTCTTTAGATGTCTGATGGCAGTAGCACACACATGGTGCTAAGATAAGGACTGGTCATTAGAGGAAAGAGGCGCGATGAAGTACAGTAGAGAGTTCTCCTTGTTTGGCCTCCAATCTCCTTTTCCTTAAGGACATATGCCAGCTTCCAAGGGAAGAAGAGACTAAAAAGCAAAAATAAGTGTTTTCATAAGACACTACAGACCCTGAGGTGGGACTTCTTTGTACTGTATGCCTGTGGTCACCAGAAACTGATTTGAGAGAAACCCCTTCAAGCACTTCTTGAATTTGTGGGTAGGTGATATACACAAGAGTAGAAAATTGAGCCTCTGAATCCACCCAGACTTGGGTCTGAATTAAAGCTCCTGGTTGTCACTTTACAGCTGTGTCTTGAGTACGTGTTACTCCTCCTCCATCCTCGTAAGAAGTGGGCTCATAGTCACAGGTCATAGATGACTGTGAGGATTGTGTCTGTGGGGTAGAGTGTTTTCTTTCTTTTTTCCTTATCTTCATATATGTGATGACAAAAATGATTTCACCTCAAGTGTTAGCTCTTTTTTTAACAACTAGTTCTTCTGAAACTTTTAGTTTAGAACCAAAATACAAACTGATGTGAAGGAAATTGGGTGATTTATAGTACACTGAGTCCCAGCATTATGAATGAATTTTATTCCAAAGGTTCATTTGTATGTAAGTCATCTACCACATTACAGGCACTGAACAGATGCTAATTGCTGGGTGCCTTCCAGTTCTAAATGGCATCTGGCATTTTAGCAGCTCCTCATGCAGCATTGTCCATTCTCCTGCTGCCCGTGAAGACAGTGAGTAAAGCAAAGGCTCACCTCTACTGAAATTAAAACTTGGGTTTTATAAGGATTCTTAATAATTTTCTACCCAGTGAAATATATTGCAAAAAATTGAAAAAAAAAACAACTAATCCTTATATCTATTCTTTAGCAAATAGTTTTATTCATGTTCAAAGTATTGTTTCAAAGAAACTGGAAGAAAATTCTTCCATCTCAGACTGTCCTCCTCATGAAGACACTTGGATCTCCATCAAATTAAAACTAGGCAATTCACAGGTACTGATTTTTCCCTTCAAATAATCATTCCTTCTCCTCCATCTATGTCTTCTACCAGTGAAGAATACAGTAAGGCAGAAAATGTCAGGATTTGAGGGAGAGAACTTGTGAGGTATGATCCTCAGTGGTAAGCAGTGAAAGCAAATACAAAAAAAAAGATATATGTAGAAGCATTGCGTTTTTGGAGATTAGACAGAACATGTCATGTACGCTATAGCGATAGAAAGGTTTCCAGCTCAATAAAATAGATTCCTTCTACCTGGATATCTTATAGAAACTAGGAAATGGGTTGGGAGCCTTGCCCATCACTCCATTTTAGACTGCAAACAGGAGTCCAGTTCAATTCAGTTCAGTTGCTCAGTCATGTCTGACTCTTTGCGACCCCATGAACCACAGCATGCCAGGCCTCCCTGTCCGTCACTAACTCCCAGAGCTTACTCAAACTCATGTCCTTCGAGTCGGTGATGCCATCCAGCCATCTCATCCTCTGTCGTCCCCTTCTCCTCCTGCCCCCAATCCCTCCCAGCATCAGGGTCTTTTCCAATGAGTCAACTCTTCGCATGAGGTGGCCAAAGTATTGGAGTTTCAGCTTCAGCATCAGTCCTTCCAATGAACACCCAGGACTGATCTCCTTCAGGATGGACTGGCTGGATCTCCTTGCAGTCCAAGGGACTCTCGAGAGTCTTCTCCAACACCACAGTTCAAAAGCATCAATTTTTTGGCACTCATCTTTCTTCACAGTCCAACTCTCACATCCATACATAACCACTGGAAAATCCGTAGCCTTGACTAGACGGACCTTTGTTGGCAAAGTAATGTCTCTGCTTTTTTAATATGCTATCTAGGTTGGTCATAACTTTCCTTCCAAGGAGTATGCGTCTTTTAATTTCATGGCTGCAATCACCAAACAGGAGTCCAGCCTTAGACAAATAAGTAGCAGAGTTAAGAGAAATTCTCACATAATTGGCAAACACCAAGTCTGGAGACACCTTACTTCATCGAAAGCTGATTCAAGTGAATTAAGAAAATATTGTGCATATACAAACTACAGAAAAAGAAAAGAAACTGTAGGAAGTACAAAAATATGCTTTTTAAGATGACATATTATAATTGAAAAGAAAATCTGAAAACTAAATATTCAATAAAATACACTGAGGAAAAAAAGGAAAAAGTCACACAGGAAAACTAGGCTGAAATAAAAGAGTAGCAGAATGGGATAAAAATGAAGTTAGGTAAGCTATAAAAAAAGCAAAAATACCAAAATTGTAGTGGCAGAATTACAGACCATATTGAAGGCAGATGGAGGCAGAAAAGATGAGAATGTGGAAAATCAAATTAAAATGGTGGAGGAAAACCTGAGAAAACAAAGACATGAAAATAGAGAGGGCAAGATGGCCACATGAGACTAGGAAAGAGAGTCACCTGCCAGTGTCTGGATAATTGCTATACCTGAAAAGGAAGTTGAAAAATGCAACTAAATCAGCGATGGCATATTTAAGAGAAGAGACCTTCTCTGAGCCAATGACCTGGGGATGCAAATGGAAAGAGTTCAGTGTATGCTAAGCAAAATCAGAGAGTCATATGTATAGACACATCCTGGCAGAAACATGAATTTCAAGTTTAAAGAAAAACATTCTGCAAACATATAGACAGACAGAAAAGTTTCTTCCCACAAGAACAGAGAGAGAATAGCTTCTTTTTAACAACACAATATTTCTCTTGTAATAGGACACTGATCTATAAAATATAAGCCATATGCTACTAAGAAAATTTGATCATGATTAAAAGTCCAGGTTCTAGAGTTAGTGAAATTAAATGCTATACAAAAGAGGATTCATGAGTCAAATGCTTATTTCACCCTAAAGCAATATATATTCCTAAAGGAAATATGTATGTATTCCTGTTTTGATATTATAACACATGCAAATAATTTTAGAATACACCCTAGGGGCCCTCATGCTGCTAAACTGTACCATACTTAACTTTAATTAAAATCTCATTTTTCTTCCTCCCTCATCTGTGTTTCAAAGGTGACTTTGTTATATCTTTTTATTGAGCCTAAATAATCTTGACCATCTCCTCACATAAACAGAAAGCAAAGGTCTCTCTTAAGAGTTCCCTAGGGACTTTTTCACTGAGTTTCAGTAAATGGCCTCAATAAATTTGGAGACCATGAATGTCTCCAAGATGTTTATTGTTTTTCCTTATGTTCATGACCCTTAAAGAGAGTGTGCTGAATCTTGTCTACTTACTCTTCACAGCTCCTACTTTTCCCCAAATCAGGTGACTTTTTTGGCTCGTCATCAAACTATACTGGCTCAATTTATGGTTTGCTTTCTCCATCTCCTAGTTTATCGGTGGGCAACACTTTAACTAAACTCCATTAACAGACTCAGTGAATAGCTTGCACTATACCAGGGTTAATGAGAGAGTCACTGTCTCTTTAGAGTCCTGGTTTTCAGTGTGGTTTCATCCAACTAGACTGTTTTCTTTGGGAGAGAATATGGTGTTCAGATTCCTTCCCCCGTATGACGTTGTGAGCTGAAGATGGCCTTCCCTTGGATTAATGCACTGCAGTAGGAGGAAAAAAATAATTAGCTGCACAGCATATGTCCTTAATGGTTTGATAAAGGACCACAAGGGGCATCATGAAGAAGATGAGTGTGGAAAGGATTCCTTTTTATTAAGCTTAGCAGGGGAAGAGGTTTAAGATACTCATTTCCATAGATAAACAAACAAGCCGAAGGAAAGGAACATCTGCTGGGAAGGGCTCCTCCAACATGTAGCAGATGTGTTTCAATAACAAAGCATATCCTGGAAGCATTTTAGGATTTAATTATTTAGCTGTTTTATTGAACTGTGGAGCAAGGGAGTGGGCATGGATTGAGGAAGCATATTGTAAATTTACAGAGCCTGGAAATTCAATTCCGAATGTAGTTTAAGCCTCCACATGCTGAAGTTTCTTCCAGAACATATGCTGACTGCTTTCTGATACACAGACTCCAACTGCAGCCACCATTCTACATGCATGGTGGCAATCACTCTGAATTCTCCTCTCCTCTTCATCACCCCCATACTCCCATCTCTCCCCTGCATTTTTGCAACAACTTCCCATCTCCTTTCACTGCCTTTGGTTTTACCCTGTTCAAAACTATTGTCCACTGTCCACTCTTTCTAAAATGCAAATCTGATTATTGGATCTGTAAAACAAAAAGGGAGTGATGTGACATGAGAGCTTAGGAAGGATTAATCCAAAGCAAAAGAAAATTGATCAGGAGCAGGAGGAAGGAGGAGAATAAAATAACAGCAGTGGAAACTGTCTGTAAAGTCCCAAAAGGTTCAGACAGAACAGTTCGGAATCCTGTACAATATACACAGCCAGACTCCAGCTCTCCTGGGCAATACCTTCTCCTAGGAATGATACAGGTTTTACAGGGGAATGTCAGTAAAGAAGAAGATGCCAGTCTATGTGCAGTTTTTTGAAATGCTAGACAAGTGAAGGAAAAGCAGTCTTATCACAACTGCCCAACAGAGACGAGAGCAACCTCATCCACCTGAATTCCTTCCTGTGGTCTTCCTTGCCCATGTTATAGAAGTCCAAGAATTTCAGTGTGATATACCAGAACTGCCAGTTTTCTCTCTAGACTCTTCTTCCAAACTCCTACTGTGTACTTTGCACTCTGGCAAGTATTTGCATTTCTCCAAATATCTACCATCTCTATAATTTTACCTGTCTTCTCTCTTCTTAAGATTCTATATAATTTCTTGACTAGATAGTAAATTCCTACCAATCCTCTAAAAGTTAATTTAGATCCCTTTTCCCCTATGACGCCTTTCCTGCTCACCTTTACGCTAACTCTTTGTCAGGGATAGCCCCCACAATCAACTGTCATGAAGTCTGGCACTCCAGTCTATGTTTAGCAGTTATCAATTCATATGGAATTCTCCAGGCAAGAATACTTGGAGTGGCTTGCCATGCCCTACTCCAGGGAATCTTCCTGACCCAGGGATTGAACCTGGCTCTCCTGCATTGCAGGCAGATTCGTTACCATCTAAGCCACCAAGGAAGCCCACAAAAATAGAATATAAATTTTTGAGGTATAATGTGCTCAGTTTATGTGCATTGAACGAATGAGTGTCCTGGTCAGGATTGCAAAGTCCAGTGTAAACTGAATTATATGTATGCAGTAGGATGGGGAGGTGAGGCAATGTGGAGACATACCTTCCCCTCTAACTTGGAGAATAAGTGTGACCCAGAAACAATCTTGGCTGGGGACTAGGACATTGGCACAAAGCGACTACTGCTTTTAATTTAATTTATTTTATTTTATTTGCAGTCAATACTTTATTTATGATGCTTTTAATCACAAGTATCAGAAAATCCATCTTATCTAAATTAAGCAAAAATATCCAGAGTTACTTTAGTTTTAAAGAGCCCTTAATCATGGACTCATGGTAAAAGATTAGAATTCAGTTTCTCCCATCTCTTGGTTGCATTTTCTTTCATGTTGGTTTTATGCCCAACCTCCCTGCAGAAGCCCAAGGCAGTTCCAAGTATACAGCAGCCTACTATTGGCCAGTCCAGGAGAGGAGCGAGCCCTCTTCTCATCTGGAAGTGCCACATTAGGTTTACTCTGACAACACCAGGATCCCCCTACCCATAGGTAAAGCAAGATACCATTGCCATATACATATATTACCAGGTGAATATATACATACATATCTGTATGTGTATAATTATCACGTGTTTTAAGATTTTTATTTTATATAAGTTCACAGAAAGAACTCTGGACTGCTTTAATAAAACATGTCATTAGTTTTATCTTTTCTTCTAAGAAATCTCTTCACTTCTCCTGTCTTCTGTTTCCTCATCTTTTGAACCTAGAAATCTTTAGCATTCCTTCCTACTCTACAGTTCTCTGGAATGACATTATGATTCTAGGGTAAAGGCAGGTCTAATCCCAAGTGAACTGAGAGACAGGTAACTCTTGAAATAGACTGAATCACACACTTATGTTTTTGGCTCATTGTGGCAGATTTTATATTTTCAGAGCCCTAAGAACAAAATTAAAATAACAGCAACCGTGTATCAGAGCTTATTATCTGCCAGCCTCAGTACTTAGCTCTTCATATGTTATCTCATTTGTCCTCACTCAACTCAATGAGAAAAGCATCATTACCCCCATTTTATAGATAAGGAAGCTAATATCAGTCACTCAGCTAACATTAATTGAATGCTTATTACATGCCAGATCTTATTCTAGGTACTGAGAAAATAGGGATGAACAAGACAGTGTAGGTCAGCCCTCACAAAATTGATATTCTCTGAAACTGAAGCTATTAGGAGTTTGCCCAGCTCTGGTTCATTCACCACTCAAGGGCAAGTCCAGCTTCTAGAGTGATGTAGAAGTCTATGGAATGCTGCTAGCTCTTCATGGCTCTACCTCTGTGAGTTTGCAGAACTGTATCTGTAGTGGGCTTGTGGTCAGTGTTGGGCAGTAGGGCCAGAAGTCAGGAAGACCTGGACACGGGATAAGGAAAAGTGAGGACACATTGGAACCTGCCAGCACCTTTCCATCTGTCCCCCAGCCCCTCTAACCAATGATGACCTAAGGACAGTAAGTACTGCTTCACTCGCATCTATCAAATCTCATGCAAAATGTTCTGATGGCTCCATAAAGGAAGGGAATCCTGAGAGATCCAGTTCCAGCCTAGCCAAACTGACAACACAAGAGCACCACGGAGGGCATGGGGAGGTTTGGAAGGTGGTGAGTTAAGAGAGACAGACAATGAACGGTTTTTAAAAGTTAGAATTAAAATGTCAGATGCCAACATGTAGTTGACGATTACAGGGTGATGCTGTGCTACAGAGTCACTGGTGGCTACTTTACCTGGGGGTCAGGAAACTTTTCAGGGTTGGTAAGTGGAAAAGCAGAGATGCCAACCCAGGCAATGTGGCTCTGGAACCAATTAATTTATCTTCTACACAAATTCTGTACAGACTTGAATGATAATAATAATTTCCTGGGGCTACAGGTGGAGGAGGGTAGAGATATGTCTTAAATTCTCAGAATCCTTTCCAGAACAACAGGATCAAAGTCTCAAGGTCCTGGAACTTGTGGCTTTAACAAGTACCTGGAGTGGCATTTAGCAGACCAGGTTAGAGAACACCGCAACAGTGAGTCACAAGAGAGTAATAAATTCCTGAAACTCGACTGCTCACATCATCCTGAAAAGAAGACTGAGTTATCCCTGGGTGAGTTTGAACCACCAACCTTTCAGTTAGCAACCAAATGTGCTCATCAGGTGTACCACGGAGACAGCTGTGCAGCTCAGCTACCCGTTCGGCCCTAACAGATGGTCTCCTCTGTGTGCCGTTCTGTCTGGAATAACAGACAAGGACTCAGTAATATACACACACACACCATCAACTTTTCTGATTCATCATAAAAACTGTGCTTGTGTGTGTATATGTGTTCAAAACGAAGAACCTGCAAAGCTTTTCAACTCCTCAAAGGTACTTAAAAAAGCACTGTGGTTAGACATCTCAGCAACTCCTTCATACACTGGGGAAAGACATGTGAAACAAAACGTGCTTCATTTATATGGAAAGGCTTCCAGGCTTTAGAAACACAGCCTGAAAGGCGAAACTTCACCAACAGCAATAGCTATTTGTCAACGTTAATGGAAACGTTCACTTCCCCCAATGCTGAGAACTTCCAGGGGGATTAATTGTTTAATATTCACAAAGGACTTTGAAGATGAAAAGACCCACATAAAGGCTGAAAATGAACACTCACTTTGTTTGCTTTTCTCATCCTGTAGTTGAATCTGCAAAGCTACCGTGTCTTTGAAGACTCTCCAAGATTATAATCATGATGATCACCCTTGGAGTTGAGAGAACAGAGTGAGTAGGGAGGAATAATTTAGCCCAAGCTATAATTCCAGTAACTGTAAGAGCAAGGACTTCGGTATCAAACACAGTCCTGACACTTTACCACCTGCCAGCTCTAATCTTAGGCCAGTTACTTACCCTTTCTGAGATTCTATTCCCTCAGCTGAAACATTAACTAATTATACATACCTGGCTATTGTCAAGTTAGAGATATTTTAAAGGACTGGCACATTACTGGTACTTATACAATTAGAAGTATTGTTGCCATTTCCAATACTTGAAGAATATTAATAAATGAGATTTCCAAGGCTTAATGCTACAAAAGCAAACATTGATCCTAATTAAATAAAAATTACAAAAGAGCAGGACTGAGCCAGGTTGACAGACAAGAAATCTTTTGAATCATTTGTAAGTATGTGTGTGTGTGTGTCTAAGAGAGGACTATGCTATTATTTACTCAAGATTATATAACTTTAAATAGTCCTTTCTTTCATAATGTTTTATTTTTCTTCTAATAGCCCAACTACTTTCTTTAATAAGTCTCTGCTGTTGACTCCCATTCACGCACTCACTCCCATCTTTAATGTTTATTTCAGTGTTTGTCAAAGTTGAGAACCTAAGAACTTCTGTGAAGCATCTGAGCAACTCAGCTTTGAAGAGATTGAGTATAGTAACTGAGCTATAAAATGATGTAGGAAGAGACACTTAGGCCCAAATCCATCCCCATTTCATTTAGATGTTGGGGATTATCTTGCCACTTTTTCCAAATCAGGAGCACTGCAGGAAATGAGGTGGGAGTTGGCAAGAAAGGATAGGAGAAATATACTGTTTTCTCTGCTTTCAATTCTACCTGGATTTAGAATCCCCATGGCAGGGATTCACTAAGTACCACTGTCCAGCTCCTATTTGCTGTCCCTTCAACTTTGAGGCTCCTTCTTTAATAATCTCAGTGAAATAGTGACCCTGGCCTGGGATTCCTCGCCCAATGCTGATCACAACAACTCTGAACACAATAGGTATTATCATATGGATATAAAACCATACTACTATGGAGAGAAAAAATAAAATCAAGGATCCCCAATAGGTCCATTTTCTAAAATTTGGAAAACATTGTTCTGCAGTGTACTGGTTTACAGAATAAGGTGCCCTGCTTCTCTGATATGTACAAATTAAGTAACTTCAAATCCTAAAAGTTGTAGTGCCAGTATGTGATGCCTGAAAGTTTGAAGCAGCCAGTGCTGTGGTTCTTCATAAATCAGAAAAGAGTTAAGGAAAAGAAGAGAACCAAGAGTTTCTCTCTGGTCTCCCTTAGATTGCCATGATATAGAAAGGAGTGAAATTAGAGGGAGGCTTACTAAGGTAGCATACAATATCTTTAGGAAAATATTCTTTAAGTCAGGTTTAGAGAAATTTATAAAACCACATAATTGGTTTGGTTGGGAACAATATTATTATTAAATATCATTTAGGAACAATATAATATTAAATATCATTTAGGAACAATATTAATAATAAATAGTTAGCAAAAGAACTACCTAAAAGAGTTGGTGACCCAGAAGAAAAGAATGTAAATCAGAATGCAGAAGACCTGAGTTTGAGTACCGCCATTAACATTAATAAATTCTGTGATATTGGGAAATTCTATTAAGCTTTGCTGGCTTTGTTTTTTGTTTGTTTGCCTGCAATTTTAGTCACTTGAGAATTAAGACAGCGGAAGAATTTTAACTCAACAACTTACTAAATTTTGACAATAATTTCTCTGCACATGAATATCTCCCTTCAAGAACAAGACCCATTGTCACTATTTATCTTCTCAGTGTCCTTAGCTGGGGGGTTCAAGGTACCCTGGATCCTCAGCACATATTGGTAAGAATGGATGTCAGGCAGAGTACCAGGGATATAGATTTGGCTCAAGAGTCTAGAACATTGCAATAAACTCTGTCTTAGTTTGGTAAGAATTGATACCCATTAATGTCCAAGATGGAATCAAGATTTCTGGGAGAAATATCGACAACCTCGGATATGCAGATGATACGACCCTAATGGCAGAAAGTGAAGAGGACCTAAAGAGCCTCCTGATGAGTGTGAAAGAAGGGAATGAAAAAGCTGGCTTAAAACTCAACATTCAGAACTAAGATCATAGAAACAACAACAGGGAAAACTAAGACCATGACATCTGGTCCCTCATTTCATGGCAAATAGAAGGCAAAAAAGTGAAAGACTTTATTTCCTTGGGCTCCAAAATCACTACGGACAGTGACTGCAGCCATGATATTAAAAGACGCTTGCTCCTTGGAAGGAAAGCTACAACCAACCTAGACAGCATATTAAAAAGTACTTTGCCGACAAAGGTCCATGTAGTCAAAGCTATGGTTTTTCCAGTATTCATGTACAGATGTGAGAGTTAGACCCTAAAGAAGGCTGGCACTGAAGAATTTATGCTTTTGAACTGTGCTGCTGGAGAAGACTCTTGAGAGTCCCTTGGACTGCAAGGAGATCAAACAGTCAATCCTAAAGGAAATCAACCCTGAATATTCATTGGAAGGACTGATGCTGAAGCTGAAGCTCCAATACTTTAGCCACCTCATGTGAAGAGCCAACTCACTGGAAAAGTTCCTGATGCTGGGAAAGATTAAGGGCAGGAAGGGAAGGGGGTGACAGAGGATGATAGTTGGATAGCATCATCAACTCAATGGATATGAGTTTGAGAAAACATAAGGAGATATTGAAGGACAGGGAAGTCTTAATTCACCAAGGCACGGGGTCACAGTGAGTCAAACACAACTTAGTTCAGTTCAGTTCAGTCGCTCACTCGTGTCCGACTCTTTGTGACCCCATGAACCACAGCACGCTAGGCCTCCCTGTCCATCACCAACTCCTGGAGTCCACCCAAACCCATGCCCATTGTGTCAGTGATGCCATCTAACCATCTCATCCTCTGTCATCCCCTTTTCCTCCTGCCCTCAATCTTTCCCAGTATCAGGGTCTTTTCAAATGAGTCAGCTCTCTGCATCAGGTGGCCAAAGTAACTACTTAGCAACTTAATTACTGAACAACAAAAACAAAATACATAAGTATCCAGGAATACTTAATGCAGAAGTAATTAATGTATTATATAGAGAGTGCTGAGGTAACAGTAAAACAACTGAGCATTCAGTAATAGCTCAGTATGAATGCTAATCACAGGCAACGTGTATAAAGTGTGAGTCATCCGGCTAGAAAAAGTAGAAATCAGTCTCAGTGGCTTCAGAGGAGGGTTGTACTAGGCAAGTAGAGGTGAAAAGAGGAAAACTAAGACAGAAATCCAGACAAACAGGGCAAAATGGTGGCAGAGAGGGCAAAATGGTTAAGAAAGTTGCCATCTGGCAGGATGGCAACACTTTGAGACAGTGTTGACTAAGTCTTGAACCTTGTCTCTGATGAACCAAAGCTACAAATGTCTAAGCTGAAAATACCCAGATGAATGAACCACCAGATTTTTGCTTTCAACCAAGATGGAGTGGCATCAATCAGATTTACCCCTCTACCTAAAACAAATACAAAATTAAACTAAAATAGATAAAACAATGATTTCAAAACAGTGGAGATGGGAAATGAAGGGCTGAATCTCTAGAGTCTGGGAGGCAAATGATCCAGTGAACCTTACAATTGCCTTAGTGAGAGAATTTTCAGGCTGTGGTTATAAGGAGTAACCCTTGAGTTGAAGAAATGAAGTCTGGGAAGACCAAGGTGATTATATTTTCAAGTATTGGAAAAGAGAAAGCTGCACAGAGAGGACTTCACACACTTGAAGAGAATCTCCATTGAATATCCAGTGGAATACTGACCAGTGAATGCCTGTGAGGCTAAATTCCAGATGCCAGAGAAAGCTCCATCTAAAAGGATTAGAGACAATAGCACATGATGCTAACACAGAACCATTAGTATTTCCTGCAGTTATGAATATCCTGTGTATAAAGAAGAACCAATAAGCCAGCCTAAGAAGAGGAGAGATGTAGTGAGATTGACCACTTAGAAGTAGAGCTCAGGGTACAGTGTGGAGAACTGATTAAAAGGAAAGAAACCCAAATCAAAATAAATGTACAAAAATGACAGGGATTATTAACCTTTTTAAAACATAGAAATATAGGCACTTACTATGCTCTAGACACTGTGTTAGGTTAACTCCATGCACAATCTTACTTAATCCAGACTCTAAGGTTGGTCAGAGAAGGCCAGAGAAGACACATAAATTGCCCAGGTCACATAACTAATAAGTAGATGAAATGGGATTCAAGTCCAAGTATGTGGTTTCAAAATCTGGTCCATAAGCCATACTGCTTCCTTTCCTGGCATTGGTTAATTCAGCCCTGAGACTACAAATCAAAGTCCTACTTCTGTCCTGGAAGCAGAATACTGAGAGCACCATCTTTTACTTGACACCTGACCATACATAAAAACATTAATATGACAATAATAACAGCTGGTGTTTGTTTAATATTTAGTATGCATCAAGTCTATGTGCTGTACCTACATCCATTCATTTAGTGCTCCTAACAAGCAAGAAAGAAGTCTATTTATTTTTCCTTCTGAAGAGTCTGGCCACTGGAGCAAGTATATTACCCACCCAGGCATATTACAGTTCACTGCCCTTGCATCAGCCAGACCCCCTGACTTCACTGCAGAAAAGACATGAGCACCATGCCAAAGATTAATGTGTAAGAAAAGGCAGCACTAAAAGAAGAAGAATATCACAGCTAATCAACTAGCTTCTCTTTAACTATTTTAAGATCTTTATTTATGTACAAAATGCTGAGACCAGAGTGGTTGCTTAATTTTATGGGACAGTTGAAACCCTAACCAGGATCATGTAAACTTGGATTATTTTTTTTTTCTAATAATCACAAAATTTAAATATCATGCACCAAGACTTGTTTTGCTGTTTTCTTAGTAAGCCAAATGTTTAGCAAAATATACAAAACTTATTCAGTGCTGCTCCCCAGGAATAAGCCTCTGGGTGTTCTTTGAATCCGTGACTTCCTAGCATATCATTTTTTGTCCAAAGCCATACACTCGCCTCTTTTTTTTGCTGTTTAGAGTTAAAAACTGTAATGAGTAGAGCAAGTCAGCTGTTATGAAACTACTATTTTCCAGTTAAAAGAAGCAATTGTAAACACTAAATTTTTCCATTAACTCAAAAAATAAGAGTTTCCAGGCAGTGTACACAATGAGGGGCTGTTTTGACTGAAGAAATGATAGCCTCTTATTATGAGTTTCATCTGATACTTTGTGTGTGTGTATGTGTGTGTGTGTGTTTGTATGTGTGTGTACGTGCACACACACATGGTGAATAACACAGAAGCAGGAATGTAGAAGGACAGATATGGACCATTACAGCATATTCCTATCATAAGATCATAAAAACATGATACTTATTTTTTTTAATCACCCAGGATATTATGCAAGCATGACTTCCACGTTCAAACTGAAGTCTGTGGGGCATAATGAAGATAGATAGGGCTCTGAGGTCAGACAGTTCTGTAGCAAAGTGGGGAGAAGAGGAATGGTTGACATATAGAAGTCTCAATAAAACTTCAAGTAGATGAGTAGATGGTTAGGCTGATGGGTTTGGCAGAAAATAGTGGATATTGGTTAAAAAGATTCAGAGTTCAAGGATTAGATTTTCTTCTTAGGAATGATGAGGGAAGAGAAGGCAGACTATAATTCCAGTCCATTCAATTCAATATGTAATTCTTGTGACCATGTATGCTCCATCCCAATGCTTGGCACTGGGAATACAAGGGTAAATGAGATCTTTTCCCTCTTTGTGAAGCTCATGTTCTGAAAAAAGAGAGATTAGAGAGAAACAGAGGAATATTTATGAACAATTAACTCCAATTCATTTTGAAAAGTGTTGCCAAAGAGGTATAAACAAGATGCATAAAATAGGAAACTCCAGCTTCTATGGAAGTTATGAAAGACTTTGGAGTGAGTATATTGGTTAGCAATGTGCTAGGTGCTATAATTAATTAATCCCAGCTGTATAATAGCTCAAAATAAATTTATTTGGGCTTGTGTAACAGTTATCAGTGGGTGAATGGGTCAGTAAATCAAGTCTCCACCACGGAGTATTTCAGAAAGCCAGATTGACAGAGGTTCCGCCATCTTCAATGCAAATCTCCCCAGATCTTCACGTATTTCTCCTAGTCAGTAGGCAGAAGGGGAAAAAACATGGATATACCAATTCAAGAGGCTTTTATAAATCATGTCCAGGTATGGTAATGTCACTATGTTTATGCTACATGACTCGATAAAAGACACATGGCTACCCTACCAACATAGGAGGTTGAGAAATGTAAAATAGCTGTGTAGACCATGAAGAAGAGGAGAGCATGAATTTTTGTAAACAGCTAGCAGTATCTGTCCCAGGCAGTAATATCTGAGCTGAATTTTGTAGGACAAGAAAGAGTTCACTAGTTAGAAGGCCCGAGGGTGCACTCTGACTATACATAGAAACAGTCCAGGCAAAACTGAACATTCTGTTCATCCTTTCTTTTCTATGACCTACCAATCATCCTTCCCTGTCACCTCTGAAAAGTTTGTTTTCACAATTGTCCCCAAATATGTCGGAGAGAAAAGTAAAGAATCAATCTTGTGCTCCTAGTGTTACATGCATTTATAGCAGGGTAAATAATTGTGAGGCTATAGTTTTTCAATGCTATGCTGTATATTAAGGGCAATCAATCTTCTCTGAGGCTAGAAAGTCAGAAAAATTTGAAAACATTTAGGCCTTCTTCCATGCAGAGACAAAATAATTTCACTGAGTGATTCAATAAAGGTCCATGCAGGAAAATAAAGTTATGCCAAATAAATTAGAGAAACATAAATATAGGGAATTAGTAACAAAGATGCTAGAAGAAGGGATGTCCCTGGTGGCTCAGGCAGTAAAGAACCTGCCAGCAATGCAGGAGACCCAAGGTCTATCCCTGCGCCAGGAAAATCCCCTGGAGAAGGGAATGGCAACCCACTCCCGTATTCTTGCCTGGGAAATCCCATGGACAGAGGAGCCTGGCAGGTTACAGTCCAAGAGGTTACAAAGAGTTGGACACCGCTGAGCAACTAACACTTTAATGCTAGAAGAAATAAAAAAAATGGGAAAGGTTAAAAAAAATGAAATTAAAAACTCTAGGAACCAAACCTTATCTTGAGGGCTGGATGTACAATAGGTCGGGGCTGGGTAACCAGATCAGGACAAAACATCAGAAGCTAGAATCTAGAATCACAATGATTCTGGTCAACAGGGCCTGAACCCAGGGAGGGAGGGATTGTATGCTGGGAGGGAAGGTGCTGAAGCACAGAGAAAACATAGTCCCTTCTAGAGACTCTGCCCACCCCACTGCAAAGAGAGAAATCAACAAGCTCCCCAGCCCCCCTCTTCACTGTCTTTTCAGTCAGTCTCCAGGGATTCCTACTGGCTCTTCTAAGGCCTCTATTGTTTTCAGAGATCTGCTCTTAAAAGAGCAGGAAGTGGATCTGAGAGCAAGTAAGCAAATGACTGTTCACTTGACTTAATTGTATTCAAAACAGCTAATTCTTCCACTTGAGGCTAGACTGAAGGGTAATTTTTATTCCCTGCAGTTGAAGGTCAAAAGAGCCTGTTTTGTTTCCTTTTGACTGTTCTTTTCCTGAAGTGGTAGAATCTTTAACCAGCTAGGTTAATAGGAAAATTGAAATGGAATTTTTCCTTTATAGGCTCTGCAGTTAGGTTAAGAAAAGGATACAAATTTAAACTTTGGAAATGAAAGAGCTATTTGATTTTGTCATCCCATATGTGAAGAATCTAGTTCACAAAATTAAAAATGTAAGTGAGTAGATTGGTTTATATTTCCATTATCCTCTATGATAAAGGATTGAATAGTTCTAGACTTCTCAAAATATTTCACATTTTGCTGTCAGTCCCTATCCCTTTGAAAAGTAGTAAGTCCAGAGAAATTATTCCCTTTGTATAGGACAAGAAAAAGGCCAGGAGAGAGTAAGTGCCTTGCACTTTGCCACTTGGTTGGAGTATCACTTCTTTCTCTCAGTTTTTCATAAGAAAAACAGATCTCTTATTAGTTGTACTGCCTATATCACCAGTACATTTACATCTTGCAAAGAGTTAAGTGCACTGCAAATTCTGTGTGATACAGAATTATAGGTTTTACTGGTTTTATGGAAAGCAGTCATCACTCATTACTTTCAAAGATAATATAATTAGGATTACAAGTATCTAAGAGAGATGCATCTGTCCAGACTGTTTCAAACTCTGCAAAATATTGAAATTAAAAAATATATTTTAGTGTAAATTTTGATGTTTCTACCATAACTTGGGCTTCCCAGGTGGTGCTGGTAGTAAAGAACCTGCCTGCCAAAGCAGGAGACATAAAAGACATGGGTTCGATCCCTGGGTCGAGCAGATCCCCTGTAGAAAGACATGGCAACCCACTCCAGTATTCTTGCCTGGAGAATTCCATGGATAGACGAGCCTGGCGGGCACAGTCCATAGGGTTGCAAAGAGTCGGACATGATATGCACACCATAACCTTATAGGGAGACACAATAAATAAAATAGACGAAGGTAGAGATATTCTTGGTGGAGTAGTTGTGTGGGATAGAGTTATCATGACTTGTCTTCACCCCCCTTATCTTTCTAGGCAGCTTTCAAGGCAGTTCTTCAAAAACTTTGGAGTACAATTTAGTGCATCTTGAATACCATAGGATAAAAAGACATTTTAGATATTATAGTTTCATCCATTGCTAAAATTTTGATTAAATATTTTGATATTGCATTTTTGGGAATGAAGAAATTCTCAGGTTCACATAGTGTTCAATTGGCATTGGCCCTTAGTGATAAAGAAACTATTTATGAACTCTAGTTCATTGATCTGGTTTCCCTTGTAGCTCAGTTGGTAAAGAATCTGCCTGCACTGCAGGAGACCTGGATTCAATCCCTGGGTTGGGAAGATCCCCTGGAGAAGGCAATGGCAACCCCCTCCAGTATCCTTGCCTGGAAAATCTCATGGACAGAGGAGCCTGGTGGGCTGCAGTCCATGGGGTTGCAAAGAGTTGGGAACG